>NC_056669.1:66019684-66351350 GCF_018350195.1 Panthera tigris | reverse complement strand
CTCACCTCTTCTTGACTTCATTTTCTTCTTTTCTGAGGGCCAAACTGGAAGGGAACTCAGCCCCGTGGGGCTCCCTAGTTCTTGGATTCCGGCTTCTGGTATCCTATCACCACCCACTGCCCCACTCGCAAGTCCTGAAGCCGGGTGCCTAGACCAAGAGGCTGTGGTCCCGGGACCATTGGGACTCTGCCGACCAGCTTCCAGTCCCCACCCCGTGGCTGTGTAAACGTGGGCAAATTAAGTTTCTCCATCTATGACATGTCTTCTGCAGATTTCTTCGCTTCCTACCTGCTCTGCCAAATTGGTCCTGAGACCCAATGCAAAGAAGACTGGGTGCTAGGTGGCAGAGAATGGCCTGGTCTGGACCACATACTGCTGGTTCAGCGGCCTTTTCATTCTCAGGACTGAACCATGGACATTTTACCCCGGGAAGGAATGGCTGTCGCCGATGTTATTTATTCTGAGGACTCTTCCCCCAAGGGAATCACCTGAATGGACCTGAGTTCTAGCTGAGGGTTGGGGGGCAGATTCCTGACTCTGGCTGTGGCACTGACTCTCGCAAGGGCTGGGGTCAGAGGGGTGCAGCGCAGCATAATGGCTGGGTTCCAGCCGCCTGGAGGGCTGCAGGGCTGTCACTGCAGCAGGCGGCTCTTCCGTTGGTACCTCAGACAGTGGATATTACTGCGCGCCTGCTGTTTCCAGGAGCCTCCCCCAGCCAAACTATTCTGCTTCTCTCCCACTTCCCATCTCTTCCTCAGGCTCTCCGCACCAACCTTGTCCAAGACAGGCTGGCTGTCAGTTTTGTCTGAGGATGCGAGTTACTTGTAGCCAGCTTCCAGTTGGGTCCGCGCCAATACAGGTTTTACTTTCATTTCCCTGGCGCGCGAGTCTCGACTTCTGTAAAGGTCAAGGACAGCTGGGCGCCGGCCCACAGCCAGGGTAGGTCCCGTGGTCTGGACTCGTTCCTTCCAGTTCCCACCAGCCCTGGGCGGTCGGTCTGCAGAGGACTCTGTGCTGTCCCTCGTTGCCTCCTCTCTGTGTCTTTTTGGAGAGCCTATGATTCCGTGGGAGTGGGTGGAGAGTGGGGGGGCGGGGGGTGGGAATTGGCTTTAGTTCCTCTGCAGGATCGCGAAGCGTGCTCTAGATGCAAACTTCGCTTTGAGCTACGGGCTGCTTCAACAAGCAAAGCAAACCCTGGAGGGTCGAGACTGGGCTCCGCTCCGCCTGGCTCCAGTGGCTACACC
The DNA here is from genome assembly GCF_018350195.1 of Panthera tigris. Taxonomy (NCBI): domain Eukaryota; kingdom Metazoa; phylum Chordata; class Mammalia; order Carnivora; family Felidae; genus Panthera; species Panthera tigris. The sequence continues at coordinate 66,350,106 of NC_056669.1, read as the reverse complement.
AGCGACTTAGCAGCGATACCAGGAATTCCCACCTGAGAGAGCCTTGGCACAATTCTTATCAGCCCAGGTGACCCTTGGCGCTCTAGCGCTTAGAGATCTGACGCTTGAAAACCCCCGCCAATCATTTCCCCACCCCCCATTTTTTTAAGTACTGAATTGGCAGCTTGGGATCTTGCTAGAACACCGTATCTTCGAAAGTGTGTGCGTGTCTGCGCGCGCGCGCGTTTGCGTAAGCGAGCGACAAGAGCCCGAGCGTTCCGTTGGGGGGTGATAGGGTATACGTTGTAAAAATATATAAAATTATACAAAATTTGCCAAATGTTGGCATCTTTTTCTCCTATGCTACTTTGGTTCGCTTAGTTAATCATCTCTGAAGAAACACACACACACACACACACGCACACACGAATGTGTTTTCAGTTACACGGTGGGATCTAGAAGAAAACCTCACAGGAGTTCTGCTTCTGGTAATTTGTTAACGTGAAGTTTCAAACAAGCTGCAGTGATTGGATTCATATTGAGTAGAAGGAAGGAAGGGAAGGAAGAAACATCTTTAAAATCTCACTGTCAAGAAAAGAGAAAGACAAAAAAAGAAAGAAATTCTAGTAAATGATGGCCCACTTTTTTTGTGCCCAAGAATTCTTAAAGGGTCAGATTGTAAATAAACCCCAAAGCAGGGTAATTAATGTATGCATCCTGAAATCATACGTAAAGACACACAAATATGCTGAATGTTTGTTATACTGGTGTCTCAATTGGTGTCTTCTTTACATTCCAACTGAATTATTTTTAGGCCCTCAATCCAAGCCTTATTGTTAGTGATGTTTGGAGTTTAAAAAAACTGTGGTGGTTTCTCAGCTAATATATGGACACATTCCCTAAAGCCAGTTTGACCACACTCAGCTCATGCAGAAAAACAATGAGAAGCAATATATTATATTAATGATAGTAAGAAGAATAAAACTGAGGAGCTCAGTGCATTGCATAATTATCTCAGATGCCTCTTTTTTTCAAACAGGAAAGTTCATAATGCATGTATTATTCATGTTTCAAAACCATGCTGCTAAGCTAAGGGCTTGTTTACAAAGCCCACTTGAAAACAAGGTTTAAGAAACTTCCTGGAAGTTTCTAAACACAAAGTGGTTTAGAGAAAGGACACAATCAGTTTTACAGATTTGATCACTCACAGGGAAAAGTAAAGCAGGATTCAAAACTTGGCACTTCTTTGGAATCTCTGACCTGTCCGAGGAGCTAATAAAATATAGATCCTTTCCAGAAAAATGCACATGTAAATAAACCAATTTAAGTATAAAATAGGCATACAATTTGCTGCCTCATTTTTGTGCAGGAACAATCAGTCCTGGGGCACCTGGTTGGCTTAGTTGGTAGAGCATACAACTCTTGATCTCAGAGTGGGGAGTTTGAGCCCCATATTGGGTTGTAGAGTTTACTAAACCAATTGTATATATATAAATCAGTCCTTGGGGCACCTGGGTGGCTTAGCCGGTTAGATGTCCAATTCTTGATTTCAGCTCAGGTCATGGTCCCATTGTTAGACTGAGCCCTGCGTTGGGCTCTGTGCTGGCAGTGAGGAGCCTCCTTGAGATTCTGTTTTTCCCCCTCTCTCTGCCCCTCTCCCTTGCTCATGTGGGTGTTCTCTCTCTCTCTCAAAATAAATAAACAAACTTTAAAAATATAGTAAAAAATCAGTCCTTTATGTGACAAGCCTCCTTGAAGCTTAAAGAATATAAGTTGCTATAGACAGATGAAAGAGAATACAGAAAAGATGGTAAACATATAGAAGCTTGTTATACTAACAGCTATAACAGAATAAGATGAAATGACTTCAAGAGAAATTTATTACTGATGACCCAATGATTGGTATTAATAAATGGATTATAAAAGAGATGATTAGACCATTTGGGTGTCATCTGTAGCCAAAAGTGTTAACAGGAGCAACCATTATGCTGCCTGCCTCCAGGTGAGGATCCTATGCTATCAGATTAGAACCACTTTAATGAAGCAATTCTTATGCATGGGGCTATGTGATTTGAAAGTGCATTTATTCCTTTAACAACTATTTACTGAACACATATTACATGCATAGCTCTGTGCTGAATGTTGGGCATACAGTAATGATTAATGCAAACATCTTGTCCTCAATGAGTTTACAGGATGGTGGGTAGCCAGATGTAAATACATCTTCAAAAGAATAAATACATGATTATAAACTATGGTAGGTGTTCTGAAGGAAATGCAAAACTAGGGGGATAATGTTCCAAATGGAGGAAACAGCATATACAAAGCCTTAGAGGTGAGAAACCACTTGGTATATTAGAGAGAGGCTGGTATGGTTGAAACATGTTGAGTGAGGAAGAAGAGTGGCATGAAATAAGATCAAAGAGGTCATCAGGATTAGAGTAAGTAGGACCCTTTGGGACATGATGAAGATTTTGTACTTTATTCATGATGATGTGGGAATCTATCGACAGGTGTAAAGTTGAGAGAGACATGATCTGATATACATTTATTTAAAAGATCATTTTGGCTATTTAATGTGGCCTGGATGAAGGAAGAGCAAGAAGGGAAACAGTGGCAGTGATGGTACTCTGGAGAGACTGGTGAGGGCGTAGTCCACCCATAATCTCTATTAATTTACCCCTACACAGACATACACACACATGCACACATTCCACTCTAAGCTTCACGAATAGGGCCGGCTTTGTGGACATGCACCATGTTCTGTCACACAGGGTCCCACAGTTGGTTTAATGCTCTGTCACTGTTTTGAGATTCTTAATAATTTTTTAACAGAGGATCCTACGTTTTCATTTTATATTGGGCTCTACAAATGATGTAGCCAGTCCTACTCATCAAAAAAACATGCAAGCTAAGTAAAAGCAGCTTGCAAACGCTCACAGCACCTACTTACACTATAGCTGCTAATGTCAGGGGTACTTAATATGTGTCAGGATTCAACTATTCATATAATCAACATGTGTGAAAGCAACTACTGGACAATTTCCATCAGCCATCAGTGAAGCCTCCTTCCTGTACCCCAAACATACACCCAAGGCAGAAACAGTGTGTTTGCTATACAATTTAATTTGAAGATAAGGTTCATTGCCTGCTTACCGTCCTTAAGTTTTTTTTATCTACGTTTTTTTTATCATTTAGAACCACCAATGAAGCAGGGACATCAGTTAGGAAGTCATAGCAATAGTTAAGGTGGAAGGTGGTAGTGGCTCAGATAGTGGGGTGACAATGGGGGTCAGGAGGAGTATACATATTTGGGAAGTGGGATCAATAGGACTGAGTGATGAATGCGGGGCTGAGAGAGGGGCATGTGTCGAAGGTAACAATCATTAAGATTTTTACCTAGGCATCTGAAAGGATGGAGATATGGCAATGGATCAGGCAATTTTCTAAATCGTGTCCTTTGCTACTGTAAAGACCATTTTAAGAAGTCCCAGCCCTGCTTGTGGACATTTGGTTAAGTCTAACTCTCATATTGCCTCTCTGAACTGTAGCGGCTAACCACAGGAAGCACTTGAAATGACTGTACAGATCAACCACTCACTCCGCAACAGCCAACTGTAGGAGCAGAGGGCTGATAATTCTTGCTCACTAGTAACTGGCTGCATTTTTGTTTTCTAAAACATAGATGAAAGGCATATGCTATGTTGCATATTCTTCTTCCCCTCCTGCTCCTGCCTGCCTTCAGTAAAACAAATCTGGGTTTTACTCCCTCACTCTTTGGTGAAAGGTGATGGTGGTTATCTCAAGGGGATGGTCTGGCCTTCAGCCAACCTCAGTAATCAGGTGCCTTGTTAGGGCTTATCAGTTTCAGCAGATTGGCAGTTGTTGGCTGAGAAGCAAAGCACAGCTCCAGTGTATGCTAAATATGTTCACATGTGTATATAAACACATGGTGCCTTTATACATATACCTGGGATATGTCAAAATCTCTATGCTACAAAACACCCATTTGCAAATGGAATGGCAGCCCCCCTATGACTCAGCAGATGGAATATGCCTAACAGCACACAATGTTTAATTCTAGGCTGTGAAAACAACTAAGCTTCAATTAAAAAAAAAAAAAAGTAAGTTAAAATTATTCATTTATTTAAACAAATTTTTTAATGTTTATTTATTTTTGAGAGAGACAGAGTGTGAGCAGGGGAGGGGCAGAGAGAGAGAGAGAGAGGGAGACAGAATCTGAAGCAGGCTCCAGGCTCTGAGCTGGCAGCAAAGAGCCCTACGTGAGGCTTGAACTCCCAAACTGTGAGATCATGATCTGAGCCAAAGTCAGCCACTTAACCAACTGAATCACCCAGGAGCCCCTAAAAAGTTAAAATAATTTAAACCCACACTTGTTAATAAAATAAAGCTCAACATATTTAAAAAGTAAAATGGGACTCCTATGTCATGCTATATACAAAAATTAATACAAAATGGCCTAAATACAAGAGCTAAAACTATGAAACTCTTAGAAGAAAACAGGAGCAAATTTTTATGACCTTGGATTTGGCAATGGATTTTTAGATATGACACCAAAAGCCCAGAAAACAAAAGAAAAAATAGATACATTATATTTTATATAGTATATACATACAATGGAATACTATTCAGCCATAACGAAATGAAGTACTGATACATGCTATGGAATGGACGAAGCTTGAAAACATTATACTAAATGAAAGAACCCACAAAAGATCACATATTGTATGATTCCATTTACATCAAATATCCATAGTAGGTAAATCCATAGAGAGCAAGCAAATGGTGGTTACCAGGGGCTGGGGGAGGAGAAATGGGAGTGGCTGCTTACTGAGTATGATAGAAATTATTTTGGAACTAGATAGAAGTGGTAGTTATACAACATTGTGAATCTACTGAATACCACTGAATTGTACTTTGAAAGGGTTAATTTTATGTTATATGAATTTCACATTATTATTTAAAGTTTTATTTAAGTAATCTTTATACCCAACATGGGGCTGGAACTCAACACTGTAAGATCAAGAGTTGTATGCTTTTCTGAGCCAGCCAGGCACCCCTTTGCCTTAATTTAAAGACACATAAAATGGGGAAGGAACGTGACAGTTGCCTTAAAAATCTGAAAGTCTAACTAAAAGATAGATTTTTATTTCTGGGTAGTTCCAGAGAGAATAGGGGAAGTTACAGAACAACTGTAACATAATGAGTAAGACCTTTCTAATAGGGCTTTTAAACAGTGGAATGCGCGGCCTCCCAAGGAAGTAAGGTTACTTCTTACTGAAAGTGATCAAGTTGGATGATGAGCTCTTCAGGGAAGTTATAGAGAGGATTCTTACATGAGGTGTGACTGAGGCTTTTTTGGTTTAATTATTTTCAAGTTCAATCTGTTATCTTCTTTCCACCCCTGTAACTAGACAGATTAAGTTTGACCACAAGCAATTTGCATACAAATTCCTAGAGTTAAGGTATTCCTTCCTGGGAATTGTAGTTTTAGTGTCGCCCAAACCTCTCAATTTTTGGATGAAGAAAGTATGGCACAGAAAGAGGAAATGATCAATTATACTTTCAGAAATTGAAACTCCAACTCTCTGGACTCTGAGTTCAGAGTTCAAGCTATAGCAACTTCCTGTTGGTAGTTGAGGGGAAATTGTACATTCACTCTTTAAATATATTTGTTAAGCACCAACTGTATACCAGACAGATGTAAATGGTATGGGTCAAGTCCTCAATTAGTAAAGAGTAGCGATAAGCAACCACGAAGATGATCACATTTGCAAACCATGGAGATTCCCAAAACTTCAGCCTACCCCCTGTAACTTATCCGACTACTAAAACTTCCTCAGATACTAACAAATGACAACACAAACTCATCTGGGTGTTTCACCAGCCAAATTTGAAATGATCAATACTAGCAGCCAAAAAGAAAGCGACCTAGAGAATCTCTAGTGAGACCCACTAATTCTTTGTATTGCGTGCTTGAGTGGGTTATGTTGGAAGCCACCACCTGCTCCTGCTACAAGAGCCCTGGGACCGCGGCAAGGGCAGAAAACCTAGGCGGGAGGGGCTCCCTTGGGAGAGACAAAGCCTCCTCCCTCACACTCTATTGGACCCGGCCAGTTCAGGAGGATCCCGGGGATGCCGCGTTCTTTGGTGGAATCCAGCCACCCCCACCGGGCACTCCGGGGGAAGCCCAGGCCAACCGCCCCCAGCCCACCCAGCACTGAAGCACGAGGCGCCTCAAGATTGCGCAAAAGCCTCTCCCTCCCCCGCCTGCTCGGTGGCATGTTCCTAAAATTCCCATCTGCACAACATAAACAGGAAACGTGCAGCAAAAGCCCTGGCAGTGCAAATTCCGTGCTGCAGTCGAGGGCGGGAGAATCTCGTCTTTGGTAGGGGAGTAGTGGGGGGAGGGGAAGAGCCAAACTTTTCAGGAGACCCCTCAACGATCCTTGTCTCTTCTTCCCAGATCCAGAAAGAAAGAATAGAGAAGGCGGAAGGAAAGGACTCCCCGCTTAGGAAAAAAAGGGGAGGGGGCGGGGGGGGGTGGGCCACGAAAGGGCAACCAGGCTTCCAAGTGAACCACCAGGAGCGGCTGCGGTGGCGGGAATACGTCCAGCAGCCCACTCTACTAAGCCAGCAGTCCGAGCGACCCGGGGAGCTGCGGGGTGGGCTCACCCTTGGCCACGGGTCCTGGAGTCTGCGCGGGTGGGGGCGGGGGAGGAGCAGGCGCTCGGCTTAGCGCAGGCGCACAGCGCGCCTTGGTTGTCAAACATGGCTGAAGTGCCGCCGCTGCCGCTACTGCTGCTGCAGGGAAAATGCTGAGCCCTCCCGGGCCCGGTGGGCGGCGGCGGCAAGGGCGGCGACGGGCACCTGCTTCCCGGGCGCTGCGGCGGCGGCCATGGCCCGGCTGGCCGACTACTTCATCGTAGTAGGCTACGACCACGAGAAGCCAGGTAAGGGTGTGGGGCGGGCGCCGCCCCCGGGCCTCCCCGCCCCCGTCCCCCCCCCCCGCCCCCACTCCCCGGCTGCTGTCCAGTGGGCTCTGCGGGGCTGGGCGTCGCAGCAGGGAGGCGGGGAGGGCCGGGCCGGCCGCGGCGGAGCGGGAGGTCGGTGTCCGGCCTTCGTGGCTGGGCTGAGCCTCACGGTGGGCGTGAGGGACCGGCACGAGGGGAGGGGGAGGGGAGAAGAAGGGGAAGAGGCCGCGTCCGCGGGGGCCCAGGGAGGCCCAGCTGGGCCAGCTGGGGGCGAGTCCGGGTGTTGCGACCCTCGCTCCGGAGGAGGCCGGGTACCAGGGGCAGCGCCCTGGTGCCCGCGGGATTGGGCCAGGATCTTAGGGCTAGGAGGGCAGGAGCCAACTGTGTTAAGTTCCTCGGGGATAAACTTCTGCCCTGCATCCTGAGTGAGTAACGAGTGACGCAGGGGGCTGTCCTCTCCAAAAGGAAATGCTGAGAGAGTCCAGTGCTACCTCACCCCTTCCTTGTCGGAGGCCTGTCTAGTCACCGCCCCAGTGAACCCATGGTACTGGGGAAGGGGGTCCTTGCAGTTTTAAACGTTTCTAGGAAATGCTCCCTGTTCTTTCAGGACAAGATATGGTAGTCATTTCAGAGTGTCTGAGCACTATCTTTTAAGTAAGGACAGTCATCCAACCGCTGAAGGTCTTAATGTTAATGTGTGACTAAAAAACCTTTTTTTGGATTAAAAAAGTTTTTTTGAGTATAATTGACACACAGTGTTTAATGCATGTTCTAATCTTCTAATTCATCGCAAAATTTTCTTCATAAGGAACAGTTTGGCAAATGCATTGTATTTTAATTTCATCATTGGACTTCTGCAACTTAAGAAAATTCAGGGTTCATGCACGTTTATTTTTGTATTTGCATTTCTTTGTATTCTGTAGCTAAGCATAATGTAATAAATTGAACTAGAAAGCACATGTATTTCAGGTTAATTCCAGTTGCACATTTGCAAGGAATTTTATACAGCAGCTGGTAGTCCCTACATCTTTCAGAGGAGATGCTGAGATTGTGTTTTGCTGATGGTTACAGTCATCTGTAGCGTCAGAATGTCATTGTGCTACCCATTCTCTGTCAACTCCTCCTTTCACTATTACTCTTCTAATTTCCTTCAGTGGGAAATTTTTATTTAAAAACATTTTTTTTTTTTAATGTTTACTCGTATTTGAGAGAGAGAAAGAGCGTGAGCAGGGGCGGGGCAGAGAGAGAGGGAGACACAGAATCCAAAGCAGGCTCCAGGCTCTGAGCTTTCAACACAGACCCCAATGCAGGGTTCAAACTCACAAGCCTCAAGAGCATGACCTGAGCAGAAGTTGTCGCTTAACCGACTGAGCCACCCAGGTGCCCCAGTGGGAAACTTACATTTTTTAATCTGTCACTACTCATGAGGTCAATTGTTAAGAGAAGGGGTTGGGCTGTATTTAAAGTATCTTCTGGCTCCAACATTTTCTTATTTCCTAGTAATTTTGCATTCTGCAGTCTCTTACCAACAATATGGAGAATCACAGTTTATTTATTTTTTTTAATATTTATTTTTGAGAGAGAGCACGCAAGTCAGTAGGGACAAAGAGAGGGGGACAGAGGATCCGAAGCAAGCTCCACACTAACAGCAGAGAGTCTGATGTGGGACTCAAAGTTACAAACCCTGAGATCATGACCTGAGCCAAAGTGGGTGGCTTCTCCGCTGAGCCACCCAGGTGCCCCAAAATCACAGTTTATTTTTAACATTATTTCATTTTTAGCAACATTGTTTTTTCTCACTTAAGAAAATTGAAACAATCACAAACTTGCAGAAACTTGCAAATAAGGTAGGAAGAACTTTTTTCCCTGAACCATTTGAGAGGAAGCTGCTGACCTGATGCCCTGTCATTCCAGAATGCTTTAGTGTGCATGTTTTTACAAAAAAGGATATTCTCCTTTAATCACAATACAATTATCAAAATCAGGAAATTTATGTTGATACAGTACTCCATCTAGTTTTAAGCGTTGTTGATAGTGCTATTAATCTTTCTACTGGCAAAAGGATCCCATTCAGAATTATTTGTTGCTTTTATTAGTCATGTCTCTTTATTCTTCAGTCTGGAACAATTCCTTCATCTTCTCTTGCTTTTCATAACCTTGACACTTAGGAAGATTACAGGGCAGTTATTTTGTAGAATGCCCCTCAGTTTGGGGTTATCTGTTCTCCAGTGATTAGATACATACAGATTATGTACTTTGTGTAGAAATATCACAAAAAGTGATGCTCATTGCAGCCTATCAGGTGGTACACAATTTCAGTTTATCCCATTATTGATGATTTTCACTTTGATTACTTGATATAAGCAATCCCTGCCAGGCTTCTTCGATATAAAGTTAATATGTAATTGTTAATAAATCATTTTGTGAGGAGTACTTTGAAGCTCTGTAAATATCTTGTTCCTCATCAAGCTTTTCTTTTTAAATGTTTATTTATTTTTGAGAGACAGAGAGAGAGAGCTGGGGAGGGGCAGAGAGAGGGGGAGATACAGAATCCAAAGCAGGCTGCAGGCTCTGAGCTGTTAGCACAGAGCCCCACATGGGGCTTAAACTGCAAGATCATGACCTGAGCTGAAGTCAGATGTCAGACTCTTAAACTGACTGAGCCACCCAGGAACCCCTGTATGATTTTTTTTTTTTTTTTTTAGTGGATTATATTCTGTTACTATTTATTTTGATGTTTAGATTGTTTCTTATTTGGCCAATGAGAGCCCATTCAATCTGGCTTCTGTGTCTTTATGACATATCCCCCTCATTCTTTGAGCATGTCTTTACTTTTTGGCATGAGAAAGTTTATCCTATACTATATCTGCCTTAGTCCTGCAATTGGCCATTTCTCTAGGGTCCCTGAATCCTTTTAGTGGAGAATGATTTTTTTTTTTAAGTTTGTTTATTTTTGAGGGAGAGAGAGAGTGGGGGAGGGGCAGAGAGAGAGAGAGGAAAAGAAAGAATCCCAAGCAAGCTCCACACTGTCAGTGCAGAGCTGGATGCCAGGCTCGATCTTATGACTATGAGACCATGACCTGAGCCTAAGAGTCAGACACTCAACCGACTGAGCAACCCAGGCGCCCTAAGAATGATGTTTTGAATTGTTCTCAATGTTTATTTATTTTTGAGAGAGAGAGAGAGAGAGAGAGAGAGAGAGAAAGAGACAGACAGACAGACAAAGCATGAGTTGGGAAGGGTCAGAGAGAGAGGGAGACACAGAATCTGAAGCAGGCTCCAGGCTCCAGGCTCTGAGCTGTCAGTGCAGAGCCTGACGTGGGGCTTGAACTCACAAACTGTGAGATCATGACCTGAGCTGAAGTTGGATGCTTAACTGACTGAGCCACCCAGGGACCCCTGAGAATGACATTTTGAAGCTAAGATCTCAGTGCTAGTATTTTTATTGCTGTTCGGTTGTTAGTGCTCTCAGACCCTCTTAATGGATGAAGTTGGGGAATACATAGATGTATGTACGCAAACACATTTACATATATTTTTATTTATCTGTATATAGTGAAAATGATGAGTTTACACTAATACCTCCAATTTCAGTATGACACTCCAGGGTCCATTCTAGTTTTTTTTTTTTTTTTTTTTTTCTTTTTCGTATTTGTAATACTCTTCTTTGATAGTGAGAAATCTGGTTTCCATTATCCTTAATATATTTATTCAATCCTCCTGTATTTGACCAATCTTTCATATTTGCTACCTCCTCCTCCTCTCCTGGATGCCTTTCTTTCTCTGCTGATCCTTCCTTCTATCCCTCCCACTCCACTACCCTTCTCAGGATCTAACACCCTATACCAGGATATTCTGATAAAGGGACACTTTCCTCAACCTACTCTGACTCCCCATATCAGCTTCCCCATTGTTTGTGGATATATTTCTCACTCCACTTAGGCTCTGATACCCCACACTGGGCTACTTTCATGTGAATACATCCTCTTCACTCTGTTCACCCTAGTGCCCCATGCCAGGTTGCCCTTCTGCATTGACACCCTTCTTCCAATACTTGAGCTGAGAACATTTTTGAACGACCCTTCCCACATGGACTCCTTCCTTGGTTCACTTGGGCTCTGACAACCCACACCCCACCCAGGCCTGTCATGACTACTCACCATCCCACAGCAGAGAGAAGGAAGATTATTTTTTATTTTTTGTTTTTTTTTTTAAGTAAACTCTCCGCCACATGTGGGGCTGGAACTCACAACCTCGAGGTCAAGAGTCTCATGCTTTATAGGCTGAACCAGCCAGGCACCCTAGGGAAGATTATTTTTTTAATTAACAGAATCCAGAAGCTTTTATAAACTATAGAATTTGGATAGTAAAATGTATGACTTTATTATAATTTCTTTACTTGGGATAATTTTTCTTTAGTCATGTTTATCAAAGTGTAATTTACATATAATAAAATCACTTTTTTAACTGAACAGTTTAAAGAGTTTTGACAGGTGTATACATAAATGTAGCCACTACCACAATCACGGTACAGATATCGAACATTTCTGTCCCTACAGAAAATTCTCTCTGCCCCTGTGCTGTCAGTTCCCTCCCTAGCCTCTGGCAATCATTGGGTTTGTTTTCTGTCCTTTTTTGTCTTTTCTTAGAATAACATCTAAATGGAATTATATAGTGTTTAAAAAAATTTTTTTTAAGGTTTATTTTTGAGAGAGAGAGAGAGCGCTATCATGAGTGGGGAAGGGGCAGAGAGAGAGGGAGACACAGAATCTGAAGCAGGCTCCAGGCTCTGAGCCCATTGTGGGGCTTGAACTTGTTGAACCCTGAGATCATGACCTGAGCCGAAGTTGGGTGTTTAACTTACTGAGCCACCCAGGAGCCCCTGGAATTATATAGTGTTTTTAATGTCTGACTTTTTTTCACTTAAAAAAAACATGTATGAGATTTATCCATTTTGTATGTATTGTCAGTTGCTCCTTTTTATTGCTGAATATGATAGAATTTATTCATTCACCATTTGGCGGACATTTGAGTTTCCAGTTTTTGGCTATTATGAACAAAGTTATTCTGAATGTTTGCATACAGATCTTTGAGTGTTCATATGGTTTCATTTCTTTTGGATAAATACATGGGAGAAGAATTGCTGGGTCATATAGTAAGTGTCTGTTTAACTTTGTGTGAAACTGCCAAACTGTTTTCCAAATTGGCTGTGCCATTTTGCATTCTTTCCAGAAATGTATAGAAGTTCCAGCTGATCTTTTATTTATTTTTACTTTCTAAAATTGAAACTTTTTTTAGCGATTCTAGTGGATATGTAATCATATTTCATTGTGGTTTCAATTTGCATTTTCCTGGTGACTAATGATGTTAATCACCTTTTCATGTGCTTACTGTATTTGAATATTTTTTTGTAAAGTTTCAGATCAAATTTTTGTTCTTTTCTATTGAATTGTTTGGCTTATTTTAAAGGTTTTTTGTCTGTTTGTTTTTCACTTTCCAATACAAGTCCTTATCAGGTGTTTTGTAAATAGTTTCTTTCAATCTGTGGTTTGCCTTTTCATTTTTTTACAGTGTCTTTTGAAGAGCAGATGTTTTAGTTTGGGATCACTTTGAAGACATTTGAACACTCTTATGTCTTGAGTGGTATCCTTTGAATAGTCCTTTTTATGTGAAGCCCTCTGTTGAAACTTATTGGAAGAAAATCCACTAAATCTGTGTACTCGTTTGAATTGTAAGTGAAAAACAAACCTAGTTCATTCTGTAAATCTTTATTATGAAGTTTTCTTTGGGAATTACTATGATTTTATTACCTGTCTCTAAAAGCTAATCAAATTATGATAATATGATACTGAAATATTGTATACTTAATACCACAGTTTTCCTGCATTTAATCCGTGCCCTCTATATATGTTCCTAAAGTTACTTTTCATTTAGTAACACTTTTTTTTAGTAATACTTCTTAGTTAAATTTTTTCATATATCTGCATTAAAATTGGGTTGGAAGACAACCTTGTCTTTTGAAAAATTGCTTTTACAAACTGTTAAAAATAATTAATGCAATTTGAATTGTATCCAAAACAATGGTAGCATACACATAGTAGATGTTTGGTAATGATGTACTGAATGAACACACAATTGCTGAAAATATGGAAAATACAAAAAGCTATAAAGAAAGAGTGTGGTTATAAAAGAGTAACAGGAAGGGAGTGCTTGGGTGGCGCAGCTGGGTAAGTATCTGATTCTTGATTTTGGCTCAGGGCATGATCTCACAGTTGTGACATTCCAGGCCTGCATCAGGTTCCGAGTTGAGCATGGAGTCTGCTTAAGATTCTATCTCTCTGCCCCCCTGCCCCTCTCTCTCCCCACCCACATGCTCTCTCTCAAAATAATAAAAAATAAATGAATTTTTAAAAGGGTAACAAGAGGAATTTTTATGTTGGTAGAACTATTTTGTTTCTTGGGGTTTTTTTCTTTCCTTTTTTTTTTTTTAATTTAAATTATAGTTAGCATACAGTGCAATATTAGTTTTAGGAGTAGAATTCCATGGTTTTTATCACTTATATATAGTACCCAATGCTCATCACAAGTGCCCTCCTTAGTACCCATCATTCATCTAGCCCATCTCCTACCCACCTCCCTCTGTCAACCTATGGTTTGTTCTCTATCATTGAGAGTCTCTTATGGTTTGTTTCCCTTTCTTTTCCCTACCCCATATGTTCATCTGTTTTGTTTCTTATATTCCACATATGAGTGAAGTCATACAGTATTTGTCTTTCTCTGAATGACTTATATCACTTAACATAATACATTCTAGCTCCATACACGTCATTGTAAGTGGCAAGATTTCATTCTTCTTGGTTGCTGAGTAATGTTCCATTATATATATGTATATGTATATATATGTACATATACATCACATCTTTATCCATTCATCAATTGATGGACATTTGGGCTCTCTCCATAGTTTGGCTATTGTCCATGCAATAGAACTATTTTGTATCTTGACTAGGTGGTGGATACATGAACCTACATATATGATAAATCATATGGAAGTGAAACACACACACACACCAATGTGAATAAATATAGTAAAACTGGGGACTCTGAATAAGAAATTGGATTGTATTAGTGTCAGTTTGCTGGTGTTGATATTGTTCTATGATTTTATAGGGTGTTACCATTGGGAGAAACTGGGTAAGGAGAAATGGGGTTTCTGTGTTATTTATTATTACAACTATCTCAAAATTAAAAAAAAATAATTCAAAAAAGTTATAAAATAAAGCTATTTTATTTAATAAAATAAAGTTATAAAATAAAGTAGATACAAATATACTCATAGTATTCTTACTTTTTCCTTAATGTTGATGACATAAGGAAAGATTATTCTATAAAATTCCAGGAAAACATCTTCAGTAGATGTTGTTATTATATCTTATGGGTATATCAATTTGACTTCATCATTTCACTTTATTATTGGATATTTAATATGTTTCCAGTTTTGTGCTCTTATAATATACTGTCATGCTAAGGAGAATATAACTTGAAAACCACTGATTTTTATGACAGATTGATTTTGATAATTTGAAATTAAGACTTTATTTTCCTGACTTTGCATATGACTCTGGCACAATATTTAGGAAATTAGGAAATACCATGTTTCTAACAGGTGAGCTTATTTAACCAAGACTGTTTATTTTTCTTATTGTTTCTTCTACTTTACTGAAATTTGTCCAAGAAAAATTGATAATGACTACATGGGTTAAATCCCTTAATGACTTTTTTTGTTGTTTACTTTTCTTTTTAAGTTAATTTTTTTTTTTTTTTTTTTTAAGTAGGCTTCATACCCAACATGGAACTTGAACTCATGACCCTGAGATTAAGAGTTGCTTGCTATACTGACTGAACCAGCTGGGCACTCCTCTTTTTGTTTGCTTTTGCTGTCCATTAATACATTTAGAATTTAACCGATTTATCTAGATATATTTAACCTGGAGTCAAGTATCATAATTATTTGAGGTTCTTGTATTCTTTCATATCAACTCACCTAAGTATATTAGCAAAAGATTTGAAATACTTCTTAGGTGTTTCATCAGTTTTATTTAGGCAGTATAAGTGAGATAAGCTAAGAGGTAAACTTATGCACAATACCTGTCCATATAGGTTGAGACACTTTAAAAACTGATTATTGGTTATTATGGAACCATTGTAATTCATAGTCAGCCTGGGTTCCTTCCCCCATTCCCCATTCTTTCTTTCATCCTTTCTTTCTTTTCTTTCACAAGCTGGGGAGAGGGGAAAGAGAGAATTCCATGCTCAGTGCAGGGCCTGATCCCACGACCCTGGGATCATGACCTGAGCCAAAATCAAGAGACAAGTTATGTAAGATGAATAAGCATTGCCATGGGGATAAGAGGGTAAAGGAGATTATAGCCAGGGAGAAAAAAATGTAAATATGTGACTGTCTTGTTCCAGGAGTGGAGAAAAGTATAGTGTAGATGGGAATTGACGTGAGCTTTGCTGGAGTGGGTTCAGATAAAATTATGAAAAGTTCTGTATAGGCTATGGAATTTAGCCTTGACTCTGTAGACAGTGGGGTCTGTTGAAAAATGGGGGTCTTGAAAAACAAGAAACAACATAGAAATATGACTCAAATGGCAATGGACTAGAGGAAGAAAGACCAGTGTGAGAAAACTCAGGAACTTTTACAGGGAATGGAAAGGAAGGTATGGAGTCCAGAGAAATTTGAAAGCTCAAATTAGCGAAATTTAGTAGTGAAATGGATGTGAGGGGTAAAGGAGAAAGAGTAGTTGATGGTAACAAAGTCTCTAGCTAGTTAATTGGGCAGGTAATGATGCTATGAATGCAAATAGGGAATTCAGGAGAAGAAATAAATTTGGATGCAGGAAAGAAATACTGAGCTTAGTTTTGGATATGTTAAATTAAAGGTGCTTGCCTATAATCAAGGTAGAGATGTCATTTAGGTGTTGTTAGATATATGGATCAGGATGTAAGAAGATAAGTGAAAATTAATTTGGCAATTACCAATAACCAACTGATTGTCAGATATAACAAAAAAAAAATGAGATTGTTGAGGAAATGTGTATAGGGTGAAAAAATAAGTAGCCTAAGAAATGAACCCAGAGAAAATTCAATATTTAAGAAGTAGATGGAGCAGTAATAATTAGGAGTGGTCAGAGGTATTGCAAGAGAACCAAGATTGTGTGATATCATGGAAACCTTGGGTGTAGAGAATTTTGAGGAGGAGGAAATGATGAATAAATATCAAAAGCTCTGAAGATGTAATGTATAATGAGGACTATCAGTAGTGTCTTAGTCCATTTGAGCTGCTGTTACAACTGTAACACTCAATGCTGTCTCATTGACTGAGTGGCTTAAACAACAAACATTTATTTCTCACAGTTCTGGAGGCTGTGAATTCCAAAATCAAAGCCCAAGCTGATTCAGGGTCTTGTGAGGCCTGGCTTCCTGGTTCATGGGTAGTGGTCTTCTCATCATGTCTTTGCATGGTGGAAGGGACAAGAGAAGTCTCTGGAGCCTCTTTTATAAGGGCACTCATCTCATTCATGAGGACAGAGCCCTCATGGCCTAGTCACCTCCAAATATCATCACTTTGGCACCACCTTCAAATGCTATCACATTGGGAGTTAGGTCTCAACATATGAGTTTTAGGGTGACACAAATAGTCTTACTATAGGCTCATGGACTTGATAATAAGGACAAATAGGCTCATGGACTTGGTAATATGGATAGTGACTTTAGAACATTACAGTAGAGTTGTGGGGGGCCAAAGCCAATTTGATAAATGCACGTCCTAAGTCGTGTGCTGTATAAGCCTCACCGAATCCAACTTATTTTCTCTTTAGAGCTCATGATGGTGTGAACTTCCCGTAGCTGTGGGAAGTGAAAGAGGAGTCAGAAGTGATGTAAAATTCCAAACATGAAACTCTGGGATACTTGTGATGTCATGACTTAAATAGGTGGTTGAAAATATTTTTCTGTTAAAATTTGTCTTTGTGGACTTGGAAGATGGTGGGTTTTACTTCATAGCCATCCAAATCGAGACTTCAGAAAAGGGGACAAGTAGAGGCTGGACACAGAGACTTGACAGTCATTAGGATAGAGCTATGGCCATGTAGATAAGGACTTAAACCCTAGAAAGAACCTGGGTCCTAATGATTTATAGTGAGATTGTCATAACTGCCCTCTGAATTTTTATTTTTTACATGAAAGATTATAACCTCATATGGTTAAACCATTATAAATTAGAGTTTTCTGTGTAGGAAATCAAGAGTCATGAAAAGTGAGTCATAGAAAGTGAGGGAATATTTCTCAGTGTCAGGTATGGCAGAACGATCAGTGACACGTGGAGTTAATCAAGATCTTTCCATTTCATAAAATGTTAGAGTTATAAGTTAACTGTACAGATTGTTTAATTCAGTCCACTTTGTGGATATGAAACCAATGCACTGGGGTGCCTGGGTGGCTCAGTCTGTTAAGCATCCAACTCTTGATCTCAGTTCAGGTCTAGATATTGGGGTTGTAAGTTTAAGCCCCGTGTTGGGTTCCATGTTGGGTTTCATGCTGGATGTGGAGTCTACTTTCTTCTTTTCAGAAAGAAACTGATGCACCTGGTTGCACCACCCACCCACCTCCTCTTGTGAATGGTTACACCACTGTTGGGTGGCAAATACTGGGCTAGAAGTTACCTAAGCCTGTACTCCTGTATACCATGCTCTGATTTGAGAATTTATTCAAGGATAGTCTTACCCCAGAATTGTTACAGCTGGAATCTTGTGTTGTAAACCAAATTGCAAAACTTAAAGCAGGAGAAAGGATAGTAAGTTGAAACAGCAGATTAAGACCATTTGTTTGAGTCATCTGATTTTGAGAGGTAAGAATATCTGGTTGGAGGGCTGCCTGGATGGTTCAGTCAGAGGAGCATATTAATATCTCTTGATATTGGTGTTGTGAGTTTGAGCCCCACATTGGGTGTAGAGATTACTTAAAAAAAAAGAGTATCTGGTTGGAAAACTTTGAACACTTTATCTTAAGGATAAAGGCTTTATTATTGTTACTGTTTTTAAGGATGTCATTTTTTTTATCTGAGTTGTCTGGTTGATTAGTGCTTAGTTAGATATGTTTGAATTAAATTGCAGAAATAGGTCCAGTGAGAGTTTAAAAAAATGTATAGGACAGATTTGAACGTAAATGAAGGCAGAACAATGAGTAGAAATGGATGGAGTTAGAGCAATTGATGCTGGAGAGGGTGGGTGGATAAGTATGGGAAGAAAGTTCCTTAGGACTTGGGGTCTCAAACACATTCTGTGTACAGAATACAAGTGTATCAGTGGGCTCTGACTCCTCCCTTCTAAAGAGTGTGTATTTTGGAAAATAAAATTGCCATTTGATTAGTCTTGGAGATATTTTATAATGGTGTACATAAAAACATGTCACTGATCACCTGTGGGGATTTTGTGGGAGGTGACAAGTACCATAGGCATTTGATAGAACCAGAAATATACAGGTAAACTTAGCATTAGTGGATAGGGAAATACAGTTTTGGGTATTGGGAAAAGATAGTGGTACAGTGTGTTGAGAAAGGTTTCAGGGTAAGCTTTTAAATTTTAGATACAACTATCAAAATAATGAATTCCTAAGAAACCTAACTTCTCAAAATAATTTTTTGAGCAGCAATTTTATTTTCCAGTTGTAGGTTAATTTATGTTATATATTATGTGCCTGACATGATGATCATCTTCATTAAAAACTGTTATAAAAATGAAGACACTGACTAAGTCACTGTGTTGGTAGTAGACTAGTGTTTATTTATTTTAAATATTTATTTATTTTGAGAGAAAGAGAGTGGGAACTGGGGAGGGCAGAGAGACAAGGAGAGAGAGAATCCCAAGTAGGCTCCTTGCTGTCAGCGTAGAGCCCAGTGTGGAGCTCGATGCCATGAACTGTGAGATCATGACCTGAACTGAAATCAAGAATCGGATGCTTAACTGACTGAACCACCCAGGCGCCCCTAGTATTTCTTAATTTTAAAACATTGGTATTGTCAAAACTGAGATCATTAGGTATTACAAGATTTAATGCCCAGTTACTTAATTATTGCTGAACTTGAGTAATGACTTGGGTTATGAAATTATTTACAAAGTAAAGGCTGTTCATTTAAAATTCTCATTTCTGTAATCTACCTTTTAAAGGAAAAGATAACTTATAGTTTCATAATTATTTAACTTTTTCTTATACTTATGTCTTCATTTTAGAATTTTTCATTAGAGCTTTTATTTATTTTTATTTTTTAGTTATATCTGTGTTTCATTGTTTACTGAAAAAATGAATGAAAGTTTTACCTATGGAAATATTTCATACAACTGCTGCTTAAGTTTAAATGAATTTGAGACAGGCTAGGTTTAAAACAAAATTTATGTACAGTTTTACAGATATCGATTATTCTAGAGTATAGGAACAAAAAGAAAAAAAAAAAAAGCTTGTATTTTAAGGGGACCTTCACATTATTATAGGAAAATGCCAGAGAAATAATCTTTACTTTTCAAGATGTTTTAACAATACTACAGTGTATTGTATGATAGCTGCAGTTTAGCTCTCTAGCACTTATGAGCTCTCCAGCACTGCCATAACACATCTTGCAAATTTGGTGGCTTATAAAAACACTTATTTTCTCACAGTTCTGGAGACTGTAAGTCTGAAATCAAGGTGCTGGGAGGGCACTGCTCCCTCTGAATACTCTAAGGAAGGATCCTTCCTTCTTTTAGTTTCTGGTGGTTCTAGGCTTCCTTGGTTTGTGACAGCAATCACTCTGATCTCTGCCTCATTTTTACATGGCTTTCTTTTGTGTCTGTGTCCAAATCTCCTCCTTTCTCTTATGAAGACAATAATCATTGGATTTAGGGGACACCCTAAATCTAGGATGATTTCATCTTGAGATCCTTAGCTAATTACGTCAACAAAGACCCTATTTCCAAATAAGGTCACATTCTGGAGTTCTGGTGGAATTTTGGGGGTGACACTATTCAACTTACTATAAACATAGTGGCTCATGAAGTTTTTATAATGCTTGCTGTTTGTACGTATTAGGAAATTTATCTGGACAGGATAGTACAAAATACAAGACTTAATTAAAAAATAATTTTGTAATAATTTTGTAATAGGTTGTACTTTCAAAAAGCAAATATATTTAAAAAAAAACCATTCTCATAACATTACAAGTTAAAACAACACTCAGTGTAAATATTTGGGTGAATAATACACTATGGAAAAGTCAGAATTCCTTGGAATACACACACACACACACACACACACACACACACACACAGAGTTTTGCACATAGTTTTTAAAAAGGTTTAGATCTATGTGTGTTCTTTTTTAAAAGTTTTTTAAAAGTTTATTTATTTATTTTGAGAGAGACAGCGTGAGTGGGGGAGGGGGAGAGAGAGAGAATCCCAAGCAGGCTCCACACTGCCAGCGCAAATCCCAATGCAGGGCTTGAAATGATGAAGCTGTGAGATCATGACCTGAGCTGAAACCAAGAGTCAGATGCTTCACTGACTGAGCCACCCAGGTGCTCCTAGATCTATGTATGTTCTTTGTTGTAAATTTTACTTGTGCTGGGGTGTCTGGCGGGCTCAGTTGGTAGAGCATGTGACTCTTGATCTCAGGGTACTTAGTTCAAGCCTCACGGTGGGCATGGAGGCTACTTTAAATTTTTTTTTTTTTTTTTTTACTTGTGCCACCGGTTCTCTCCATATTGTTGTGTTGGGAAAGCCAATCGATATTTTCTTTAGATGTGTCACACAGCTTACATTTATTTAGGCATTTTCTTTATAGGAGAGACTATCAGATTGGATCTTCAGTTCATTTAAAAATACTGAGCATTTTCATGTATATTATCTCACGGACTCTTGATAGAAATACAGTGAGTTACCCTGTGGGGTCTATCAAAGTTAAATAATTTGCTCACTTTCATACTGATTTTAAATTGAATTAAGTGGGATTAAATGGTACTCAGATGATTTTCTAACTTTAAATCAAAACTTTTCTTAATAAATACATTGTAGGGACTGGGGAGTGGAGAAGATTGAGGGAGAGGAATAGGGAGGGTTTTTTAGGTTAGGGGACAGTAGTAGTAGCAGATGTACTGAAGTGATAAACAATGAGTAGATTCTCAATTTGGCTGAAATATTAGGACTGGAAGAGAACTGATAAGTTATAATATTGGGACTTGAACAGAGAACTTGTAAGTAATAAATGAAGATTATATTAGAGTAGTAGGACTTTTTCCCCCCAACTGTTTTCATAGGCCAGTTACTTTTCATTGCATTTTTTTCTCATTCTTCTGCACTTTATCTCTTGAGTTGAAATTCTTGATACTTTGGAAAACAAAATTTAAAAACCTGTTACATAAGAATGTCCAAAAGTATTTCTATAGGAGAACTTGCTTTCATAAGAAGCAGAGTAATTGGGGCGCCTGGGTGGCGCAGTCGGTTAAGCGTCCGACTTCAGCCAGGTCACGATCTCATGGTCCGTGAGTTCGAGCCCCGCGTCAGGCTCTGGGCTGATGGCTCGGAGCCTGGAGCCTGTTTCCGATTCTGTGTCTCCCTCTCTAGACTCTGTCCCTCCCCCGTTCATGCTCTGTCTCTCTCTGTCCCAAAAAATCAATAAACGTTGAAAAAAAAAAAATTAAAAAAAAAAAAAAAAAAAAGAAGCAGAGTAATTGCCTTTGATTTTAAACTGGTGGTCTGCTCTCCTCTCTTTACAATCTGTGCATCTTGTTTTACTCCTCTTGACTTTTCCTACTTGGGAGATCTAGTTTCTGACTGATCTTTTTCTGCTTGGCTCTTAAATTCTTTTTTTGTCCAGATGATTAGAAATTCTGCTCATCTATTTTTCTACCCAGTTTTGACTTATACTGTCATGGTTCTAGTATATCAGCACCTTCCTGCTTTCACTTACCTGTCTATTGCTAAAATTGTTTTATATTTTATTTATTGTAGTAATACATTCTCGTTATAAACATTTCAAACATTACAGAGGTTGCTGAATCTTGGCTGTAGTACCCATCTCATCAGATCTTGTCACAGTTAGATTCTAGGTACTTTTACAGAAATTTTCTAGTTCTTTTTTATTTACTATTATTTTTTTTAATTGAAGTATAGTTAAAATACAGTGTTATGTTAGTTTCAGTTGTACAATATAATGATTCAACAATTCTCTACATTAGTGCTCATCACGATAAGTATACTCTTAATCCTTTTTGTCTAGTTCACCAGTCTGGCCCCCTCACCTCCCCTCTGGCAACCACCACTTTGTTAACCTGCATTTAAGAGTCCATTCTTTGTCTCTTTTTTTCCTTTGTTCATTTGTTTTATTTCTTAAATTATATATATGAGTGAAATCATATGGTATTCATCTTTCTCTGAGTAACTTGCTTATCATTATACTCTCTAATTCCATCTATATTTTTGTAAATGACAGATCTCATTCTTTTTTATGGCTAAGTAATATTCCATTATATATATATATATATATATATATACACACACACACACACACACACACACACACACACACACACACATATATATACATATTTTTTTTTTTTAATAGAACCCCAGTCTTCCAATGTTGGCAATGGAAGGAAAGCCACCACATGGGACAGGTTGACTTGACCTCAGAGCTCCCCACCTCTTCTGTTTCTCTAGTGTTTTTATAGAATGCTGCTTTTTTTCTTAACATTCTGGCCTAAATAACTCTCTCCCCGCCCAGTCATTTCCCTTTTATTTGTTGAGATACAGCTGAAATAAGACTTTTTTTTTTTTTTAAGATTTTTTTTTTTTTTGAGGAGGTGTGACTGGCTGGCTCAGTTGGTAAAATGTGCCACTCTAGTGGCACTCTTATGGCCACTCTGGTGGCACACTCTACCGAGTGAGTCAACCAGACAACCCTGAAATAAGACTTTTCTAAAGGCTGAAAACAAAACAAGGATAATGAAGCTAGAGAGTAACTTTCAAGTCAGTCATCTGGTTTGCAAGGTATAGTTTAGGCCTGTTTGATCTGTGGTCTCTGAAAGAGATACTGTCCTAGCTAGCTTATGGCCTCCTGTCATATGATGGAGGTCATTTTTCCTGTCAACATGTTTCCTTAAGTCTAGGCCTTCGATGGGGGTCAAACAGTCCATTCCTGTTAGATCTATCTAAGGTACACTTTCCTGGTTCTAGTTTCCTGTCCAGGGATCTGTCTCTTCTGGATGATTATACCAAGACTGTGCTTCAGGAGATATTTCATTCCTTAACCATGGTCCTTAAACTATGGGATAAGCTGGACTGCTATATTAGAATTCAGATAGGAAAAGAAGAATGTACCACATACAGAAATGTGGGAAGAGGACATCTTTTTGTACCTGTTTTCCACCCATGGTCTCAGCATTGACAAAACTTTGATGTTACCTGGAAACACGGTCATAATATTCATGTACAAATCAAAGTGCAGCTAAACAAGCATCACATTCTCAGTTACTTTTAAAAGAAAAATAAATTCTGTAGAACTATGTGTTCATATTTGTTTTTAATTAATGCTTTGTAATCTTTCCTGTTTGATTTTAATCTGAACAAATAATGATACCATTTTCATTACTCAGTAAGCATGAATGTTCGTTGAAGCAGTTTTTAAAAAACAATAGTTTGAGTCTCCAAACATCTAAATCCTGGGCTGATTTAATTTGTACATTCAAATTGAAATAATGTTTTCTGAAAGCTGTCCTACCACTTTTGTTTTTGACCAAAAAAAATTTTTTTTGTACATTTACCTACCACTGGATTTGACTTAGATCCTATAGAGAGTGCTATCTACCTTCTTGATTTATTTTCAGCCCTTCAAGGCATCATTGTAGATTAACGCGAAGGCCCTCAGGAAGGTGACATATTCCTGGGAATTGACCACATAGTCCTCATCCTGGTCCAGGTCCTCCATCACCTTTGCAGTGTTGGCATCCTACAGCTTTGGGCCAGTGGTGAGCTCTTTCTGGATTGGCTCCTTTGGCTCCTTCTTGGTCAGGGTGTTCTTGTCACCTTCCCTCCCTGAGTACTTATGGAAGATGGCCACGAGGAGACCAAAGCCCTGATCAGGTGACATGCCATGGCTGGGCGCTGGGCTCAGAACAGGTGGTTAGGAGAGCATTGAGGGACTGTTGAGGGACCTCTTACCACTTTTTTTTTACTCTTTTGTAGAATGAGTCTAGTTTTTCTACTAATGATTAAACAATAACTAGTTACCAAAGCATCCGATTAAAATATCAAACTAAAACAGCATAACTGGTGTTTTATGCACATGTTATGGCTCACTAGAGATTATGTATTTTTAATGGACAATTTTGGAGAAATGGTATGGTGAAATCACCATTTTGCCAAGATGCCATCCTACTGGGTGTGAAGTGATGTACTGCTGACATTTTAACATGTTTTTCTGGAAGTTTTTGTGTGCATTTATAGGTATCATTTTTTTTTCCAGTGTGATTTCTTTTGTTTTTTTTTAATGTTTGTTTATTTATTTTGAGAAAGAGAGAGAGGGAGAGGTAGAATTCCAAGCAGGATCCATGCTGTCATCATAGAGCCTGACATAGGGCTCGATGTCATGAACTGTGAGATCATGACCTGAGCTGAAATCAAGAGTTGGATGTTTAACCAACTGAGCCACCCAGGTACTCCATCTTTTTTTCCTTTAATTGAAGTATAATTGACATACAGTATCTTACTAGTTTCAGATATAGTGATTTGATATTTTTATACATTATGAAATGATCCCCACTGTAAGTCTAGATATAGACACTGCTCACTCTCTCTGTCAAAATAAATGAACAAACATTACAGTATTATTGACTATGTTCCCTATGGTATATGTTATCATTTTTATTTTACTTGTTACAAAAGAAGTTTGTAGCATCTATTTT
This sequence comes from Panthera tigris, assembly GCF_018350195.1. NCBI lineage: Eukaryota > Metazoa > Chordata > Mammalia > Carnivora > Felidae > Panthera > Panthera tigris. The sequence continues at coordinate 66,325,140 of NC_056669.1, read as the reverse complement.
CTTATGCAATCCGTATTTTTAAAACTTAACTGCTTATTACTGGCAGCTTTCCATATTCTAAATATGTATTATATGATAGCACTAATTTTTATTAGCTAAAAATTCTGTTTATTATTTTAACATGTAATTTATTGTCCATATAGTCATTTTACCAATTAATCTCTTATGATTAGACATTTTGGTTATTTGTAAATTTTTGCTGTTAAAAATAGTTGCCTGTGAAGAATCCTCCTAGCTAAATCTTTGCATTCATCTTTAATTTCTTGGGATAAAAAACAGGCCAGTAAAGTTTAGTAGTTAAAAGCAAGGGATTGAGCCAGATGATCTGAGTTTGATTCCTGGTTGATTCCTCTTAGTAGTTCTGGCCTTAGACAAGCTATGTAATTTTTCTGTGTGTGAGTTTCTGTATCTATAAAATGGTATAATAATAAATAGTATCACCTCATAGAGTTGTTTTGAAGATTAAATGAGTCAGGTGCCTGGGTGGCTCAGTCAGCTAAGCATCTGACTTCGGCTCAGGTCATGATCTAACAGTTCATGAGTTTGAGCCCCATGTCGGTCTCTGTGCTGACAGATCAGAGCCTGGAGTCTGCTTCAGATTCTGTCTGTGTCTCCCTCTCTCTCTGCCCTTCCCCTGCTCATGCTCTGTCTCTCTCAAAAATAAATAAAAATTAAAAAAAAAGATTTTATGAGTTAATTTCTACAAATTATTTAAACAGTGTCTGGCACACAGTGTTAAGTTTTAATTTCTAACAGTAGAATTGCTAGGTCAAAGGATAGGTATATTTATGTTTATACTTATAAGTATATTTATGTGTTAATTTTCTCCTCAGCATCCTTTCCTGTGGGAAGCTGTTGTCTGTTTCCTGTAGTCCCAGAGAAAATGCTAGTCCTAGTTACTCCCACCCCCTATCTTAAACTGGGCTAAATAGAGCCATCTCTGGGTCTTTTCTTCTGGAAGAAACAAGGAAATCTCTTTCTACAAGGATAACTAAGGTTGGAGACCATGACCAAGTTGGGGGTGCCAATGTGTTTTTTCCCTCCTGTGTTTAGAGAGTCTGGTTGAATATTGAACAGAGTCAAAGATAGCCAAAACATGAGGGAGAGAGTGCGAGCTTTGAAAAGATCATTTAAACTTCTGGTTCCAGCCATTCTTGAAAGCCAAAAGAACATTAAAAAAATAGTTTTGAGGTGTATTGTTCAATTCTCTTCCGGAAGGATTGTGTTAATTTTTACTCTCATTTCCTTCAGGTGGATTTTAATTAGAAAAAAATCACTTAATAAGATTCATTGCTTAAGCAACAACAGAGGAAACTGCAAAGTCTCATGAAGGTGAGAAAGCTAAGGAACTGGAGCAGGGATATGAGACCTTATACCTAACTCAAATTATGTCTCTGCAGTGTTACAAGTTGTTACTTGTCTTTGGCCTTTATCATGTCCTAAACATATTTAAAACCAGTGATCTGAGTTCTGAAAATTACAAGGTCTTCCCTTGAGGGCAATATCCTATGAACAGAAAAATCTTTAAAACTGGAAAAAAGTCCTTTCAGCAGAGATACTTCTATTATTTTAGCAGACTACTATCTAATGGATGGTGAATAATTATTTACTTAGTATTTATCAAGTAGACAGAGTTGTAGAACTTTCTTTTTTGGTGATTTCCCTAATAGACTGAGTTTGGAGAAAGAATTTTTATCTTCCTTGGAAAGGCTCATTTTCCATTGGTGAGACCCTTCTGTAGATAACTTCTTTTCCCTTGAGCCTTTGTTTGTAGCTCTTTTATATATTTTATTAATTTATAAGGTCAGTACCATGATTTGAAGAAAACAGCTTGTTTGGGAACTTGACATCTCAAGGTATTTTCTCCTTTAAGCAAATATTCTGTCATTATATTTTATGTAAAATATAAGACATGAAAACTTGAAATTGAAGATTTTTTTTATGTTTTGAGAGACTGAGTGTGCACATTCTTACAGCAGGGGTATGTACCCAACAAGTGGCTCAATCTCACCGTGAGATCATGACCTGAGCTGAAATCAGGAGTGGGATGTTTAACAGACTGAATCACCCAGGCGCCTCAAAGATTCTTGTTTAAAGAAAATGACTAGTTTTGGGACAAGTTTTTAAGTGAAAAATATCTGTTTATAGTTAAGGACATCTGCTTGTAGGTAAAAATACGTGCTTTGTTTTTTCCAGATTAAGCTAAGTCTAGTTACATTTAGAGAAAGAAATCAAGTATCAGAACAAGCTTGGAAAATAATAGTATGAAAATTAATTTGCAATGGAAAGTGGCAGTTGGGACTGGAGTGAATTTTACAAATGCTTTATATAATTGTCCCACGCGGTTGTATGGAATTTGAAAAGAATGTTACTTGTTTTTCTTTTGAGACAGATGTTTTACCAAATAATTTTAGCCTGAGTAAACCAAGATCCACACAGGATTAGATTAATAATATCATTTTTTTTAAATTTTTTTTTTTTTAACGTTTATTTATTTTTGAGACAGAGAGAGACAGAGCATGAATGGGGGAGGGGCAGAGAGAGAGGGAGATACAGAATCGGAAGCAGGCTCCAGGCTCTGAGCCATCAGCCCAGAGCCCGACGCGGGGCTCGAACTCACAGACCGCGAGATCGTGACCTGAGCCGAAGTCGGACACTTAACCGACTGCGCCACCCAGGCGCCCCAATATCATTTTTTTTAAAGGAGGAAAGAAATGAGAGGGAACAACAATAAAGATTGATTTAGGATGGTGAAAAACTGAAGGTTTTTGAAAATACAAGTTAACTATATTACCCTTCTACCTCCCCCAAATTTTCTTTTACTGCTATTGTTAAGATTGTGTGTTTGAAGAATGTGATTGTAGAAGAATGAAGGATATTTGAAAACACTATAGCATTTGATAAAGTCACCACAATGTGTTTCAGGAGATTATAGGATAATATTCTCTGGCCTTTTTAAATTTTTTGAAAGATGGGATGTGCAGTTTCTATTACTATAACTGCCACTTATCAAATACCATATGTCAAACTTTATCTGGTTTCGTTAATTTCTCTTAACTATATAAGGTAGATGAAGTTACCGAGATTTGGAGACATTAAGTAATTTGCTCAGGGTTACATAGCTGGAACTTGAGGCATCAGTATCTGAATCCTGGTGTGTGTGTTTGTTTGAGTTCAAGGCTCTTGTTCATACACAGTGAACAAATCCTCTGTTGAAATTGGGGTATCCCCAGGTAAATACATTATTTAGTTATTTGTTTATTTGAAAAGTCTTTATTGGCTATTATGTGCCAGGCATCATGCTGCAACAAAAAACAAGCCAGATACTGAAGGTTCCCTTTTACAGGTTCTATTAATAGGAGTAGAGAATTTAGGAAAAAGCTAGACTCTTCTTTAGAAAAAGATTAGCAGCCTTTCATAAGTGAAGTGCCAAATGGATTTAAGCCATTCAGTCAAGTGTCAATAATTGAGTGATTGGTTGGTATTCGGGGAGGGGGATATTGACTTTGTTCTTAAGGAATTTATAATTTTGTTAAGCTTGATCAGTCTCATTAGCAAAGAAATGGAAAATTCTTCCTTTAAAAGACTTATATCCTTATCAGTATGAAAACTAAATTTGTAATCATTGGGTAGTTTTGGACAGCCACAAGGCATCAAGAGGATACTAGCAAGGGTATATAGATGGGGACTAGGAGGTGGAACTGCCTACAGAAAAAAAAATCCACCTAAATGTCTTCTAGGACTTGGAAATTCAGTATTGTCAAATGAACATACCTGGCTCTTCCAAACTTTTTCACCTTGGTCATTCACCCAAGTCAGAAACTTGCTACACTTTTTCTTTTCTCCCTCATTTTCACTTGAAAGTGTTTAATTTTTCTTCTTAAATTTTTCTTACATTCTTCTTTCTGTCTGTTCCTATAGTCAATGCCTTTCTTTTCCTGGAAGGGAAAATGGAAGGGTCTTTTTCCATTAGTATAAAGAGCACTCTGTTTGGACATAGGTTTGGCTGCCTATAGTAGAGACCTAACATAAATGTCTTCAACAATATAGAAATTTATTTCTCTTTCACATAAAGGTCTGGGTCTAGACAGTTTTGGGTTTGTATAGGCTGCTTCCAGCTTTATTTATTTAGTTTTTTTACTTTTTATGCTGATTATTTTGCTGACTTGTCTATCTCTCTATGAGCTCTTTTAAGATAGGAATTGTATCCTACTCATTTTTTAAAAATTCCTAGTCCCTAGTAAAGTACCTGGCACCTAAAAGATCCCTAGTAAATATGTGTGAAATGAATTTTGAATGAACAATTTACTTATGTGGGATGGCAACCTAAATGCTATCCTTTTCTGCTCCCTCCATGTCTTTAAATAGGTACTTTACCTAAAAAGAGAATTTTTAGTATAAATAGATCAGGTCTTTATACAACCGCTAAATCATTTATGCTCAGCTTTTTTTTCTGATAGGCTAAGTTTAATTTTTCTGAAGTACTTTGATTATTAGAGTTAGAGATAAGGGAGACTGAGTCACTGTACAAATTATCGATGGGGGGAAGGGTAAATTATGGCTGCTGGCCATCCCTTCCTCATTATAAGGACTACTCTGGAGCCACGAAGAGAGGAGTGTGGCAACAGAACTGTTTTGGAATCTATTGACTGTTATGATCTTCAAGCTGTCTGCTATTTACAAACGTCCCTTAGTAGGCTTTACCTAAGATGGAAGCACAGTTATATAAGCACCTTGAATTATCTTGTAGTTATTATTTTTTATATTAATTTCATAAATTAATATAAAGACTTATTTGGGCATCTTTTCTCACATAGTGCTTGAGTTATATTTTTATTTATTTTTTAATGTTTATTTGTGTTAGAGAGAGGGAGATAGAGTGTGAGTGCGGGAGGGGCAGAGGGAGAGGAAGACACGGAATCTGAAGCAGGCTCCAGACTCTGAGCTGTCTGCACAGAGTCTGATGTAGGCTCAAGCTTACGAACCACGAGATCATGACCTGAGCCGAAGTCTGACACTTAACCGACTGAGCCACCCAGGTGCCTCAGAGTTATATTATTTTTTAATGTTAACTACGTTTTTGCTTTTTAGGGATAACAGAGTGTTCAAGTATTCCCTTACATATCCTATAAGAATTTTTGAATATGTTGAATGTGTTCCAGATACTTTAATTTCAGCCAGGATAAGTTTTCCATTTGATATGGCATATTCCTCTTTTTTACATAGTTAAGGTAGTTTAACAAAATGAAAGAGAAAAATAGTATCAACTCAATAGGTGCAGAAAAACAGATTTGACAAAACTCAACATCCATTTATGATAAAAACTCTCAACAAAGTGTGTATAGAGAAGTGTACCTCAACATACTAAAGCCCACGTATGACAAACTCAGAGCTAACATCATACTCAGTGGTGACAAACTGAAGGCTTGGGGTGCCTGACTGGCTCAGTTGGTAAAGCATGTGACTGTTGATCTTGGGTTGGGAGTGTAAGCCCCATTTTGGGAACAGAGCTTATATTTTGAAAGGAACCCTGAGGAGAGCTTGGCTGTCTCAGTCAGTAGAACATGCAACTCTTGATCTTGAGATTGCAAGTTTGAGCCCCACATTGGGTGTAGAGATTACTTAAAAATAAAATCTTAAAAAACAAACAAACCCTGAAAGCTTTTTCTCTAAGATCAGGAACAAGACGGGAATGCCAGTTTTATTCAGCACATTATTGGAAGTCCTAGCCATAGCAATAAAGCAAGAAAAAGAAATAAAAGGCATTGACATTAGAAAGTAAGAAGTAAACCTGTCAGTATTTGCAGATGACATGATACCCATTTATAAAAAATCCTAAACTCTCCACCAAAAAAAGTGTTAGAACTAATAAACGAATTCAGTAAAGTTGCAAGATACAAAATCAGTATACAGAAGTCTATTGCTTTTCTCTATACTAATAACAAACTATCAAAAAGAAATAAGAAAGCAATCCCATTTACAATTGCATCAAAAAGAATAAAATACCTAGGAGTAAATTTAACCAAGGAGGTAAAACATCTGTATACTTAAATCTATGACACTGATGAAAGAAAATGGAAAAGACACAAATAAATGGAAAGACATTTTGTGCCCATGGTTTGGAAGAGTTAGTATTGTTAAAACTGTCCATACTATCCAAAGCAATCTATAGATTCAATGCAATCTTTATCAAAATTTCCTTGGCATTTTTCACAGAACTAGAACAAATAATTCTAAAATTTGTTCAGAACCATAAAAGATCCCAAATAGCCAAAGCTGTCTTGAGAAGGAAGAACAAAGCTGGAGGTATCACACTTCTTGATTTCAAACTCTACTACAAAGCTATAGTAATCAAACAGTATGATATTGGCTTTACAATAATGTCACACAGGGGCGCCTGGGTGGCTCAGTCGGTTAAGTGTCCAACTTTGGCTCAGGTTATGATCTTGTGGTTCATGAGTTCAAACCCTGCATTGGGCTCTGTGCTGACAGCTCAGAGCGTGGAGCCTACTTCAGATTCTGTGTCTCCCTCTGTGTCTGCACCCCCACCTTCAAAAATAAATAAAAATTGAAAAAATTTTTAAAAATAGACACAGATCAGTGGAACAGAATTGAGAACCCAGAAATAAGCCCACACATATATGGACAATTAATTATGACAAGGGAGAGATGCTTGGGTACCTCAGTCAGTTGAGCATCTGACTCCTGATCTTGGCTCAGGTTGTGATCTCATGGTTTGTGAGTTTGAGCCCCATGTGACATTCCGCTTTGGGCTCTGCACTGACAGTGTGGGATTCTCTCTCTCGCCCTCTTTCTCTCTGCCCTTCCCCTGCTCTCGCACATGCACTCTCAAAATAAACAAACTTAAAAAAAATTTATGACAAGGGAGCCAAAAACATACAATGGAAGGAGGACAGTTTCTTCAATAAAATGTGTTGGAAAACTAGTCAACTGAATGCAAAAGAATGAAACTAAACCATTATCTTACACCATACATAAAAATTAACTCAGAATGGATTAAAGACTTGAATGTAAGACCTGAAATCATAAAATTCCTTGAAGAAAACATAGGCGGCAGTCTCGACATAAGTTTTAGTGATATGTTGTGGATCTGATGCCAAAGGCAAGAGTAAGGAAAGCAAAAATAAACAAATGGTACTACATCAAACCAAAAAGCTTCTGCGTATTAAAGGAAACCATCAAAATGAGAGGACATCCCAATGAATGGGAGAAGTTATTTGCAAATCATATATCTGCAAAGAGCTTAGTATCCAAAATATGTAAAGAACTCCTACAAGTCCCTGGTTGGCTCAGTCAGTGGAGCATATGACTCTTGATCTCAGGGTCATAAATTTTAGCTCCACATTGGGTGCAGAGATTGCTTAAAAAAAAAAAAAGAACTCTGGGGCGCCTGGGTGGCGCAGTCGGTTAAGCGTCCGACTTCAGCCAGGTCACGATCTCGCGGTCCGTGAGTTCAAGCCCCGCGTCGGGCTCTGGGCTGATGGCTCGGAGCCTGGAGCCTGTTTCAGATTCTGTGTCTCCCTCTCTCTCTGCCCCTCCCCCGTTCATGCTCTGTCTGTCTCTCTCTGTCCCAAAAATAAATAAAAAACGTTGAAAAAAAAATTAAAAAAAAAAAAAAAAAAAAGAACTCATACAACTCAACAATAAAAAACAAATCTGATTAGAGAAGGTCAGTGGAAGAATGCCTGGGTGGCTCAGTTGGTTAAGTGTCCGACTCTTGATCTTGGCTCAGGTCTTGGTCTTGGAGTCATGGTGTTCAGGCCTCGTGTTGGGCTCTGTGCTGGGCATGAAGCCTATTTAAAAAAAAAAAAAATGGGGGCAGAGGATCTGAATTGATGTGTTTCCAAAGAAGACATATAGATAGCCAGTAGGCACATGAAAAGATGTTTAATGTCACTAATTACTAGGGAAATGCAAATCAAAGCCACAATGAGATATCACCTCTCACCTGTTAGAATGGCTATTGTGAAAAAGCTAAGAGATAAGTGATAGAGAGGATATGGAAAAAGAGAGCCTGTGTACACTGTTGGGAAACAGTGTGGAAGTTCCTCAAAAAGTTAATTATAAATACATCAGGGGCACCTGGGTGGCTTAGTTGGTTGAGCATCCAACTCTTGATTTTGGTTCAGGTCATGATCCTGGGGTCATGGTATCGAGCCCTGTGTCATGCTCTGTGCTAAGCATGAAGCCTGCTTGAGATTCTCTCTCTTTCTTCCTCTGCCCTCTCCCTCACTCATGTGCTTTATCTCTAAAAAAATAATAAAAAATAAAATTTATAAAAATAACCAACTTGTTTGAGTACTAGCTTCATATCTTTTGGGGATAAAAATGTGGAATCATTAAAATTACTATAAAATATGAATGATATATGTGCTTATTACCTTTTGTCCATACCTAAATGTTGATTTCTTATGGTGGTATTTTTTGTTTACAGGAGGATTACAGAAGAGTCTTATATGTTTTATTATTGGCCTTTAACAGATGTAGACAGAAGGTATCTATAAAGTGATAGGAGATTTTAAGATCCTAAATGTTTATTGTGTATAATTTTTGCAGCAGGAAAGTAGTAACCCTTCTTTAGGATTAATTAAATGTTGTATTGAACAATGAGAAGATGTTGATCAATTTTAAAGAATGTCATCACTTTTTATGTGATTTTTCTGACTTACATGGCCATAAAATTAGTTTACACATAACTTCCCAGGGAAACCTTTGTCCTAAGATAAAGATCTGAGACCTCTGGTGTCAGAGGTCTTCACAGAATATTTTGAGAAAGCATCAACAGTTCATTTTGCACTGGTGAATTCAGTAGCCAAGAACTCAGAACAAAACAACAAAACCAAGGGCAACTTGGTTAAAAGTTATCATGGTTTTTACTTTAGTTTTCAGTATGTGTGTGTGTTGTGTATGCTGATAAATATATGTATTTATATTTTAGTTAAGTGACAGGTTAGCTGTCTTTTGGAAATTATGTCTCATAAAAGAATTTATACTTACATAGAAAGTATGATCAACATCACTACTGTCTTTTCTGTTCTATCAAGAGGCAGCTCCCAAGAGGCTTACACTCTGTTTTATAAATACAAGGCAGTATGTGAAAAGATAACTAACATAAAATTGCCAGGTGAGTGCTACAGCAGGAAGACTGAGGGTTCAGAAGGCTGAGGGTGACAAGAAAGGGTAGTGGAAATAATTGATTTTAAATTGAACATTGAGGGTGGGGCGCCTGGCTGGCTCAGGTGTTGGAGCATGCAACTCTTGATCTTGGGGTGGTATGTTTGAGCCCCACGTTAGGTGCAGAGATTACTTAAATAAAGAAACTTAATTTTAAGTAATCTCTGCACCCAATGTGGGGCTTGAACTCATGACCCCCTGAGATCAAGAGTCTCATGCTCTTCTGACTGAGCCAGCCAGGGGCCCCCAAAATAAAATCTTAAATAAAAACTTGAAACTTGAGGGATTAGATATATATTTTTTCTCTACATATGATTATGAAAAATTTCAAAGCTGTGAAGTTGAAGGAAGTTTACAGTGAACACTGCATGCATACTATCTATTTTGTACAATTTACATTTTACTATATTTTATTACATATTAATCCATCTGTTTAATTCCTCTGTCATCCATTTATTCATCTGCTTTTGGATGCATTTCAAAGTAAATTGTTGATATCATTATGCTTAATTATTAAACTTAGCATGCATATTATCAACATTCTAAAATGAAATATTCTTTTTTTTTTTCTTTTGATGTAAAATTTACATATAATGAGATACACAAATCTTAAGTTTACGTTTCTGGGAATTTTATGCACTGCATAACCCAGCCTCTTATCAAGATATAGTAGGGGCACAGTCAGTAAGCGTCTGACTTCAGCTCAGGTCATGATCTCATGATTCAAGGGTTTGAGCCCTGTGTTGGGCTCTGCACTGACAGCTTGGAGCCTGGAGCCTTGTTCAGATTCTGTGTCTCCCTCTCTCTCTGCCTCTCCCCAACTCACGTTCTCTTTCTCTCTCTCTCTCTCTCAAAAATAAATAAACATTAAGAAAAAGATACAGTATAGTACCATTACCTCAAAATGTTCCTTTATGCCTGTTCCCAGTCCATTCTTGCCCCTAACCTCCTAGAGGCAATCACTGTCACTGTTCTTTTTTTTCACCATAGATTAATTTTTCCATTCTAGAACTTTATGTAAATGGAATCATACAGCATGTATACTCTTTTATGTAAGTCTTCTTTCACTCAGCATGGTTTTTAAAATTTATTTTTATTTTTAAAGTTTATTTTTGAAAGAAAGAGAGAGAGCGTGAGACCATAAGCGGGGGAGGGGCATAGAGAGAGGGAGACACAGAATCCGAAGCAGGCTCTAGGCTCTGAGCTGTCAGCACAGAGCCCAGTGCAGGGCTTTGACTCTTGGACTGCGAGATCATGATCTGAGCCAGTCAGAGGTTTAACTGACTGAGCCACCCAGGCGCCCCTCACTCAGCATGTTTTTGAGATGCATCCACATTGTTATATCTATCAAAAGTTTCTTCCTTTTTTTTTTTTTTTTTTTTTAAGTTTATTTATTTTTGAGAAAGAGCACATGCTTGTGAGCACGCAAGCAGGGGAGGGGCAGAGAAAGAAGCAGGTGCCCCTCTTCTGTTTTTTTTTTTTTTTTAAATTTTTTTTTTTTTAACGTTTATTTATTTTTGAGACAGAGAGACAGAGCATGAACGGGGGGGGGGGGCAGAGAGAGAGGGAGACACAGAACTGGAGCAGGCTCCAGGCTCTGAGCCATCAGCCCAGAGCCTGACGCGGGGCTCGAACTCACGGTCCGTGAGATCGTGACCTGAGCTGAAGTCGGACGCTCAACCGACTGAGCCACCCAGGTGCCCCCTTTTTTTTTTTTTTTTAATTTTTTTTTTTTTAACATTTATTTATTTTTGAGACAGAGAGACAGAGCATGAATGGGGGAGGGGCAGAGAGAGAGGGTGTTTTTTTTTTTAACTGTTAGTAATACATAGCAGTATATCCCTTCTTTTGATGGATACCTGGACTATTTAGTTTTTGGCCATAATGAATAAAACTGCTATGAATACTCTTATGAGTCTTTTTGTGAAAATATATGTTCATTTCTCTTGGGTAAATATTTAGCAGTTGAATTTTTGGGTCATAGGTGGGCATGTGTTTCATTTTATAAGAAAGTGCCCCAACCTGGTTGGCTCAGTTGATTAAGCGTCTGACTCTTGATTTTGGCTCAGGTTATGATCTCACATTTCAGGAGATTGAGCCCCATGCAGGGCTCTGCACTGACTATGCAAAGCCTGCTTGGGATTTTCTCTCTCCCTCTCTTTCTGCCCCTCCCCTGCTTGCTCTCTCGCTCTCTCTCTCAAAAAATAAAAAATAAACTAAACTAAAAAATAAAATAAAATTTTGATATAATTTTTAAGGTTGATCTAACCAATTTCCTTGCTATCAAACAGAACCCAACTATCCAAATCAGAGGAGAATGATAAATACTTATTAAAATAACTATGAGTTATTCCTAGAAAGTATATAACTATTTTAATATATGAAGTTTATCTAATATGATCCAGGCATTAGTATGGTTAAAAACACAGTAAATGGTAATGAGATCACTTGTCTTTGGATTTGGCATTTTTTGTTATTAAAAGTCCTGAATAGGAGCTACTGTGTATTTGTTCTCTTTGTGTTTCTTGTTATTTTAGTAAGTCTGCAAATTGATTCCAGATATGATAACCTTAGAATAAAAGAAATGATTTATTATTTTATAAAATGGGTTTCTTTTGTTGTCAACTTTAAAAGTTGTTATGTTTTGGAATATTTTTTAAAATGTTGATCCTTTAGATAAGGCATATCTCATATTGATGTAACATTTTTACCCTGTTATGGAAAAATCATTTCATTAAGATCAAAGGTATTTTCAGAGTATTTGGTATTATATGCAAATTGTACGAAGGGTGAGAGATTCCCTAGAGTTAAGGCATTTTGTGGCTACAGTGGTCTAGTAAATTTAAAAAAACACTGTTTACCAGATTTTTACATCCAGTAATAAGATTTATTTCTTCCTTCTTAGTTATGGTCTAAGGACAAGATTTTTATGTTGAGTGAAAGAAAAGAAGTGCATGCAGATTAATAGTATTAGCTAACATTTATTTAGCGCTTGCTATATACACAAAACACGTTACAGACATCTCATTTAATCCTCATAGCCTTACTCTATTTCCATTTTACAGATGGGAATTGGAGGCTGTAGGTAACCAGTCTAGAGTTATGCATCTTAGAGTAGAGGACCTGGGATTCAGTCCCAAGCATTCTTTCTATAGTCCATCCTCTTTTAACACCTGAACTGTACAGTTTCATTTCAGTAAAATAAATTAAAATTTCCTCATTTGAATTTAAATAAGATTGGTTGCAAGGAAAAGAGTTACTCAAGCTAGTTTAGTCAAAAGAGAGGTTATTATAAAGGGTACAGAAACGATCTAGAAATCCAAAGGCTCAGTTCATAAGAGCTAGCAATAACTCTCAAATGCAGGCATGTAGCTTGTCTGTTGCTCATCTCTACAGGACTTCTCTGTTCAACTCCCCTTTTTTTTCCCTGTTGGTCAGTTCCTTTGCTCCCTAGGGTTTCCTGTTCCTTTTCTAATTTCCTCTAGCTGTCCTACTGCCCCTCTATGACTCTGCCGGCCTGTCTGCTTTGTTTATCCCATTTCTTGGGATAAATCATATTGGCCTTTCTCACCTTTTTGAGGCAGACCACATAAGTGAATGGGCTGTCCTCTGGGTACCTATTCTATCCAGTCATTTCTGAATAGAGGTAAAGTCACATGATCCCAAACCTGGTCATTGACCCTCAACATGGCCATGACATTTTCACTGAGAAGTGGAGTATGAGTCAGCAGGTATCTTAAGATTTACCGATTAGACCTAGTTTAGGTGATTTATCAAAGAAAAGGATGGTCATGTGAAATTTTTTACTCGAAAATTTTCTTTTTTCATTTTAGTTTTATTAAGTATTTATTTTTGTAATAGAGAGAGAGAGAGAGAGAGAGAGAAAGAAAGAAAAAACGTGAATGGGGGAGGGACAGAGAGACAGGGAGACACAGAATCCGAAGCAGGCTCCAGGCTCTGAGCTGTCAGCACAGAGTCTGATGTGGGGGCTTGAACCAACAGACTACGAGGTCAGAACCTGAGCCGAAGTCGGATGCCCAATCAACTGAGCCACCCACGTGTCCCTAAATAAGTATTTTCTAAGGTGCATTCCACAAAACAGTTCTAGGCAATGGCCTATGAAGAGTGGTAACTTTGGCTAAATATATATGGAAAATTCTGCTTAATGTATTTACTTCTTGGAGATTCACAGTGTGGATTAGCATATTAAAAATTCTTAGAATACCTGCAATATGGAAATTTGATGATGTCTTTTTAACATTTCCCACACATATTTGGTCACAGAACTGTTAATGTATGATAGTTACCTCACTGAGCAGTGCTTTGGGAAGCTCTGCATTAGAGTAACGTAAGAGTTTTTGTTTATTTTGTTTTGTGTGTGTGTGTGTGTGTGTGTTTAAGGATTAGTGTTATAGAATACTATTGGTAATTCTACTTGGCAGTCATTGACAGTAGAGGATGGTTGCTAAAAACATGGGCTTTGGCTTACATAGACAGGATTTTAATTTCAGCACTATCATTATATGTGATTTTGTATAAGAACTTAATCTTTACGGGCCTCAGTTTGTTAATCTGTGGTATTTCCTGTTGGGTGCTTAGTGCAGTGTCTGACATGGTAAATACTTTATAAGTTGTGACATGTAAAACTACCTGTGTTTCTACTAGAAAATGTTTGGGTGCACCAGTTAGGGCAATCATTCTTCTATAGTAGGAAATTATCTTATATCCGAATAGTTTTATCTAGCGTAATTCATGTGTTAGACTTCATTTTAGATAAATATGGAATATATGTGGGTTCAAAAGAGAATCTCAATTCAGAGAAAAGATATTGTTGGGAGAGAGGCTATTAAATCTTCCACACCTGGGAGTAGAAAATATTGGGGTGGGTTAAGGGGGGAGGGTTACTGTTTAATATCAGCTCTATAGAAGTGTGAAGGTGTAGGGGGTGACAGTATGGTAGGAGATCATGGCCTATATATATACCACTGATACCAATCTGTTGTCCAATTAATTGTGGCAAAATGGAGGGGACTCATGACACAAAGTTTCATGGCTTCACACTAAGATCATGGCTTATAAACTAGCCTGATCCAAGAGCTGTACAGTAGTTCTTTCTTACAAAGTGGTGAATTAACTCAATGTAATCCTCTTCCTTACAGAATTTGACTATGAGGTAGCAAAGAAAGCAGTAAGCAGAAGCTTAGGACATTAGAAACACTGTAGTAGAGAAAGTAGTTATAGTGGAGAGTAAAACATAACCACTGTCATAGTAGAGGCAGAATCAGAATGACAACGTTTAGAGTTCTTATTGGATACTAGTCTTACTTTATGCTGACTAGTGTTTCAGTTTTCAGTGAAGCCTAATTGTGGAGACTTTTCTTGTGCTTCCGTACTACGTCACATATTCTTGCACTAAACTTGCATTTGTGAAGTAACTTAAGTGAACTTGCATATAGTTTTGGCAATTGGAAAGAGCCCATCTTGCTACTACTACCAGCTACATCCTTTAAAGCACAATAATTCACTTAGTTGATGTAAATGGGATTAATTGATTAGCTGGGTGGGAGTAACAGGGACTTTGCCTGTGGCATTACTGACCAGGGAAGGTAATAGAGGTTGTGCTTCCCTTTTTTGACATAGTTGCCCCAGTATTAGAGTGAAGAAACCTGGGTTAATGGCTCTGCCACCTATTAGCTGTGTATGATCTTTTTTTTTTTTTAATGTTTATTTATTTTTGAGAGAGAGTGAGTGAGAGCACACAAGCTGGAGAGGGGCAGAGAGAGAGGGAGACTGAGGATCTGAAGCAGGCTCCATGCTGTCAGCACCTGATGTGGCCCATCACAGCCTGATGTGGGGCTTGAGCTCACAAACCGCAAGATCATGACCTGAGCCGAAATTGGATGCTTAACTGACTAAGCCATCCAGGGGCCCCTAACTATGTATGATCTTACATAACACTCTTAATTTCATGGGCCAGAGTTTTCTTTCTACAATTTGAATTAGTCAAATTGTTTTTCCCCCCAGAAAAGAAGCTTTTTAGCAAAAAGCATTGTTCACAGCATTTAGAAATGGTTAGAGATAGCAATAGATATGAAAAATGAGAGGAAATAGTATCTATCTGAACATTAAAATATTGGTGCAGCTTAACTAGTAAAGTCTAATAGTACTCAACATTATTCTACTCTTTTATTTGTGAAAAAGGAATGATGGGGGGGTAATATATCTTCATAAGTGCGACATTAACTTGTCTACTTTTGTTACAGTGTGTTTGTTTTTGCTTTTTATTATATTTCAAATATTTATAACCATTTCCTCTAAGAATTTGACAAACAGATTTGCTTTTAATGCAGTGCTTTCCTAAGCTTTTTATCCAGAATCAACCTGATAAGTGGGGCAAAAGACCAAATGCTTTTTTTTTGTTTGAGAATCTTGATTTTAAAGTTTGCCAAACTAAATTATACTATGATTCACCATTAGTAATATTAGGTCAGGAGTCTTTCTTACCTCTTATGAGAAAAAGTGCCCTTTAGCAAAAACAATTGAAGACTACCCCCAAAGTAGTCATTGTACTCTTAATATTGATAGATTAATATTTAAGTATTGGTAGATGCTGTAATTTAGAGATTCTTTGTTATAATTTTCTGTTTCTCCATAGAATTGGGAACATAGCCAGGAACAAAAAGAAGCTTTGTAAAAAGAAGTATATATTTTTTGACAGTTTGCCTTCTTTATGCTTCTATGTATAATTTATAGAATCAGAAAACATTTGTTGCAAAGGTGTATAATCCAGTCTCTTATGGCAGGCCTCTATTCCTAAACATAGAGGTGTAGTCTGGATTTGTGTTAAGAAATGGGAAATTCTAGGGGTGCCTGGGTGGCTCAGTAAATTAAGCGTCCCAGTCTTTTGTGTGGTGTTCAATTTTGCCTCCCACAGAACTTTTGGGATCTTACATATATATTCCTATTTTTTGAAGCTTCACTTCTTTAAATTGTTTTAATGATCATTTATTTTTGAAAGAGCATGAGTGAGGGAGAGAGGTAGAGAGAAAGGGAGACACAGAATCCGAAGTAGGGTCCAGACTCTGAGCTGTTAGCACAGAGTCCAACATGGGGCTCGAACTCATAAGCCATGAGATCATGACCTGAGCTGAGGTTGGACGCTTAACTGACTGAGCCACCCACATGCCCAAAAACTTCATGTCTTGTAGTGGGTCTTTTTGTATTCATTATTATAGATGTTCAGTAGCTCTTCCAAATTGGTAACTTGTGAATTTAAGTCCTTCCATTCTCCACTGTTTCTGTTCTCTTTTTGGAGCCCCAATTTTCATCTCTTTGGTTTTTGTTTTCTTTTTTGCTGTTCTGTTTCTTCCCTTTTTCTTCCATCTCCTTTTCATTTATACTGTCATTAAAAATATTTCAACAGCTTTTTTTGTTGCTGAATACTCCTTTTCATAACATTTTCTTTTTGGTTTTTTTTAATGGTTGCAATATCTTCTCTTATGTCTCTAAAGGTATTACTGACTTTATTTATTTATTTATTTAAATGTTTATTTTATTTTTGAGAGAGAGAGAGAGCATGAGCAGGGTAGGGGCAGAGAGAGAGGGAGACAGAGACTCTATCAGTGCAGAGCCTGATGTGGGGGCTCCATGCCATGATCTGTGATAGCATGATCTGAACTGAAATCAAGAGGCAGATTCTTAACTGACTGAGCCGCCCAGGCACCCCAAGATAGTACTGATTTGAAAAAATGTTTTTGTTTTCTTGAATATGTCTTTTTCTTCTAAGCCTCTGTGCCCTCCCTCCCCCTCCCCTTGCTTTGATCTTCCATGTTAGAGGCTTTCCTTAGCTTTCTCCTAATCTTGTACTCATTGTGAGGTTTTGGACTATTGGCTTCACTATTGGGTGATCATGCTGGGATTGGGTTTGATAACCTCCCCAGTTTTTTTTTTAATTTTTAAAAAATATTTTACTTATTTTTGATAGAGAGAGACAGAGCACAAGTTGGGGAGGGGCAGAGGGAGAAGGAGACACAGAATCCAAAGCAGCCTCCAGGCTCTGAGCTGTCAGCACAGAGCCTGACGCGGGGCTCGAACTCACAAATTGCGAGCGAGATCATGACCTGAACCGAAGTTGGATGTTCAACGGACTGAGCTACCCAGCGCCCTGTGTTGTTTTTTTTTTTTTTTTAAACCTTTTATTTGTCAGATTTTCCAGAGTAGGATCTTTCCATTTCCTGCCTGGGAAGTATAGATTTGGTTGCCAGAATTCGGTGAGCCAGGTAGGGGAATATTTGAGATTGCAGAATTCACTATGTAAACTTTTATAAAATAAATATTCCCATAGGTGAGTTTCTGTCTTTTAAATCTTTTCCTGATGGTAAATCTCCACTCTTCTGCTGGGATGGAACAAGGACAGTCACCCATGTACATAGAGACTATTTGGGGATCTACCAGTTTCTTAACTATGCTTTTAAATAGTTCTACTCACATTTCACTTCTAGAAGTATTTGGTACTGCCAACTACAGAGCTTGTTGGGGGTTTTGAAGTATAAATCAGGTAGCTTCTTGTCATCCCTTGTGATGGCATAAGATTTAATGTTCTGAGGTAGCTAATTCAGCTAAATTTATCTGGCTGCTTTTTAACTTTTATTTATTTTTTAGTAGGCTCCATCCCCAAGATGCTTGAACTCAGGCCCCTGAGATTGAGAGTTGCATGCTCTACAGATAAGCCAGCCAGGTGCCCCCTGCTTTTCAACTTTTCAGCTTGCATTTTATCCTCTCTTGTTTTTTCCTTTTTCTTTGTGGTTGCATTGCTAATTATTGTTTCTTTGCTAGCACTCTCCTTTATTTTAAAACCTCTGAAACACCAGAAAAAAACTTCTAGTAATTTTATTTGCTTATTGACTAATACCCAGTCAGGTTTCTGCAAAATCATTTTAAATTTTCAGAATTTCCTGGATGTTAATTATTTTGCAAGATTTTGTTTGTGTTTTTACAATGAGATGTCAACTCTTAAAAAAGTGTTTTCAGATTAAGATAACATTTCTGACAAAAAGAATACAACTGAAAAATATGTACATGTGTCTGCTTTATTGGCTAGGGCTTATTGTTTTTCTTCCTTTTCCATTATAGTCATAAAAAATGATATGCTGTGAATCTTTCCTCTGTAAGCTCTCAGCTCTACTTGTTGGCTAAGACAGATATTAAACCAGAAGAGAAGGGGGTTCTGGTAAAAATAGTAAGAGAAAATGTAGCAATAATCATAAATGTGAGACTTTTTTTTTTCATGTGGCAAATATTTATTGAATACCTATTATGTGCCAGTAATGCATAAAATGAATGTGGTCCCTGCTCTTACGGAGTTGACAGTCAGTTGGAGAGACATTAAAAAAAAGTCTTAAATGACTGTTATCCACAATGTCAAACTATGTTAATGTTTACAAATACTCCAAAACAGTGTGCATCTCAATTTTAATGTGCATATGAATCTACTGGAGATTTGTTACAAATGTAGATTGTGATTCAGTAAGTCTGAGTTGAGGCCTGAGATACTACATTTCTTTCTTAAAAAAATATCCTTTTTAAGGTTTGAGTTACATGTGATAAAATTCACACATTTTAGGTATATATGTTAACAACTTTTGACATATCTATCTCTATCTCTATCTCTATCTCTATCTCTATCTCTATCTCTATCTCTGTCTCTGTCTCTATCTATCCTATTGTTACAACCACCCTAAAGACAGCAGTTTTAACAAGTTCCAGGTAATGCAAATACTGCTGGTTTGAGGGACCACACTTTTGAGTGTCAAGGTTATAATCATCAATTCAGACTTTAATCACTGAAACTGAGATAGCTCAATATCAACAAGAAGTTTTGGGTTGATTTTTATTTTAAAACTGGTCATGACTATATATGTACATTTTTAAATTGTTTTGAACTGAAAACAAAGTGTCATGAATTAAAAAGATACCAAAAACTGACCTGTTCTTGCCTCCTGGCTACAGTTTCCCTTTGGACAACCATTTCTTGCATATCCCTCCTTAGATATTCTGTACATATAGAAGTAATTATATATTTAAATTCTCCACTTACCTCCTCCTTTTTTACACACATGGCTGCTGTTCTAAAGACCTGTTTCTCTGATGCTTTTATTTCATTTCATTTCATTTCATTTCATTTCATTTCATTTCATTTGGGGGTGGGTGGGTGGAGAAAGAGTGAAAGAGAGGATTCCAAACAGGCTCTGTACTGTTAGCATGGAGCCCGATGCGGTGCTCTATCTCACTACTGTGAGATCATGACATGAGCCCAAATCAAAAGTTGGATGCTTAACTGTCTGAGCCACCAAAGTGCCCCTGATGCTTTTTATTTTTAAAATTAGATTTTATCTTTTATTTTGTAATTTAAAAAAAACTGAAGTGAAATTTATATAGCATAAAATGCATAGATCATCAGCATGCAATTTGAGCTTTAACAAATGAATACACTCTTGTAATGTAAATCCTAATCAAGACCTGATGCTTAACTTGGACAGGCTTCTGTCATGCTTATTTTGATGTTTCTAATTCTGTGATCATGATAGGATTTAATAAAGCATTAATGAACCACTGCTTTATTGGATATAGGACTCATAGGTGCTTTGAGATATCAACTACTTTAAAAGAAACTTTATTTTTTAGAGACGTTTTAGGTTCATAGCAAAATTAAAGGGAAAGTACAGAATTCCCATACACCCTCTACTCCCACATGCATAGCCTCCCCCACTATCAACATCTTGCACCAGAGCAGGACATTTGTTACAGTTGATGAACCTAAATTCACACATCATAATCACTCAAAGTCCATACAAAATATAGAATAGTTTCACTGTCCTAAAAATCCTCTGTGTTCTATGTATTCATCTCTCCCTTTTTTCCTAACCCCTGGCAAACAATGATCTTTTTACGGTCTCCATAGTTCTACCTTTTCCAGAATGTCATATAGTTGATATCATGCCATATGTGGCCTTTTTCAAATCGGTGTCTTTCACTTAGTAATATGTATTTAGGGTCCCTGTATGTCTCTCCATGGCTTGATAGCTCATTTCTTTTTAGCTATGAATAATATTTCATTGTCTGCATGTTTATTAATCAAGTCACCTACAAGGACATCTTGGTTGCTTCCAAATTTTGGCAATTATGAATCAAGCCACTCTAAACATCCATGTGCAGGTTTTTGTGTGGACATACGTTTTCAACTCCTTTGAGTAAATTCCATGGAGCACAATTGCTGGATTGTATAGGAAGATTGTGTTTAGTTTTGTGAGAAACTACCGAAGTGTCTTCCAAAGTGGCTGTACCATTTTGCATTCCCTCCATCAATGAGTGAGAGTTCTTGTTTCATATTCTTAGCTACATTTGATGTTGTCAGTGTTTTGGATTTTGGCCATTCTAATAGATGTATAGTAGTATCTTATTGCTTTAATTTGCACTTTTCTAATGAAATATGGTGTTGAACATGCTTATTGCTGCATCTGCATATCATCTTTGGTGAGGTATCTCTTCAAGTCTTTTGCCCATTTAAAAATTATTGGGTTGTCCATTTTCTTATTGTTGAGTTTTAAGAGTTCTTTGTGTATCTATCTATATCTATATATATGTACACACACACACACACACACACATATATATATATATATATTTAAGTTTATTTATTTTGGAGGGGGAGAGCACAAGCAGGGGAGGGGCAGGAAGAGAGGGAGAGAGAGGATCCCAAGCAGGCTCCACGCTGTCAGCTCAGAGCCTGATGCTGGGGCTCGATTCCATGAACTGAGCTCGATTCCAGAGCCTGAGGCTGGGGCTCCATCTTCCATGTGAGATCATGACCTGAGCTGAAACCAAGAATTGGACACTTAGCCAACTCAGCCATCCAGGCTGCCTTTGCATATTTTGGGTAACAGTCATTTATCAGATATATTGCTTATGGATATTTATTTCCCAGTCTGTGGCTTGTCTTCTCATTCTCTTGAATTAACTCACTTTTTAGAAGGGGATTCTGAAAAAGATTGAAGGGTAACGAAAGTTGTGATACAGAGAATGGTTTATAATTTTGTGATTAAAATTTTTTTAAATGTTTATTTTTTGAGAGAGAGAGAGAGAGACAGAGCACGAGCAGGGGAAGGGCAGAGAGAGTGAGGGAGACCCAGAATCCAAAGCAGGCTCCAGGCTCTGAGCTGTCAGCACAGAGCCTGACACAGTGCTCCAACCCACAAACTGTGAGATCATGTCCTGAGCCAAAATCAGATGCTTAGCCAACTGAGCCACCCAGGCAGCCCTATAATTTTATGATTTAAGATAGATCTCTAGGGACACCTGGCTGATTCAGTTGGTTTAGCATCTGACTCAATTTCCCCGTAGGTCATGATCCCAGGTCTTGGAATTGAGCCCCATGTTGGGCTCCACACTGGGCTTGGAGCCTGCTTGGAATTCTCTCTTTCTCCTTTTGTTCCTCTCCTCTGCTCTCTCTCTCTCTCTCGCTCTCTCTCTCTCTCTCACTCTCTCTCTTGCTCTCTCTCTCTCTCTAAAACAAAACAAAAAACAAAAACAAAAGAGAGTCTTCAGATAAAAAATTTGGAAGTACTACTTACACATTCAGAATCACTTAAGATTTTTATTAATTTTGTGAAATACATATCAGTTGCATTAACCTGTATATTATTTTAAAAAGAAAAACACTTTAGTTACTCTCCATTGTCAACTTTTTTTTTTTTTTTTAAGATTTTAATCTCTATATTCAACATGGGGCTCAAACTCACAACCTTAAGATCAAGAGTAGCATGCTTTATTGGCTGAGCCAGCCAGGCATCCCCCACTCTGTTGTCTACTTAATAAAATTCTTTCATTATCTTTCTTGAACACATTTCCAATTTTTATTGTTATTGTTTTCCTTTATAGATGATATATAATACATCAGCCAAACTGAACCATTCTGTATTTCCCACAGGGCCTTTGTTCTGTCTTTCTCCTCTCTATTCAAAAATCTTCTATCCTTTAAATCAAGTACTACCTTTTCATGATACCTTAAGGAAGACTTTGAATCTAACCTAAGAGTATGGTACAAAATATG
Source organism: Panthera tigris (assembly GCF_018350195.1). Classification (NCBI taxonomy): domain Eukaryota; kingdom Metazoa; phylum Chordata; class Mammalia; order Carnivora; family Felidae; genus Panthera; species Panthera tigris. Next base: position 66,302,837 of record NC_056669.1, on the reverse strand, counting down.
CAAAACTTAGTATCTAATGATGTTTGTTGTAGCATTATTTATAGTAGCCAAGTAGTGGAGACCACCATGATGTTTAGCAACAGTGGAACAATTATAATGAAAAATGATGTATAGTAGGGCCATATAGAAACATGGAGAGATGATTATGGTATAGTTGGGGGTAAAAAGCCAAATACCAAAATCATGCATGCAAAGTAATTACAGTTCTGAAACAAAAAACAAATGAAAATAGATGAAATGAGGAAGTACACCAAAATAAGTTTTATTAGAGTGGTAGAATGACATGTGCATTTTTTTCTCATTTTATAAATTTTATGTAATACATGTAAAATTAAATAATAATGAATTTTTATGGTAAATATTTGTGCATTTTATTTTACTGTTTAAACGTTTGGTCAAAGCACTGTTAGGAAAACCCCAAAATGAAGCACATAAAGTGTTGAATATTGGGTAACTGCATTGTAAGAGTTTGCAGTGTTTTATAGTTAGCTATAAAAGTTATATCTTTTAGTGATCAGGAGAGCTAGGAGACATCTGAATGTGATGTTTGGATATGGCAGAATTGGTGAAATTTTAATCTTCTAGTTTCTGGCTCTTTGAAGAAAAAAACATTCTTAAAAAATCATGGGGTATTGCCTGTGAGAAGAAAAGAAGGTAAAATAAGATGAGAGTGCATCTTTTTTTTTTCCTTTTTCTTTTTTTAAGTAGGCTCCATGTCCAATGTGGGGCCCAAAGTCACAACCCTGAGATCAAGAGTTGCAGGCTACCAAATGAGCCAGTCAGGTGCCCCAAGATGCGAGGGCTGATGAATGAAGATATTGAAAGGACATAGGAAAGGGAAGGGCAGCCATATAAATAGAGATGACTATAAAAGAGAGACACCAGAGTGTAAAAATAGTGTGGAGAAGGCCAAAGCTTGGAATGAAGCTTGTGACAAATGCTTAAGTCCATAAAAAGCTTTTAAAATTATTTTAATAGCAATAACAACAAAGACAGAAAGAATAGTCCTGCTGTTTGGACTGTAGTGTTATGTTAGTAAATTGTCAGAGAAAGCAGAGCATTTCTTTTCCCATTTGGCTTTGATCTTTTATTTAAAGGAGAATTATCTCTATTTTTATTTTTATTTGAATATAGTTGACATACAATGTTACATTAGTTTCAGATGTACAATGTAGTGATTCAACACGTTTATAGTTATGCTGTGCCCACCACAAGTGTAGCTACCATCTGTCACCATACAATGCTATTACAGTCCAAGTGAGTATATTCCCTAAACCGTACCTTTTATTTTCATGACCTGTTAATTCCATTACTGGAAGCCTCTACCTCTTTCTCCTCTTCACTCATTTTGCCCATAACCCCACCTGCTTTTCCTCTGGCAATCATCGGTTTGAAGGAGAATTATTTTTATTTTATTTTTTTGTAATTTTTAAAATGTATTTATTTTGAGAGCGGGAGTGAGAGCAGAGAGGGGCAGAGAGAGAGGGAGAGAGAGAGAATTCCAAGCAGACTCTGTACTGTCAGCACAAAGCCCAATTCAGGGCTTGAACCTACAAACCACAAGATCATGACCTGAGCTGAAATCAAGAGTCAGACGCTTAACTGACTGAGCCACCCTGGCACCCTGAAGGAGAATTATTTTTATAATAAAGAGGATAAAAGGGCTATTGTTCTTTTATAGTTACTTATCAAATATATTTATTATGTAAGATTTCCATGTTTATTGTAAATTTATTAAAATTTTTTGGGGATACCATTAGTTTATTATAAAAGAGAGACATGAGAATTATTTACATGATGAAAGATTTCACAACTTCACTGGAATGGTCAGCTTCACTTCATGCCATTTCAATAATGATTTATTTCAGTCTACATACCTTCCAAGAATGTCACCATCTCTAAATAAGAAATAATCCTTGTCATCTAGAACTACTTTGGTGCCTCCGTATTCTGGGAGAAGAACTTTATCTCCAGCTTTCACACTGACTGGTTGATCTCTCCACCCTTTCCTTTAGAGCCTGATCCAACAGCTACTACTGTTGCTTGCAAAACTTTTCCTTGAGATTTTTCTGGAAGCATAATGCCTCCTTTGGTTACAGTTTCAGCTGCACTCCTTTCAACTAAAACTCTGTCAAAGAGGGGAAGAAACTTCATAAACGCTTGTCCTGCCATGACTCTGGCCGCTGCAGTTCCTACTCTGCTCTGGAGTTGCCGCGGCTGCAGTGAGACCCGCAGTCCGACCCCCGGGCCATGTGAACGTGGGAAAAGCTCCATGTTTATTGTAAATTTAAAAGACAGACTTGTATGGGAAGAAACACACCACCCATATTTATGCCACTCAGGTATAACTATTACTGATATTTTCTTGTGCACCCTCCCAGAATTCTTTTGAGCATAATGTATATATGTATGCAGCATATTTTTTATAAAAAAGGGATGAAACTGCTATTCAGTAGTTTCTTCTTTTTCTCAGAAGTTAATTTCCTCAGAATATGTTCTAAAGTTTTCCATGTTGGTAAATGGAGACTGCACCATCTTTTAAAAAGCATTTATTAAATTACATCATGTATGCACGAGAGTATGCAAACTGCACAGCTCAGTAAATAATCTTCAAAATAAATATACTCATATAAACACCACTCAATTTAAGAATTAGACCATTATTAGTACCCTAGAAGCCCTAATTATGCTCTTTTCCAATCATTAACCCTTCCTCCTCTCCAGAGATACACTGTTCTGATTTCTAATTCCATAGATTACTCTAGCCTGTGTTTGTACTTCATATGAATATGAATATAGTAAATATGAATATGGTAAATATTCTTTTGTTTCTTCTGTCACTCAACATTATATTTTGAGGTTCATCTATGTTGTATGCAGTTGTGGTTTTTTATTGTTGTGTAGTATTCCAGTTTATGAACAAACCACAATGCATTTATCCATTCTACTATTGATAGACTTTGAGTTATTTGTAGTTTATTCTGTTTACCACTATACATACATAGTGCACATAGTTTTGTGCCTGGGAGATAACAGGCATTCAATAAGTGTTTATTGAATTTAAGAATGAAATGTCTCACATTTCTTTATGATTACTACTGAATGTTCTCCAAGTTATAAAATGTTAGTAATATACTTTTATCTTCTTCCTGCTAGTGCAAAGACCTTGGAATACTTTAACACCATTTATCCCTCCTGACTTGTATGCTGCTACTATAGTTTAGTTTTGTTTAAAATTTAAATCCTGTAGGGGTGCCTGGGTGGCTCAGTCGGTTGAGTATCTGACTCTTGATTTTGGCTCAGGTCACAGTCCCAGGGTTGTGGGATTGAGCCCTGCATCAGGCTCTGCTCTGAGCTTGGGGAATGCTTTAGATTCTTTCTCTCTCTCCCTCTACCCCCTTCCCTCCCCACTCCAAAATAAAATAAAATTTTAAAAGATTAAAAAAAGATTTAAGCCATATAGAACAGTCAGTATTCATTTAGGTTTACTTACAATTTATTCTTTCTGTTACTCCTTTTTTTCCCCCCCTTCCTGCTTCTCCAAAGACTTCATCTGGCATAAATTTTCTTCTGCTTGAAGCAAACTTTACTTGTAATAGTGCCAAAGTAGGAGCAAGCCAAATGTCTTTAATCAGATGAATGTATAAACAAATTGAGGTATATCCATGTATACAGTCGAATACTACTCAGCAATAAAAAGGAACAAACTATTTTTATTATTTTTATTAAAAATTTTTTTCAAAACTTTACTTTCGGGGGGGGGAGAGAACGAGTGGGGGAGGAGCAGAGAGAGAGAGAGAGCGAGAGAGAGAATCCCAAACAGGCTCTGCACTGTCAGCACAGAGCCCAGTGTCGGGCTTGATCTCATGAAACATGAGATCATGACCTAGTGATGAGCCGAAATTAAAAGTCAGACACTTAACCAACTGAGCCACCCAGGTGCCCCACAAACATTTTATTTTATTTTATTTTATTTTATTTTATTTTATTTTATTTTATTTTATTTTATTTTTTAACTTCTATTTGTTTTTAATGTTTATTATTTTTTTTTTAATTTTTTTTTTAACGTTTATTTATTTTTGAGATAGAGAGCATGAACGGGGGAGGGTCAGAGAGAGAGAGGGAGACACAGAATCCGAAACAGGCTCCAGGCTCTGAGCTGTCAGCACAGAGCCCGACGCGGGGCTTGAACTCACGAACCGCGAGATCATGACCTGAGCCGAAGTCGGACGCTTAACCGACTGAGCCACCCAGGTGCCCCTTTATGTTTATTATTGAGAGAGAGAGAGAGAGAATGCATGCATGCATGAGTAGGGGAGGGGGAGAAAGAGAGGGAGACTGAGGATCTGAAGTGGGCTCTGTGCTGACAGTAGAGAGCCCGAAGCAGCGCTCAAACCCAAGAACCATGAGATCATGACCTGAGCTGAAGTTGGATGCTTAAGCAACTGAGCCTCTTAGTTGCCCCCAAAAGGAACAAACTATTGTTATACACAATCACATAAAAGAGTCTCAAAATAATTATACTGAGTTTTCTTTGTGGGAATTTTTTTTTTTTATGTTTTTATTTATTTTTGAGACAGAGACAGAGCATGAGCAGCGGAGGGGCAGAGAGAGAGGGAGACACAGAATCTGAAGCAGGCTCCAGGCTCCTAGCGGTCCGCACAGAGCCCGACACGGGGCTCGAACTCACGGAGTGTGAGATCATGACCTGAACTGAAGTTGGATGCTTAACCAACTGAGCCACCCAGGCGCCCCTCTTTGTGGGAATTCTAAGAATGCTCTGTTCTTGTTTGAAAGTGTTTATTTTACATTATGCTTGAAAGATATTTTTTCAGGGAATAGAATTCTATTAGTTATTATCATTCAGCAGTTTGAGGATGTGTTTCTGTTGTGTTTTGGTTTCTATTATTTTTATTGAAGGTAGCAGACAGTCTAATTTTTTTTCCATGAAGGTAATCTGTTTCCTTCCTCTAGTTGCTTTAAGCATTTTTTCCCTTTGTTTTTGTCTTTGAACGTAGTATGATTTTCTTTGTACTTATTTGCTTGAATTTCATTGGGCTTCTTGTATCTCTATCATGATGATTAAAATCATTTTTTAAGAATTTTAAGCCATTATCACTTTGCATGTTCTTCTGTCCCATTTTCTTCCTCCTTTTGGAATTTTTGATTTTCCCACTATACCCTCCTCTGTCTCTTGCACCCTTCCTTTTGTTTTTGTTATATTTTATCCTTTTGTCTCTTTGTGTTTTATTCTGCATATTTTCTTTTGATCTATATTCTGAGCTGCTGTTAATCGCACCCATGGAATTCTTAATTTTGGTTAATTGTATGCTCCAATATTAGATTATTTATTTGGTTCTTTGATGATTTTGTCACTTATGCCTTTTATTTCCTTGAACACATTTAGCATGTTTTTTTTCAGGTTTATTGAGATACAATTGATGTAAAATAAACTGCACATCTTTAAAATGTGCAGTGTGATGAGTTTTGATATGTATGATCATCACCACAATCAACATAATCATAATCATTACTCCTGTAAGTTTCTTCATGTGTCTTTATAATTCTTGCCTCCTATTGCTTTCACCCCTGCTATTCCCTGTCCCTAAGTAACCACTGATCTGCTTTCTGTTGCTACAAATTACTTGTATTTTTGGAAATGTACAGTATGTACTTTTTGGGGAACTTCTTTCACTTTGAATAATTATTTTGAGATTCATCCATGTGGCTGTGTGTATTAAATAGTTTCTTTTTATTGCTGAGTAGTATCCTGTTGTATGTATATATCTAAGTTTGTTGATCCATTTATCTATTGAAGGACATTTCGGTTGTTTCTGGTTTTTGGCTATTACAATAAATAAAGGTGCTAAGGAACATTCTTATATAGGTCTATGCATGGACATAAGGCATGGATATTTTTTAGTCTGTTTCTGATAACTGTATTTTCTGGATCCCTGTCAGGGAATCTGTTGTTGCTTTAAAAAAAGATCTTTCTGGATCTTTCTCAGATCTTTCTGAGCCTGGGTGGCTCAATTGGTTAAGCATCTGACTTCGGCTTAGGTCATAATCTCACGGTTTGTGAGTCTGAGCCCCACATCGGTCTCTGTTTTGACAGTTCAGAGCCTAGAGTCTGCTTCGGATTCTGTCTCCTTGTCTCTTTGCCCTTTCCCCGCTCCCTGCTCGCACTGTCTCTCTCTCTCTCTCAAAAATAAAAAATAAACATCAAAAAAACAACTAAAAACTCTTTCCTTTTATGCCTAGTCATATTTGATTTATATTGGATGTTATGAATAGAAGAGTTATAGAGATAACTTGAGGTTTAAGTGTAAACATTTATGGTTGCTTCTAGCAGGCGACTAGAGACACTAGTGATTCTGTATCACCTTAATTCAATTTTAAGTACTGAGATGATTACAGGATGATACAAGAGAAACTGCATAAGTCTGCCAGTTGATTTTTCAGCAGAAACTTTTCAGGCCAGAAGGGAGTGGCATGATATATTCAGAGTGCTGAAAGGGAAAAAACCTACAAGCAAGAACACTCTGCTCAGCAAGATTATCCTTCAGAATAGAAGGAGAGATAAAGAATTTCCCAAACAAAAGTTAAAGAAATTTATCATCACTAAATCAGCCTTTCAGGAAATGTTAAAGGGAATTCTTTAAGTGTAAAGAAAAGGCCATAAGAAGGAAGAAAATTACAAAAGGAAAAAATGTCACAGGTAAAAGCAATTGTATTAAAGGTAGTAAATTAATTACTTATAAAGCCAGTATGATGGTTAAAACACAAAAGTAGTAAAATCAGTTATGTCCACAAAAATTACCCAAGGGATACACAAAATAAAAAGATGTAAAATATGACATCATCTACATAAAACATTGGAGAAGAGAGTAATAATTTAGTGCTTTTAGGATGTGTTCAAATGTAAGTGACAGTCAACTAAATAGAGACCACTGTGCACTTAAGATGTTATATACTAATCAAGTGGTAACCAAAATCAAAAACTTGTAATGCATACACAAAAAATAAAGAGAATGGAAGGGCGCTTGGCTGGCTTAGTTAGTGGAGCATGACTCTTGATCTCAGGGTTGTGAGTTTGGAGTCACAAGTTCAAGCCCTACTTTGGGGAGAGTTTAATTAAAAAAAAAAAAGAGAGAGAGAGAGAGAGAAAATGGAATCCAAGCATAACACTAGAGAAAGCCATAAAACCACAAGGTGAGAGAGCAAGAGAAGAAGAAAGGAATACGGAAGAACTACAAAAACAACCAAAGAACAACTAATAAAATGGTAGTAAGTACATACCTATAAATAATTACTTTAAATGTAAATGGATTAGTGTTACACTCAAAAGACATAGGGTGACAAAATGGATAAAAAAACAAGACCCATCTAGATGTTGCCTACAAGAGACTAATTTCAGACTGAAAGATACATACAGAATGAAAGTAAAGGGATGGAAAAACATATACCATGCAAATGGAAGTGGGGGGGAAAAAAGGCCAGGGTAGCAGTGCTTATCAGACAAAATAGGCTTCCTGCTTTCCTGCCTTCCTGCCTTCCTGCCTTCCTGCCTTCCTGCCTTCCTGCCTTCCTGCCTTCCTGCCTTCCTTCCTTCCTTTTAAATGTTTGTTTTTGAGAGGGGAGAGCTTGAGTGGGAGAGGTGCAGAGAGAGGGACAGAGGATCTGAAGCAGACTCCATGCTGACAGCAGATAGCCTGATGCAGAGCTTGAACTCATGAACTGTCAGATGCTGAACCCACTGAACCCCCTTATTTATTTGGTTTTAATTTAAATCCCAGTTAGTTAATGTATAGTGTAGTAATTGTTTCAGGAGTGGAATTTAGTGATTTATCACTTACATAAAACACCCAGTGCTCATCCCAACTTAATTCCTGTCACTCACTTAGCCCATCCCCCCCCCCAACTCCCCTCCAGCAACTTTCAGTTTGTTCTGATTTAAGAGACTCTTATGGTTTGCCTCCCTCTCTGTTTTTATCTTATTTTTCCTTCCCTCCCTCTATGCTCATCTGTTTTGTTTCTTAAATTCCACATATGAGTGAAACCATATTATTTGTGTTTCTTTCACTGACTTACTTTGTTTAGTATAATACACTCTAGTTTCATCTACATTGTTGCAAATGGCAAGATTTCTTTTTTTGATTGCCAGGTAATAGTGTGTGTGTGTGTGTGTGTGTGTGTGTGTGTGTATACACACCCCACATCTTCTTTATCCATTCATCAGTCAGTGGACATTTGGGCTCTTTCCATACTTTGGCTGTTGTCAATAGTGCTGCTATAAACATTGGGGTGCACGTTCCCCTTCGAATCAGCATTTTTGTATCATTTGGATAAATACCTAAAAGTGCAATGGCTGGGTCGTAGGGCCATTCTGCTTTTAATTTTTTGAGGAACCTTCATATTTTCCAGAGTGGCTGCACCAGTTTGCATTCCTACCAACAGTGCAAAAGTGTTCCCTTTTCTCTGTATCCTCACCAACATCTGTTGTTTCCTGAGTTGTTAATTTTAGTCATTCTGACAGGTGTGAGGTGATATCTCATTGTGGTTTTGATTTATATTTCCCTGATGATGGGTAGTCAGACAAAATAGACTTTAAAACAAAGACTGTAGCAAGAGACAAAGACACTACATAATGATAAAAGGACCAATCAAACAAGAGGATATAGTAATTGTAAATATCTATGCACTCAACATAGGAGCACCTGAATTCATAAAGCAGTATTAAATAGGCATAAGGGAAGAAATTGACAGTAATACAGTGATAGAAGGGGAGCTTAACACCTCACTTACATCAATGGATAGATCATCCAGACAGAAAATTAATGAAAACAGTGGCTTTGAATGACACATTTGACCAATAGACCTAACATATCTATATATACAGAACATTCTATGTCCAAACAGCAAAATACACATTCTTTTCAAGTGCATGTGCAACATTCTTCAGGATAGATCACATGTTAGGCCACAAAACAAATCTCAGTAAATTTAAGAAGATTGAAATTATGTCAGGCATCTTTTTGACAACAATAGCATGAAATTAGAAATCAGTTAAAAGAAAATCGTAAAAAAACATGTATAGGTCAAATAATATGCTGCTAAACAGCAAATGGGTCAACAAAGAAGTCAAAGAGGAAATTAAAAATACATGGAGACAAATGAAAATGAAAACAAATGGTTAAAAATCTTTGGGATGCAGCAAAAGCAGTTCTAAAATGTGTTTATAGTGATATAGGCCTACCTCAAGAAAAAGAAAAAATCTCTAACAACCTAAAGGAGCTAGAAAAAAGAACAAACAGAGCTCAAAAATAGTAGAGGGAAGGAAATAATAAAGATTAGAGTGGAAATAAATAAATAAATAGATAAATAGATAAATAAATAAAAAGAAAAGCTCAATGACACCAATCTTGTCTTTGAGACAAGTTGGTAAACCTTTGGTCAGACTCATGAAGAAAAAAAGATAAATAAAATCAGAATTGAAGGTGGAGAAATGACAATTGACACCACAGAAATACAAAGAATTATGAGAGTATTATGAAAAGTTATGTGTCAACAAATTGGACAACCTAGAATAAATGGATAAATTCCTAGCATACAATCTTCTAAAACGGAATCAGGAAGAGGGAGAAAATCTGAACAGATTGATTACTAGTAATGAAATTGAATCAGTAATAAAAGAACTTACAACAGAGGAAAGTCCAGGATCAGATTGCTTTACAGGCAAACTCTACCAAACATTTAAAGATGACTTAATACCTGTTCTCCTGGGGCGCCTGGGTGGCGCAGTCGGTTAAGCGTCCGACTTCAGCCAGGTCACGATCTCGCAGTCCGTGAGTTCGAGCCCCGCGTCAGGCTCTGGGCTAATGGCTCGGAGCCTGTTTCGATTCTGTGTCTCCCTCTCTCTCTGCCCCTTCCCCGTTCATGCTCTGTCTCTCTCTGTCCCAAAAATAAATAAAAAACGTTGAATACCTGTTCTCCTCAACGTGTTCCAAAAAATAGAAAGGAAAACTTCCCAATTCATTCTATGAGGCCAGCATTACCCTAATAGCAAAACTGGTCAAAGACACTACAAAAAAAGAGAGGCCAATATTTCTGATGAACACAGATGCAAAAATCCTCAAAAAATTATTAACAAACCAAATTCATGGATACATTTAAAAATTCATTCATGATCAAGTGGAATTTATTCCAGAGGTACAGTGGGTGGTTCAGTATTCACAACTTAATCCAATATTTCACATTAACAAGAGGAAAAACCATACGCTTATTTCAATAGATGCAGAAAAAGCATTTGACAAAATACAGTATTTGTTCATGATAACAGCTTACAACAAAGTGGGTTTTAGAGGGAACATCTCAAGGGTGAAAAACTGAAAGCTTCTAGTCTAAGATCAGGGACAAGACAAGGATGACCTCTCACCACTTTTATTCAGCCTAGTACTGGAAGTCGTGACTGCAGCAATTAGACAAGAAAAAGAAAGAAAACACATCCAGACTGGTAAGGAAGAAGTAAAACTCATTATTTGCAGATGACATGATACTTAATGTAGAAAACCCTAAAGACTTCATGAAAAAACTATTAGAACTGATAAATGAATTAAGTAAAGTTGTGGATACAAGATTAATACAAGATATTTGTTGCATCTCTATACACTAATAAATAATGAAAGAGAAATTAAAACACTCCCACTTACAGTTGCACCATAAATAGTAAAATACATAGGAATATATTTAATTAAGGAGGTGAAAGACCTATACTCTGAAACCTGTAAGACATTGATGAACAAAATTGAAGATAACACAAAGTAATAGAAAGATATACCATCTTCTTGGGTTCAGATAATATTCTTAAAATACTTATACTACCCAAAGCAACCTACAGATTCAGTGCAATCCCTATCAAAATGCCAATAGCATTTTTCACATAATGAGAACAAATAATACTAAAATTTGCATGGAACTATGAAAGACATCAAATATACAAAACAGTCTTGAGAATGAAGAACAAAATTGGAGGTATCATTCCAGATTTCAAGTTATACTACAAAGCTATAGTAATTAAAACAGTATGGTACTGGTGCAAAAATAGAAACATAGATCATTGGAACAGGATAGAGAGCTCAGAAGTAAACCCATACATGTATGGTAAATTAATCTATGATAAATGAGGTAAGACTATACAATGGGGAAAAGATAGTCTCTTCAATAAATGGCATTGGGAAAACTGGACAGCTACACGCAAAAGAATCAAACTGGACCACTTTCTTACACCTTACATAAAAATAAACTCAAAATGGATTAAAGACCTAAATGTGAGACCTGAAACTATAAAACTCCAAAAAGAAAACATAAGCAATATTCTTTTGGACATTGGCCTTAGCAACATATTTATGGATCTGTCTCCTCAGGCAAGACAAACAAAAGTGACAACACACTATTGGATTACACCAAAATGAAAAGGTTTTGTATAGCAAAGGAAACTATCAACAAAACAAAAAGGCAAGGTAGTGAATGGAGGGAGATATTTGCAAATAATATATCCAATAAAGTTTAGTATCAAAAAAATACACAAAAATTTATACAACTCAACACCAAAAAAACAAAAAATCCAATTAAAAAATGGGCAGAGGACCTCAATAGACATTTTTTTAAAAAGAAGACATACAGATTATCAACAGACACATGAAAAGATGCTCAATATCATTAATCATCAGGGAAATGCAAATCAAAACCACAATGAAATATCACCTCATACCAGTCAGAATGGCTGGTATCAAAAGGACAAGAAATAACAGATGTTGAAGATATGGAGAAAAGGGAATCGTTGTGCACTGTTGGTGGGTGCTAACATTTGAGAAAAAGTATGGAGGTCTTTCAAAAAGTTAGAAATACCACACAACAAGGATGTCCACTGTCACCACTGTTAATTCATCATAGCACTGGAAGTCCTAGCCTCAGCAGTCAGACAACAAAAAGAAATAAAAAGCATCCACATTGGCCAGGAGGAAGTCAAACTTTCACTCTTCACAGATGACATGATACTCTGTGTGGAAACCCCAAAAGATTCTACCAGAAAACTGCTAGAACTGATCCATGAATTCAGCAAAGTTGCAGTATAAAATCAATGCACAGAAATCGGTTGCATTTTTATACACCAATAATGAAGCAGCAAAAAGAGAAATCAAGGAGTTGATCCTATTTACAATTGCATCAAAACCAATAAAATACCTAGGAATAAACCTAACGAAAGAGGTGTAAAATCTGTACACTGAAAACTATAGAAAGTTTATGAAAGAAATTGAAGATACAAAAAAATAGAAATATAATCCATGCTCATGGATTGGAAGAACAAATATCGTTAAAATGTTGATACTACCCAAAGCAATCATACATATTCAATGCAATTCCAATCAAAATAACAACAGCATTCTTCACAGAGGTAGAACAAACAATCCTAAAATTTGTATGGAACCACAAAAGACCTCAAATAGTCAAAGCAATCCTGAAAAAGAAAACCAATGCTGGAGGCATCAAAATTCCAGACTTCAAAATGTGTTATAAAGCTATAATCATCAAGACAGTATGGTATTGGCACAAAAACAGACACTCAGATCAGTGGAACAGAATAGAGAACCCCGAAATGGACCCACAAACATATGGCCAACTAGTCTTTGACAAAGCAGGAAAGAATATCCAATGGAATAAAGACAGTCTCTTCAGCAAATGGTGTTAGGAAAACTGGACAGCAACATGCAGAAGAATGAACCTGGGCCAGTTTCTTACACCATACACAAAAATAAACTCAAAATGGATGAAATATTTAAGCATAAGACAGGAAGCCATCAAAATCGTCAAGGAGAAAGCAGGCAAAAACCTCTTTGACCTTGGTCGCAGCAACTTCCTACTCAACATGTCTCTGGAGTCAAGGGAAACAAAGGCAAAAATGAACTCTTGGGACCTCATCAAGATAAAAAACTTCTGCATGGTGAAGGAAACAATCAGCAAAACTAAAAAGCAACCAATGGAATGGGAGAAGATCATAATCCAGTGAAGAAATGGGCAAAAGACATGAATAGGCACTTTTCTAAAGAAGACATCCAGATAGCCAACAGACACATGAAAAAATTCTCAACATCACTCATCATCAGGGAAATACAAGTCAAAACCACAATGAGATGGCACCTCACAGCAGTCAAATGGCTAAAATTAACAACTCCGGTAATGACAGATGTTGGCGAGGATGTGGAGAAAGAGGAACCCTCTTGCACTGCTGGTGGGAATGCAAACTGGTACAGCCACTGTGGAAAACAGTATGGAGGTTCCTCAAAAACTTAAAAATGGAACTACTCTACAACCCAGCAATTGTACTACTAGGTATTTATCCAGGGGAAACAGGTATGCTGTTTTGAAGGGGCACATGCACCCCAATGTTTATAGCAATGCTGTCAACAATAGCCAAAGTACAGAAAGATCCCAAATGTCCATCGATGGATGAATGGATAAAGAAGATGTGATATATATAGAATGGAGTATTACTTGACAATGAAAAATAATGAAACCATACCATTTACAACAATGTGGATGGAACTAGAGTATATAATGCTAAGTGAAATTAGTCTGTCAGAGAAAGACAAATATGATATGACTTAACTCATGTGGAATTTAAGATACAAAACAGGTGAACATAAGGGAGGGGAAGCAAAAATAATATAAAAACAGGGAGGAGGTCAAAACACAAGAGACTCTTAAATACAGAGAACAAACTAAGGGTTGCTGGAGGGATTGTGGGTGGGGAGATGGGCTAAATGGGTAAGGGGCATTAAGGAAGATACTTGTGGGATGAGTGCTGGGTGTTAATATGTAGGATGAATCACTGGATTTTACTCCTGAAATCATTACTGCACTATGTGCTAACTAACTTGGATGTAAATTAAAAAAAATAATAATAATAAAAAAATAGAAATACCATAGAGGGGTGCCTAGCTGGCCCAGTAGGTGGAGAGTGTGACTCTTGATCTTGGGGTTTTGATTTCGAGCTCTGCATTGGGTATAGAGGTTACTTTAAAATAAAATCTTAAAAAATATACCATATGGGGGCGTCTGGGTGGCTTAGTTAAGCATCCAACTTCAAGTCAGGTCATGATCTCACAGTTTGTGGGTTTGAACCCTGTGGTGAGCTCTCTGCTGACAGCTTAGAGCCTGGAGCCTGCTTTGGATTCTGTGTCTCCCTCTCTCTCTCCCCGTCCCCCATGCTCTGTCTGTCTGTCTCTCTCTCAAAAATAAACATTAAAAAAAATTTTTTTTAAATAACAGATCTTCTTGGGGGGGGCCTGGGTGACTCAGTCCATTGAGCATCTGACTCTTGATTTTGGGTCAGGCCATGATCTCACCATTTCTGAGTTTGAGCCCCACATTGGGCTCTGCACTAACAGTGCAGATCCTGCTTAGAATTCTCTCTCTCCTTTCTCTCTGTGCCTCCCCTCCTCGAGAAAGTCAAGATAGAAGGAACATACTTAAATATGCCAACAAACATATGCCAACAAAGAGGACAACCTGGAAGAAGTGGACAAATTCCTAAGCACCCACACACTTCCAAAACTTGAACAGGAAGAAATAGAAAACTTGAACAGACCCATAACCAGCGAAGAAATTGAATCAGTTATCAAAAATCTCCCAACAAATAAGAGTCCAGGACCAGATACCTTCCCAGGGGAATTCTACCAGACGTTTAAAGCAGAGATAATACCTATCCTTCTTAGGCTGTTGCAAAAAATAGAAAGGGAAGGAAAACTTCCAGACTCATTCTATGAAGCCAGCATTACTTTGATTCCCAAACCAGACAGAGACCCAGCAAAAAAACAGAACTACAGGCCAATATCCCTGATGAATATGGATGCAGAAATTCTCAGTAAGATACTAGCAAATCGAATTCAACAGCATATAAAAAGAATTATTCACCATGATCAAGTGGGATTCATTCCTGGGCTGCAGGGCTGGTTCAACATTTGCAAATCAATCGATGTGATACATCACATTAATGAAAGAAAAGATAAGAACCATATGATCCTGCCAATCGATGCAGAAAAAGCATTTGACAAAATTCAGCATTCTTTCTTAATAAAAACGCTCGAGAAAGTTGGGATAGAAGGAACATACTTAAACATCATAAAGGCCATTTATGAGAAGCCCACAGCTAATATCATCCTCAATGGGGAAAAATTGAGAGCTTTCTCCCTGAGATCAGGAAGACGACAGGGATGTCCACTCTCACAGCTGTTGTTTAACATAGTGTTGGAAGTACTGGCACCAGCAATCAAACAACAAAAGGAAATCAAAGGCATCACAATTGGCAAAGATGAAGTCAAGCTTTCACTTTTTCCAGATGACATGATATTATACATGGAAAATCTGATAGATTCCACCAAAAGTCTGCTAGAACTGATACATGAATTCAGCAAAGTTGCAGGATACAAAATTAATGTACAGAAATCAGTTGCATTCTAATACACTAATAATGAAGCAACAGAAAGACAAATAAAGAAACTGATCCCATTCACAATTGCACCAAGAAGCATAAAATACCTAGGAATAAACATAACCAAAGATGTAAAAGATCTGTATGCTGATTACTATAGAAAGCTTATGAAGGAAATTGAAGAAGATATAAAGAAATGGAAAAACATTCCGTGCTCATGGATTGTAAGGATAAATATTGTTAAAATATCAATACTACCCAAAGCAATCTACACGTTCAATGCATTCCCAATGAAAATTGCACCAGCATTCTTCTTGAAGCTAGAACAAGCAATCCTAAAATTTGTATGGAACCACAAAAGACCCTGAATAGCCAAAGTAATTTTGAAGAAGAAGACCAAAGCCAGAGGCATCACAATCCCAGACTTTAGCCTCTACTTCAAAGTTGTAATCATCAAGACAGCATGGTATTGGCACAAAAACAGACACATAGACCAATGGAATAGAATAGAAACCCCAGAATTAGATCCACAAAAGTATGGCCAACTAATCTTTGACAAAGCAGGAAAGAATATCCAATGGAAAAAAGTGTCTTTAACAAATGGTACTGGGAGGACTGGACAGCAACATGCAGAAGAATGAAACTAGACCACTTTCTTACATCATTCACAAATATAAACTCAAAATGGATAAAGGACCTGAATGTGAGACAGGAAACCATCAAAACCCTAGAGGAGAAAGCAGGAAAAAACCACTCTGACCTCAGCCGCAGCAATTTCTTACTCAACACATCCCCAAAGGCACGGGAATTAAAAGCAAAAATGAATTATTGGGACCTCATGAAGATAAAAAGTTTCTGCACTGCCAAGGAAACAATCAACAAAACTAAAAGGCAACCAACGGAATGGGAAAAGATATTTGCAAATGACATACCAGACAAAGGGCTAGTATCCGGAATCTATAAAGAACTCACCAAACTCCACACCCGAAAAACAAATAATCCAGTGAAGAAATGGGCAGAAAACACGAATAGACACTTCTCTAAAGAAGACATCCAGATGGCCAACAGGCACATGAAAAGATGCTGAACGTCACTCCTCATCAGGGAAATACAAATCAAAACCACACTCAGATACCACCTCACATTAATTAGAGTGGCCAAAATGAACGAATCAGGAGACTATAGCTGCTGGTGAGGATGTGAAGAAACGGAACCCTCTTGCACTGTTGGTGGGAATGCAAACTGGTGCAGCCGCTCTGGAAAACAGTGTGGAGATTCCTCAAAAAATTAAAAATAGATCTACCCTACGACCCAGCAATAGCACTGCTAGGAATTTACCCAAGAGATACAGGAGTGCTGATACATAGGGGCACTTGTACCCCAATGTTTATAGCAGCACTTTCAACAATAGCCAAAGTATGGAAAGAGCCTAAGTGTCCATCAACTGACGAATGGATAAAGAAACTGTGGTTTATATACACAATGGAATACTACTTGGCAATGAGAAAGAATGAAATATGGCCTTTTGTAGCAATGTGGATGGAACTGGAGAGTGTTATGCTAAGTGAAATAAGTTATACAGAGAAAGACAGATGCCATATGTTTTCATTCCTATGTGGATCCTGAGAAACTTAACAGAAGACCATGGTGGGGAAGGGAAGGGGAAGGGGGAAAAAAAAAAGGTTAGAGAGAGAGGGAGCCAAAACATAAGAGACTTTTAAAAACGGAGAACTAACTGAGGGTTGATGGGGGGGATGGGAGGGAAGGGAGGGTGGGTGAGTGGTATTGAGGAGGGCACCTGTTGGGATGAGCACTGGGTGTTGTATGGAAACCAATTTGACAATAAATTTCATATTTAAAAAAAACAGACAAAATAAAAAGTTGTAATTTTGTTAATAGTTTGGTTTATGTACTGCTTAAAAATGCGTGTGAACTGTACACACAAAATATGTTTCGTTTCTTAAATATTGGCTCATACTATCATGCTGTTTTGTAAGTTTTACCCCCATTTACTATGTTCTGGATATCTTTCTGTACTAATAAATAAAGGTATATGTTATTTTGAATAGTTATATACTGTTACTTGAAAAAATGGATTGTGCTTATTATGACTGGACTGTGATATGTGACTGTATTATAATTCACTTAACCCATTACCCATTTCAGATATCCAAACGATACAGAAGTCATTTAAATTTTTTCAGTATTACCCAGCAGTGTTGTAGTAAATAGGCTTATGTATCTCACCTGACTACTTATTTCTGTTGAATAAAATTTTTGGAATGAAAATCTTGTTTTAAAAACATGCACATTTAAAAAATTTCTGAAACATATTACTAATTGACCTCTAAATTTGATCAATTTACTCTTCTACCAGTAAGGTATATGAGTGCTGTTTTTTGTTTTTGTTTTAAATCCCATTATCAGCTCTTGGTATTATCAGTTTAACTTTTGCCTATCTGATAGATAATAAATGGCATCATATTTTAATTTACTACAACTGCTACAAATGTTTGAGACTAGAATGATGCAATGTTCCTGGGTACTAGTAAAAATAGTTTCCCTTGGGATAGTTTGAAGAAAACTGCACAGAATGTTATTTTAAGAACTTCCATGCCAGAATGGATGAATTGAAGATTGCTGTTAATAGAATTAAAGAAATGAAAGCAAACAAAAAGAAAAGCAAAAAACAGCTCCCTCTCACTTTTTAAAAAAACTGATGTCATCATTATCATCTTGTTCTCCTGTAGAGATAATAAAGGAAATAAATATAGAACAATTATTAGGAAATAAACTTCTATTTTTAATAGCACAAATACAGCCTCCACAACTAGTTTTTAGAGACAGAGAGTACTCTTTGTCTAGGATTTAGATGTTTACTATTTTTTAAAGAACATTCTTATACCACTTAGACAACTCCTTTCTTGATAGGAAATTGAGTTTTCAAAATGCTGTGTCTGTTTAAAAGATCCTTTTCATGTTTCTGGTAGAATTTAATGTTCCATTCAAGTCTTTTTTTAATGAAAGTAGGAATGTTTTTATTTCTGTTAATTGAAATAGTTAAATATTTTCGATAATATTCTCAAGTTGTATTTTAAGACATACTTCTGATGTGGGTCAGATTAGAAGATTGCCAGTGATTTGTTTTTGTTTTTGTTTTTTATTTATATAACTTAAGTAATTCTGAGTAACACAGATTCTCAGGGACAGTAAAAGAAATATTTTATGTTCTCTTTATTTTTAATACAATTTTTGCATGAACATTTATTTGTCAAGTCAGTCTCCTCACACCTTCCTACTCCCGGTATGGTAAACTGAGATGTCAAATAAACCATTAAAAACGAAACAGTATTTGAGGTGTGTGACTATTTAAGACTATTTTTGGTTTTTACTTAATAAGATTAATAAAAATTATTAAGCACTCTCAGTATTTTTGTTGCATTGGCTACTGGGCATCCTGGTAAATCGTGCAGACATAGTCTTTATTTTCATAGATTTATAGTCTTATAGGGGTCTCAGAGAATAAAAAAGCAAAAGAAAACAAAAACACCATACTTAGAATTCATGACAGGTGTTATAAAGGGGAAAATAGTGGAACATTAGAGAATAATGAGGAGACCAACTTTTGACAAGATGGTCAGGATAAGCACTCTGAAGCAGTGACATAGAAACAAACATGTAAAGGATTAGAAGGAGTCAGCTGTGAGAATAGCTAGGTGTCTTAGTTCAGGCCACTTTAATAAAGTTCCACAGGCTGGATGGCTTATAAACAACAGAAATTTATGTCTCACTGTTTTGGGGGCAGTAAGTCTGAGATTAGGAAGTCAGCATTGTTAGGTTCTGGTGTGAGGCCTTCTTCTAAGTTGCAGATTGCCATCTTCTTGTTGTATCCTTACATGGTGCAAACAGGGCAAGAGAGCTTTCTGGCAACTTCTTTGTAAGGACATTAATCCCATTTGTGAGTATTCTACCTTCATGACCTTCTGAAAACCCTGGCTCCTATCTATCCCTACCTCCAATGCTATCACATTGTGGGTTAGGATTTCAACGTATGAATTTGTGGGGGAATCATTCAGTCCACTGTACTAGGGGATGGACAGGGTAGGAGAATTAAGGCAGTTTGAGGAAACAGTCTATAAAAAGAACTTTAGGTATAAAACATCTTGGCATGTTCAAGGAATTGAAAAGAGGGACTCTATAGTTGAAATATAATGGGTGAAGTTGAGACTAGACTGGGTTTTATGAGGTTGTGGAAGTAGGGGCCTGATCACACACATCTTGTAAGCTTAGTAAGTAATTTATTTTTTATTCATAGTGCAAGGGATTTTTATTCAAAGTGCAATGAGTAGGCAGTTAGGAACAGTGACATGATCCAATTTTTTA
Organism: Panthera tigris; assembly: GCF_018350195.1. NCBI lineage: Eukaryota > Metazoa > Chordata > Mammalia > Carnivora > Felidae > Panthera > Panthera tigris. Next base: position 66,282,964 of record NC_056669.1, on the reverse strand, counting down.
AAATGTTTATTCATTTATTTTGAGAGAGAGCATGTGCACATGCGTTAGTGGGGGAGGGACAGGGAGAGAGTGGGAGAGAGAATCCCAAGCAGCCTCTGCACTGTCAGCGCAGAGCCCGATGTGGAGCTGGATCCCATGAACTGTGAGATCATGACCTGAGCATAAACCAAGAGTCAGACTGTTAACCCACTGGGCCACCCAGGCACCCTGAGATGATCCAATTTTTGTCTGTTGTGTGAATAATGTATGGGGAGAGGGGAAATAGTAATCTAGGTAAGAAATGATGATGTCTTGAGTAGAGGCAATAAAGATTGGATGGATTCAAGATATATTTAGGAGACAGAGATGACAGGACATATTGAGGAACTGAACATGGGACAGAGAGGAAACATAATTGATGTCCATATTTCTAACTTGTTAGGTTTTAGTCAGCAAGTAAAGCAGTGTGTGCCTACCATGTTACTTTTTATTTGTATTCTTGGTTTCATAAAATGAATAAGACTTTCAAATACACAATTTAGGAGAGGTGTTTTAGTCCATTTGGTTTCCTATAACAAAAATACCATAGACTGGGAAGCTTATAAATGGCAGTCATTTGTTTCTTATCATTATGAAGGCTAGAAAGTTCAAAATCAAGGTGCTGGCAGATTCAATGTCTGATGAGGACTTGTTTCCTTGTTTATAGACAGCCATCTTCTTGCTGTGTGCTCACAAGTCAGAAGGGCCAAAGGAGCTCTCTGTGGTCTCTTTTATAAGGGCAGTAACTCTTCATGAGTATTCCATCCCCATGACCTAATCACCTCTCAAAGGTTCACCTCCTAATACCAATCACATTGGGGGTTAGGATTTGAACCTATAAATTTTGTGAAGTACAAACATTCAGTCTGTAGGAAAATGTATAGAGACTTATGGCTGGAATGTAGAGAACTGATAAAACATCCCTGAAAATATGGCATAAATTAATAAAAATGCTTTATTCTAAAGTTTATTTTGAGAGAGCACATGCACACACGCAAGTTGGGGAGGGTCAGAGAGAGAGGGGGACAGAAGATCCAAAGTGGGCTCCACACTGACAGTAGAGAGCCCAGTGTGGGGTTCGAACTCATGAACCCATGAAATCATGACCTGAGCCAAAGTCCGATGCTTAACTGACAGAGCCATCCAGGCACCCTCAAAATGATCTACTTACAAGGTTAATGAAACACATTTGTTGCTTAAAAGACATTGTTTATCCTAGGTACTTATTAAGTATTTGTTGAATTAATGAATATATTTCCAGACATTCCCAATGCTCTTTATTCTTTCTGAAAATCTGAGTTTCCCTTTAGTATCATTTTTCGTCAGCCCAAAGAAATTCTTTTAGCATTTTGTGTGCAGGTCTGCTGGCCCTAAGGCTTTGTTCCTTTTGTTGTTTTTGTTGTTACCCTCCCCCCCCCCCCCCGAATCTTTTTTTTTTTTTTCCTTTCGTCCAGATTCCATAATTTTATTGGTCTATTTTCAAGGGCACTGAATTTTTTTACTCATTCATCTTCATTTGCTGTTAAGCCCATCCATTGAATTTTAAATTTTAGATATTTTATTTTTCAGGCTAAGATTTCTATTTGGTTATTTTTAAAGTTTCCATTGCTCTATTAAGGTTTCTTTTTATTTGTTATGTTTTTATATTTTTCTGTATCATTGAGCAGAGTCCTAATACTTGCTTGAAAGTCTTTATCTACTAATTTTAACATATGAGCAATATGTACTTAGTCCTCCTTTCTGGATTTTTTTTTGTCTGTTAAAGAATTTTGGATTGCATCCTGGACATTGTGAATATGAAGTTGTGGGGTCTCTGAATTCTGTTATATTCCTTCAAAAAGTATTGATACATGTGTTTAGCAGGCAATTAATTAACCTGATTGGACTCAAATTCTAAGCTCTGTCTCTTGGGTGGTAGTCTTAATTCAGTTCTTTTATCCTTAGTTAGGCTTCTTACAGTTTACTCCTTGCATATGTGCTTCAGAAGTGAGCCAGAAAATTGTAGAGTTTGTACCTGGATTTTATGTTTTTCCTTCTCTAGCTGTCTTCTTTCTGAGATTCCTCTTTTCAACATCTGTGGTCTCCCTGAACTCTGTGTTCTAGTTCTTGAAGACAATGAGGTTGTGAGGTTTTTATATGAAGTTTTAGGTACCCCCTGTGGTGCTAACTGGACCTGCCCTTAGGAAAAAGCTCTAAATGAGAAATTCACCCAATACTACTCTCTTCCAGCTATTGACTTGCCTCCAGTATTTGCCTTCTTTTGGTCACTCTTCAGTGTCTTTAGGTAGTTGACTTTTGTATTTTGTTTACAATTTATGGTTATTTGTGTGAGGATTGATCTGGTAGGTGCTTACCTAGCTGTACCAGAAGCTGAACTTTGCCTTGTTCCTTTTTGTATTGGGAAAGTCCTTTCAGTATTAAGTTCCCTACTGTAGATATCAGGTTTTGGACATATCATGTGCTAATTAATTAGTTAAGTCATTGCCATTTTGAATATTGTTTTTATAAATTTCCTGATTCAAAGAGAAAAGTCACACTTCCTGATCTTAAAATGGAAATCTTAAAATTCTAATGGAGAAGATAATCAGGTAAACAGAAAATAAGTGAAAGGAGACATGATAGAGGCATAAACAGGATACTAGGAAGAGCACAGAGAAAGGGAACCCTAACCTGATCCGGTAGTGAGGAGAGGAGACACAGAAGACTTTTTAGAGGATAGGATTTCTGTGTTGTATCTATAAGAAATCAGGGTGTTCTAGTTGAAAAATGGAATAAGTGACTTCCTAGGAAGAAGAAAGAGCATAGGTAAATATGTGGGGGCCTAAAATGAATAACTTTTAGAAGAATTGCAGGTGGTTTTGGTATGGCCTCAGTTATGGAGTAATATAAGGATGTGGGAAAATACAAAGCCAGTGAGATTGGGCTGGAGCCAGATCTTGAAGGGCCTTGAATGTCATGCCAAGGACTTTGGACTTTATAGGTAGTGGGAGGCCATTGACATGTTTTAAATGTGGATGTGACATCATCAAATTTACATGTTTTATAATGATTATTTTGGCATTTGTGCACAGAAGGGGGAAAATTGGGGGTACGGATACAACTTAAGGCAAGAAATTATGAAAGCTAAGAGAGTGGTAGTAAAGAGGAGGGAATGAATTCAAGTGAAAACTTAGGAGAAGAAACAGTGGGTTTTGGTAACAGATGTGTTGTGTGTGTTGTGTTAAAGGATAAGGAGAAGTCTGGAATGATTACCAGTTATCTTTACTCTTAGAGAATATTATAAAATACGGTAACATCTCTCTTGGCTCAGTTTTTTCCCCTTATAAATATTATCAGGAAGCAGTGATATATGTTGGCCTCTGGTAGAGGCATCACTGTTTCTGACTTGTAGCAGTGAGCATTTTGTTGTTTTACAGTGATGTTACTTTCAGAGTTATAAATAGAAGAAACCATATAAACTTGTCAGTAGTTGTTTCATTTGCTTGTTATTTTAAGTATATAATCACGAATTTTACTAATTTTTTCTCATGTATTAATAACTTATTGTTAGTTGTTTAATTAAAAGGTTTTTAAAATATTTATTTTGAGAGAGAAAGTGCTGAGCAGGGTAAAGGCAGAGAGAGAGAGAGTGAGAAAGAGAGAGAGTGAGAAAGAGAGAATCCCAAGCAGGCTCCGTGCTGTCAGCACAGAGCCTGATGTGGGGCTCGATCTTACGAACTGTGAGATCATGACTTGAGCTGATATCAAGAGTCTGACGCTCAACCGATTGAGCCATGCAGTGCCCCTTGTTTTTTTTTTGTAAAGAAAACATTTAGGAAATAGAAGAATATAAAGCGAAAAGTCTCTTTTACCATGCCCACTCTCATTCCTGTTTTCTTAAACTGAAATGTCTTTTAGTTTTGTTTTGTTTTTGTTTTGTTGGTGGACACATAATGGAGGAATGAATATATTGAATAAATTTAGATAGCATCGATTGGTTCTCCAATATGGAAAATGGGCAATTTAGTAAACTTAATAACTAACTTCTTCCTTTACTTCCTGATATGTTTGCTATGTTAATATTCTTAATCTAATTTATTTACATAATGTTATTAAACTTCAGTTTTTTGAATTATCAAAAGTATAGTGTCTGCTGATTACTTACTATGGAAGAATCTAAGAAATTAGAGTAAGTTGTACCTATCTTTAACTCCTGAACTATCTGTTGTGACTTTTAGACTACTCATTTAGACATTAGTTTGCTTACAAATTTAAATGTTAGCTTTTTCCTAAGATAAATTTTATTTCTTATCTCTTAGCTTTCTACTTTTTAATCCTTTAAAAAGTTCTTATTTTGGGGTGCCTGGGTGGTTCAGTCAGTTAAGTGGCCAACTTTGGCTCAGGTCATGATCTCATGGTTCATGGGTTCAAGTCCTGCTGTCGGGCTCTGTGTTGACAGCTCAGAGCTTGGAGCCTGCTTTGGATTCTGTGTCTCCCTCTCTCTCTGCTCCTCCCCCACTTGCTTTCTGTTTCTGTCTCTCAAAAATAAATAAACATTAAAAAAATTTTTTTAAGTTCTTATTTTGAGCCTATTTTTCCACATTCCTTAAGTTGTATAACTCTAATCAGACACTATGTAATAAGGATTAGAACAATCTATAATGGGAAGATTTCTCAGTTCCATTAGAAGAAATAGGAGGGGAGGATGGGAGAATCATGATTATGGTCTTCATACAGCTTTTTATATATTAAGGAAGGAATAGACTTATTCTTTGTAATTAGAGGTGACATCAACTGGTGAGAATACTTGGAGAAGATTTGGACTCATTGTAATGAAAAACAAAGTTTTAAGATAATTTGGATATTTTCAACAATAGAATGAAATCTCTCAACCCCTTTTAACATCTTTTTTCCCTTTTCTAGTTAGAATTCCATAGCTATGTATTGTAACTTTTGTTCTTATCTACCCTCAGGTGCCTTATTCTCCTTATTGTCTCAATCGAATACTCCCAGCATTGAATGAACCTAACAATTCTTTGGTTCTCTTATGTTTTAAAACAGCCAAATACTGCTGGAGATTACACCAACTGTTGGACTTTTCTCCCTTAAAAATTTGGAATAAGATATTATGGAAGTACAGAAAAGGAACACTTAGTCTTGGGACACAAGTGTCAGGAAACATTTCTAAAGAGATGACACTTGAAGTTAATCTTGTAAAATATGTAAGAACTAGGGGCACCTGGGTGGCTCAGTTGGTTGAGTGTCCAACTTCGGCACAGGTCATGATCTCGCAGTTTGTGAGTTCAAGTCCTGCATTGGGCTCTGTGCTGACAGCTCGGAGCCTGGAGCCTGCTTTGGATTCTGTGTCTCCCTCTCTCTGCCCCTCCCCTGCTCATGCTCTGTCTCTCCCTGTCTCTCAAAGATGAATAAATGTTAAAAAAAAAAATAAAAAAAAGAATTAACTTGATGATGTGAGAAAAGGAGATAGAATTGAAGAGGCATTTCTGGCAGAAGGGATAATATATTCAAAGGCAGATAGATGAATTTGAATGGACCTACTCATTTGGGGTGCTATACATAGGTTGTTGAAACTAGAGTGCTCGTAAGGAAGGGTATGGATGAGAGTTAAGTGAGATTCAGATCATTAGGAATTTGATCGTTATCCTGACTGTGATGAGAAGTCAGTTAACTGGACAAATTCTGGCAGGATTGAGGAAAATAATTTGGAATGAAGTCAGGGAGAACAGCTAAGAAGTTATTACAGTAGTCCATGCAAGAAACAAGGAGGACCCAAAACAAAACCATTGTAGTAGGCATGGGAGAATACTGAATTTCAAAATCCTAAGAGGTACATGGTTTTGTTACTGATGCAGTTAACAATGATGCCTTCTTTTTTATTGCAGGCCAGATGATACATAAAGAGATTCCTACAAGACGGTATTTACCTTAGTTTGGAATCTACTTTTCAGTAAGGCAGGTGCAGGAAACTGCATTATTAATAGGTCAAAACTCAGTATGTCTCTTGGAAAATATATTTTTAAAATGATAGTGAGAAATGTGACTTTCAGAGTGAGAGTATTTAATAGTCTTCCTGACCAGTATAGTCTTTGTCTATTGGCTACTTTGTTTCTAGACATGATTTAGGTTCTACCCTTCAGATACATTTTGATTTGGAACTGAACCAAGCTGAGATAGAGGTAGGAGTGGGTTTGAATTTTGTTGGCATGGATTGTGAGATAGAATGGTTCCGAGCTAACAGTTTGTGTAGTAGCTTTATAATTAAGTGGGTGGCTTTCTATTTCTGCAGCAGCTTCCTTGTTTGCCAGCTTCCTCCAGTGATGGTGACAGCTTTCCTGATTGTGGCTGAGGTAGAATAGTTCTGTAGGCTAGGAGTTGTTTCTGGGAGCTCATTCATTCTAGATAGAACCTGCCTTTCCATTTTTCCAGTGATTTTGTTCTCCATATGATTCATGTATTAAATCCCTTTTTGCTTAAACTACTTAGAATGGGATTCTGATCCTTGACCAATACAGTAATTGGTACCAAAAATGTTACAGGCAACAGATCCTCAAGAAATATGGGGTGACGGGGGAGGATCATTTGTAATTACTCCTTGGTGCGTAGTGGTAAAAATTACTTGTTTTCACCAGCAGTCACCTGAATGAAGGCAGAGCTTTGGTGGACTGAGTGGTGATGTATTCTAGGAGACAAAAAAATATAAAGATTTTGGGAGGATTGGCTATTTTTAACTCCTCTACAGACTTTAAAGCAGTGGTTCTCAGCCTATGGTGATTTTGCCCTCCAGGGACTATTTAGCAATGTGTGGAGACATTTTGGATTATTACAACTGGGGGAGGAGGGTGCTGTTGGTATTTAGTGGGTGGAGACTAGGGATGCTGCTGTCCAGGACTTCCTCCTCTCCACCAAAGCAACAAAGTTATCTGGCCCACAATGTCAATAGTGCTGAGCTCAAGAAACTCTGATTTAAGGCAAATGGCATGGGTGGCAGAGTTTTAAAGTCTTGGCTGAAGTTATGGTTAGAGAACAAAAGAGTTTTGTGATTGGCTTAAAAGAACCTTTTACATCTTATGACTCCAGGGCTGTCAGAGCCAAAATCAGGTGGAGGGTCTGATCCAACAGGCTGTTGAACTTACAGTATAGGTTGAATCCACAGCTTAATCAGGCTTCTTAGGTGTAAATTGGGGGCATTGTTTGGGATAGAGTGAGATTCCAAGAATTGGAATGGTGACACTTTGAGTATTTGGATTGACTTCAGGTTTTTTGTTTTGTTTTGTTTAGGTATTCTTAATCTGTAATATTTACTGAGCCTCCCTTGCCAGCAGAAGCAACCTCTCTTTCCTTGACTATACCTTGTAGAGCCAAGGCTGTTCTCATTCCTATCCCAACCATCTCACAGTCTCTGGACCTATTGCTAGAGTCAGATCCCAGAAAGTCCAAGGGGCCAATTTCAAACTTAAAGACAAATTTTATGCATCAAAAGAATTGCCAATATTTTACTCATTTATATTAGCAAAAACCTAGGAAATAGATGTAAATTTGGATTTTGAGGGTGCTAGACGAGGAAAGGAGGAATGTAATTTTAGTTTGAGTTGAATTTATTAATGTAGGTTCACTTAATGAGAGATTTCAGATTTGGTGATTGCTCAGGCAGCGAGGACTGATTCTAATTGCTTGTTTGGCTGACTAAAACCTTGATTCAGTAGCAACCTACACTGAATAGAGTTGAGATGCCAGAGTTGGGGAATCAGGAATGTGGGGTGAATTTATTATGTTTAGCTGTCTTCCTTAATCTCTAATTTTGTCCCCCAAGGTGGATATTGTCTACTATCTTTAAGAAATTAAAGTGATGAAGGGAATGTCACATCCTTAGAAAGTGCTATAGTGGCTATTTTGTCTAGCCTTGGTATGAACATGAGAGATGCTGTTATAAGATGGGCCCTCTGAATTCAGTGGGATCCTGGAATGGCAGAGGCAAGTGACAACTTAACCATCATAGGCAAGGTGGGCATGGTTATCATTGTAGACAAATTGATCAAGGAGTCCCTAAGACTGCCATGTAGAGGTGGCTCACTGAAGTACCTTCCATTGAGGCAGAACTTTTCTTTTTTTGGGGTGGGGGGAGTGATATCACAAGTAGGTATAGTTAATTTTCTTCATAGCTTTCCCTAAAAAAAGAGACTTTTGGCCATTTATGAGTATAACTGTGGACCAGGAAGGGGAAAATACTCAAACCTTTCAGGGGTTATTGGAACCTGAGCTAAAGCTAATTCCTAGTGATTCAGGATACCACCCTGTCTCACCAGGCAGAGTGGGAGCTTTATGGAAATCAGAAATGGAATGAAGCTTTGGTGTGAAACTATTTCATAGTAGGCCTGGTGAGTCTTATGAATTCATCCTGTGGTTATTTCTTGTTTCTTAGTACATATCTGGAATAAATGTGTTTGACAGCTGGGAGGATTCCCAAATTGGCTTCCATGTCTACGGGTTAAGAGCCTACCCATTGTAGGAAGAGCCAACTTTAACCCCCTGGAGCTCTCTCTTTCTACCAAGATAATAAGCCAAAAGCAGTCTCACATCCCGAATTACAGAGATTGTGCCACATTAAAGACTTGAAAGATTCAGGAGTGGAAAGGTTCAGGCTGCATTTAATACTTGTTTTGCCTGTGTGGAAGACAGATCCTGGAGAATGATGGTGTGTGATCATAAGCTGCTTCCACCACTCTAGTGGTATTTGGTTCTCCATATGTGATCTGTTTATTAGAAACAGACCCTGACACCTGGTGATTAAGTATTGCTCTGTCAAAGGCCTTTCATCATATACACACGCACACACACACTGTCTTTTTCTCTCTCATAACAGAAAATATTAGAAATAGCCAACAATGTAGTACAGTGTCACCATATTACCTCCATGGTTACATCAGCTTTTTAGCTCTGTGCCATAGTTTAGTGTATAGGGATTTTGTTCATCTCACAATCTCAGAGTACGTTCCACTGGTACTATACAGTGATAATATCATGCTATTTGACAATACTCTGTGATAGAAAACCAGCAGACACCCTAGATCCTTTGTAAAGGACCCAGATGATGGGTATATGAAATACATAGAAATTTTTAGGATCTGACACCTTCATGAAGTTTCTGAGATTATAGTGTTTTGGGATATGTTGAGATGTCCCTTCTGAAATAGAAGAAAAGCTACTACATCTTATATTCCCTGATACCAAAAGGATTGCAGTAACTGGTGGGTCTCTTTGGATTTGGAGTCAGAATGTACTACATATAAGTATACTGTTATAACCCCTTTATTGAGTAATTTGTAAAGCTGTCGTTTGGTTTCTATATGGAGCTTGTTGTAAGCTCTGAAAGGAGAGTCACAGTAAGGGCCCTTTGATTTTGGAGCTAAGCTACATCTCCTTTGGCAAGCAAATATTCTACTTTGGAAAAAAACTTGCTGTTATTTCTGACAGGGAATGAATATCCAAATACTGGTTATCAGTGACATGAACTACATATATGCAGGGCATGTCTAGCAAGCAGCATTCCATCATCAAAAGAAGTGGTATATCTAGGATTGGGCAAGATGCGGGTACTGAAAGCACATATATGTCACACAAGCAAAAGGCTCTTTATGTACTGCAACCTCTCATAACCCTACACCCATAGTTTCATCCCTGGGGAGTTCCCCATATGCCTGGTTGACAGATGGTTCTGTATAATGTGTTGGCACTTTGTCTGACTGACTCATGGGCAGACTGGTAGAAACTACCAGTTGCTTCCTATTTTTTTCTCTTTCTTCAGAAACAAAACTGTGTTTTTTCATTTTCATTTTTATTTTTTTTTAGCAGTATAATTACTTAACTAAGTATAATAACTAAGACTCCCTTTTGGTTGGGCATGACTATGCGGCTAGGGTTTAGCCAGTGATAATATAAGTGATATTATTCTTCTAGGAATTCTCCTTAATCTGTGCCTTTCTTTCTTCTCAATTTCTACTTGAAGCATGGATGTGTTATTTGGAGCTCTAACAGACATACTAAACTATGGCAGTGAAGGGCAAACCCTGTAGACGGTAGAGTGGTGAACCAAAAGAAGCTGGATTCCTGAGATCATAGATCTGTCAGTCCTGGATTCCTACTTCTAGAGTTTTTTTTTTTTTTTTTTTAATGTTTATTTATTTATTTTGAGGGAGAGAGTGCGAGTAGAGGAGGGGCAGAGAGAGAGGGAGAGAGAGAATCTGAAGCAGGCTCTGAGCTGTCAGCACAGAGCCCAATGCAGGGCTTGATCTCACAACCACAAGATCGTGACCTGAGCTGAAATCAAGTGTCGGATGCTTAACTGACTGAGCCACCCAGTTGCCCCTTTTAGAGTTCTTTTATATGAAATGAAGGAGGCCTCTATCTTATTTAAATCGCTGATATTGTATTTTTTCTGTCATGTGCTAGTGAACCTAATTGTAACTGAGACACTGAATGCCTGGATGGATAAGGTGCCGCTCTTTGAGACAGGGAATGGAGGAGAAGATACAGGTTTTACAGAAAAGATAGAAAATCCCATTTGGGTCTTAATTAATTCGCTCTGCCTGTAGAAGTGCTCAGTAAGGAGTATAGATGGATGACACTGGGAGCTTGAGAAAGGTGCTCTTTTATTGTAGGAGAAGGCAGTGTTTGTTTTCAGGAGAGTCTCAAGCAAAACAACCTGCAGTAAAGTATATTGTATCCAGTCTTAGAATTTGGTTTTTGTTTTGCAGGATGGGAAGTCTGATTTTTAAGAAGAGTTGAGCAGAAAATGTAAGGCTTGAATTATCTATGCTGTAGTTCTGCTCAAAGGTGAGCTTTGAGTTGGAAGTTAAGAGATGCAAAAGAATATGGATTTGTGAAGGGGAGACCATTGTAGGTGAGGGACATGTTTAATATATTTGGGAAGAAGCTATCTGGTATCTGTATTTGTTGAAAGGCCTGGTTGATTTGTAAGGCACAGGTGGCTAGAGATAATTTAAAACATGGAGATTTTTCTGCCTTCTCTTTTGTTGACTTAGGGTCAGGGAAGCCATTGATAGGGACATGTTGAAAGAGTTGTAATCAGAAAGGTGTATCATGCTTGGTTGCATTGTGCAACAAATAGGAATATCTATTTTGAGAATGATGAACACGGTGACCTTTGCTGTTGTTCGATCAGTAACTTTTCTCCCTAGTTTAAAAATGTTCTATTTAAAAATTCTTATACTAAAACTAAGTACCTGTCATATAGTAATCTTGTTTTCAATAGGAGGGAAATTTAAAAAGCACAAAGTGATACAGCAAGTCATAGTAGAGAAGAGTTGTGTTAAATTTGCTATTCTCTTTTCATTCTAAAAGGGTTAATATGTTTTAGATTCTGCTAACTAATATGTGTTGTTAAGCTGTTTCTAAGAAATTTGGAATTCTCATGTGGGAGTATTTTTTTCTGCTGTACTATGAACAGAGGCTAAATATTCTGTATATAATGGTAATACATTTCTAAAATACTTTGAAAGGCACATATATACAATTATACTGCAGAATTTTTTTAAAAAGTTCCTTCTTTTTCTCTTCCCCCTATTTCCCTCTACAGGATAAAGAAGTTCTTTCTTCTTCTACCTCTCTTTCATTTGCCAGGTTGCTATTTTTTCAGTATTACGAAATAAGCATGTCTTTGTAATCTTGAGTTTGGTTTAAGATAACTTTAACCAGTGCAGAAAGGTCTTTTATTCTATATCATACAAAATAACAATAGGCAGTAGCCTGGAGTTCTTTGCCAGAAGACAAATTATTGAGGTTTAGTTTAAATTCATATAGTTGAAATGAGTATAGTTTTCCTAGGAAGGTAATCTATCTGGAAGAGACTTTTTTGTCTACAAGCATGGTTTTATGCCCTCTAGTGGTAACATGTGTATATTTCACATTTTCTGATATTTGTTCATCATGTATAGAATTTTAGAGCCAGAAGAGACCTAAGATCATATTTTGGTGGTAGACCAAGGTTCAGAGAAATTAGAGAGTTTGCTTAAGGTTGCTAGTTAGAGATAAAGCTAAGACAGGCCTGAGATCTCTTGATAATCTTTTTTTTTTTTTTTTTTTTTTAACAAAACTTAATGGTGTAATCTGTGAGGACTTTCTAAGATTATTTATTGGAAGATATTTATATTTTGGGTTTTTTCCTGTTTATTTATATTACTGTTGATATCTTTAATGTACTAGTGTTTTGAGATAAGAGTGTTTTGGACTTAAAAGAGTGACTGACACAGGAAATGGAAAACATATTTACCTTTGAGAAGACACAGTAGTTGAAGGATTACTTGTGGGAGATGGTTGAACTTATATTTATCTTGTTACATTTAGTACAGAAAATATTAATGATTGTGTCTCTGGGCTAACCCTGGGATAGGCTAGTTCTTTCAGTAGGGAACAGGAGAGAGCCAGTGCCCTAGAACTGCATAGATTTACTAGGGTCATATACTAGGCTCAACATCTATGTTCTATGTTGAAAGAAGAGTTGGTTCTGGCAGTTCCCATTCATCCACCCTGTCAGGCAAGCAGTAAGCTTCAAGGACAGAGAAATTTTAAGTGATCCCAACGTTTGTTAGAAGAAGGCTACAGAGTGGATGATAGTGCCCTGAGAAGAGGTTTGGAGCCAGTTGATATCAGGACACCAGCCATTGATTGAGAAGCATTTGAGTATTAGATTTAGGATGACTGGGATTCACATTTGTAGTCTGCCACTCATTTATACAGTGTGACTTTGGAAATACTACCTGAACTGTAAGTTTATTTCGTTATGTGTAAAGTGGAGATTAGTATTTTGATTTCATAGGTAGTTAGGATTAAACGCCTCATGTGTAGTAACTGCACTTAAATGTTAGTTGGATCTGGATCTGAGGGTGACTGACCTGAGCAAAAACAAAACCACTGTTCTAGGGAGACTGGGATTTTGAACAACTATTTCCACATAAGAAAGAACTTTCTAATAATGTGGGAAGTAGTGATTTTGTTTTCACTTAGAGATGTTTAAGGCAGAGGATTAACAACTATTCGGGATTATTATAGAAAGTATTCAAACATTGAATTGTTATAATTTAATTTAATCATATGATTTATGAAACTCATAAGGAGAATGACAGTTTACTAGGGGCACTTGGGTGGCTCAGTCGGTTAAGGGTCCAACTTCGGCTCAGGTCACAATCTCATGGTTCATGGGTTCGAGCCCTGCATGGGGCTCTGTGCTGACAGCTCAGAGCCTGGAGCCTACTTCAGATTCTGTGTCTCCCTCTCTCTCTGCCCCTCCCCTGCTCTCTGTCTCTCAAAAATGAATAAAATGTTAAAAAAATTTAAAAAAAAGAAAATGACAGTTTACTGCATGTACTTATATTTTTACTCTATTATTCTTTCAGCCTGATGCCTCAGTATTGCTTCTTTTAGCCCTTCCTTTCTCTTTGAATAACTTCCTTTTGCTGGTATTTAAGGTTAAGTCTGCTAGTGCCAAACTGTTTTAGTTTTTTTTTATGTGAAAACATCAGGATTTTCCCTTCATTCCTGAAGGATAGTTTTGCTGGAAATTGAATTCATAGTTGACAGTTTTTTCTTTCAGCTCTTGAAAAGTATTATGCCACTTCCTTCTGACCTCCATGATTTCTGGTGAAAAATTTGCTGTCATTCTTTTATTGTTATTGGTGTTATTCTAGTGGCAATGTAGTCTTTCTCTCCTGGCTTCTTTTAAGAACTTTTTCTTTTTAGTTTCCAGAAGTTTAATTATGAGGTGTCTTGGTGCAAATTTCTTTTGAGTTTATCCTGTTTGAGGTTCACTCATCTCCTTGAATTTTTTGTTGGCTTTGCCAGATTTGGGCATGTTTCAGCCATTATTATCTCTGAATACACTTTGTTCCACCCTCTCTTCTCCTTCCAACACTCCAGTGTTGTGAACACTGAATATTTTGTTATGGTCCCATGGGTCCTCTGAGACTCTGTTCTTTATGTTTTAGTTTATTTTCTCTAGTTCAGATTGGGTAAAGTCTACTGATTTATCCTAAATTTCAATAATTCTAACCTGTACAGTATCTAGTGTACTATTGACCCCATCCCCATCCATTGAGATTTTTATTTTGGTTATTTAGGTTTTTTTTTTTTTTTTTAAAGATTATTTATTTATTTTGGTGGGGTATTTTATTTTTTGGTTTTAGAATTTCCTTTTGATTTATGACTTCTCTTTCTTTGCTGATATTTTCTAATTTTTCATATTCCAAGAGAATTTGTGATTGATTGTTGATGAATTTTTTGACAGTGCTTTAAAATCCTTGTTAGATATTCTAGTGTCTGATTCATGTCTGTGTTGACATCAGTTGATTGTCTTTTGTCATTCAGGTTTTGATTTTCCTGGTTCCTTATATGATGGGTGATTTTTTAAAATTATATCCTGGACATTTTGGCCGTTTAATTAGTCATTCTATTTGGATTTAGCACATGGAACATAGTCTAATTTTGTGAGTTGTTATTCTAGTGGCAGTTTAATTTTCAGAGCTTTTGCAGTGTTATTTTGGGCTTTTTGGTTTATGTGGTTCTCCATACTGGTTCATACTGGTGCTGCCTGCCATGGCAAAAGTGTTTCACAGGCTAGGATGTTTGATGTTTCTTGGTTGGGGAGATTAATCTCCCCACAGGGCCTAAAATGTTGAGTTGATTTTTTTTTCTTCTTTCAGTATCTTAAAGATGTGATTCTACTGTCTTCTGGCTTGCATTGTTTATAAGAAGTCTGCTGTCATTCTTATTTTTGTTACTCTGTATAGAATGTGTCTTTTTTATTTGGTTTTTAAGATTTTTGCTTTATATCTTTTTAAAGTAATTTAACTTTAAAGTAATTTGACATGCCTTGGTATAATTTTATTATTATTATTATTATTATTATTATTATTGTATTTGGAGTTTGTTGAGCTTTGGTCACTGGATTTATAGTTTTCATCAAATTTAGAAAAATAAAATTTCATCAAATTAGGCTGTTATTACCTCAAATCTTTTTCATTTCCTTTCCCCTTTGGGGACTCCTGTTACATGCATATTAGGCCAATGAAAATTATTCCACAGCTCATTGATGCTCTGTTCATATTTTTTTTTCAGTCTGTCTCTGTGTTTCATTTTGGAGAGTTTCTATTGCTGTAACTTGTTCACTGATCTTTTTTTTCTGTAGTGTCTAATTTATTAATTTTATCCAGGGTATTCTTCATATCTATTCCTAAAAATATGCATCATAGTCATAATAACTTTGAATGTCCTTTTCTACTAATTTCATCTGTGTTGATTTGAAGTTTGTTTTGGTTGATTTTTCTTTTCAATATGGCTCATATTTTTCTGCTTCTTTTCATGCCTGGTGGTCTTTGGCTAGATGTTAGACATTGTGAATTTTACTCTGTTGAGTGGTGAATATTTTTATGTTCTTGTACATAATCTTGAATTTTTCTGAGATGTAATTAAATTACTTGGAAATGGCTGATCGTTTTAAGTCTTGTTTTTCATTTTTAAAAAATTTTTTTTTTAACGTTTATTTATTTTTGAGACAGAGAGAGACAGAGCATGAACGGGGGAGGGGCAGAGAGAGAGGGAGACACAGAATCGGAAGCAGGCTCCAGGCTCTGAGCCATCAGCCCAGAGCCCGACGCAGGGCTCAAACTCACGGACCGACTCCCCCCCCCCGCCCCAACCCTTGGCTGTTGAGAACACACATTGTTCCTGCCTTTTGTGAGCTCTGGAGAATCACTCTCTCTGTTCCTTTTATGTGGGTTGTTCCCTGGCCTCAGGTGGTACTAATCAAGTATTTAGGGGAAGACTCAGGGAGGTCCTCTGTGGATCTCTGGACTTCTCTCTTCCTAGTAGTCTCTCTTCTCCTTGGTACTGTGCCCTGTGAACTCCAACCTTCTTGTCTTTTCTTGGCTTTCAACTCTCTATTGCTTCAGCTCAGGGAGACCACTGGACTCTGCTTGGATTCCTCCTTCCTGCAGTCTGGAAATGCTCACTAAGGAATAAGGTATAGCAATTGTCGGGTCCACTTAATTTGTTTACTTTCTCTCAGGGTTCAGTGTCCTTTACTGCCTGATGTCAGTGTCTAAAAACCATTGTTTCACATATTTTTGTCTGGTTTTTAGTTGTTGCAGGTTGGTGGGTTAATTCAGTCTTTGTTATTCACATTTTGGATGATGTGGAAATCCCTAAATCAGTGATTTAGACAATTTTATTATGTAGCCAGTGGGAGAATCATTTAATGATTTTGATCAAGAGGGTTAGCATGATGACCTTTGACTTTGCAGAGCCTATTTCCATACTGCCAGATGCTTGAACATGTTGGAGTGAAGAGAAACAGGAATCAGGGAGGTGATGAGGCTGCTGCTGTCATCCAGATGAAAGATGGTGAGAGTGTGAACTCCTTGGGTGATTGTGAGTGATGCTGGTGAGAGGGCACATTTGGTAGGTATTTGGAGATACAGACTTGAGAAGACTTTCTTTTAAAAATAGTGCTTTGCACCCATATAGTTTGTACAGTATTTCAGACTGCCTGTAGTTCTTTATTCATTGCTATTAGAGAAGACATTTTATTCAGTAAGAAGATGCAATCTCAAGAGCTTTACAAAATGCAAATCATATGTTTAGTTTTGATTTCAGTTTGTACTCTTCTATCTTTGATTTTTATTTTTTAAAAATTTACACCCAAGTTAGTTGGCATATAGTGCAATAATGATTTCAGGAATAGAATCCAGTGATTCATCTCCTACATATAACACCCAATGCTCATCCCAACAAGTGTCCTCCCTAATGCCCCTTGCCCATTTAGCCCACCGCCACTCACAACCCCTCCAGCAGTCCTCAGTTTGTTCTCTATATTTAAGAATCTCTTATGTTTTGTCCCCCCTCCCTGTTTTTATTTATTTAAAAAAATTTTTTTTAATGTTTATTTCTGAGACAGAGAGAGACAGAGCATGAGTGGGGGAGGAGCAGAGAGAGAGAGGGAGACACAGAATGCGAAGCAGGCTCCAGGCTCTGAGCTGTCAGCACAGCGCCCGATGCGGGGCTCGAACTCACAAACTGTGAGATCATGACCTGAGCCAAAGTCGGTCGCTCAACTGACTGAGCCACCCGGGCGCCCTGCCCTCCCTGTTTTTATATTATTTTTGCTTCCCTTCCCTTATGTTCATTTGTTTTGTGTCTTAAATTCCACATATGAGTGAAATCATATGATATTTGTCTTTCTCTGACTAAATCTATTTTTCTTAATCTTGACATTTATTCTCTAAATCATTGAATTTATACATTATCAATGAATTTTGAGTTTAATGGAGACTGAGGTTGTGTGGCTATTGTCGATTTATTATTTTTAATGGTATACTTTGTTCTCTATGTATTCTGTTCAGTTTTAAATGCATTCTTTTTCACTTCTGTAAAAGCCCCAGGGCTCTTGGCTAAGTTTAACTCTGGAAAAAAAATAGTTTGTGTGTTCTAAATAAACCTATTGAATAATAGGAGATTATTCTGGAAAAATCAGAAAATCACATTACATTCCTACCTAAATTTTTGAATAACCACAAAAGGCTTGTTTCAGTTGAAATAAACAGACTTCTTTGATTAAATACTAAATGGATCAAATATGAAAGCTTTTTGTGGAATGATTTCCTGCATGCTTTCATTTCAGTTAATGAACAGTATTCCTTTTCCTTATCCTTTGAAAATTGGTCTTTACTGACACAACTAGATCTACTTATTTTGATGAGTTTCAATTTTCTAGTTGATTATTTTAGCATTATAACACAAGTCTTCTGGTGAATAAGTAAATAATATTTAACAATTTTCATTTGCTAAAAAGCATATTTTGTAATTCAAGGATGGGAAGTTTGAGACCTACAAGTTGAATATGACCCTCATATTAATTTTACCTATTAACAGGTAAATTAAGTTTCTGTTGGTTAGCTTCTACCCTATTAAAGATGAATAAGTCAATTATATATACTTGGAAGGTCAGAATTTCTGATTTTCTGGCATTGTGCTTATGCTTTTGTCATTTACCCTGAGATGATATTCTCAGTGAAGGAGAGAATAGGTGGTGGCACAGTGCTGAAGTTCCAGGCAGATTGTTTTGGGATAGAATGCATTACAACTGTTACCAATGTCAGTAATGTGTATATAGCATGTTTTGACTGAGATGTTTTCCAAGTAGAAATTTTGACTCCAGTTGGTAGATTAAAACCTACTCCATAGGTAGATTAATCAGACCTATGCCAATATTAATGAAGTTTTTTGGAAAATATTTTCTGAAGAAACTTCTTGAACAATTTTTTAGTATAACACAAATAATTTCCATTTTTCAATTTTTGGTGTTTTTTTACTGAGATTGTTTTTATTGAGAATTTGTTAATACCCATTAAATTAAGTTAAGATAGTCACATTTTATGATATGTATATATATGATTTGATAGTTATATTTTATGATATGACATAATATATCCTAACTAAGATACAAAAACAAAAAAAGTGATATACAGTGGGTAATAGAGGTAGGATGTAGAAAATGAATGTGCTGTGCTGACTAAAGAAATTTCACAGAGATGAAGCTTGAGTCTGAAATACCTTTGTACAGATACGTGCTAGTATCAAACATTGTTTTAAAAAAAGATTTATGTATTTTGGGGCACCTGGATGGCTCAGTATCTGACTTTTGATTTTGGTTCAGGTCATGATCTCGTGGTTTGTGAGTCTGAGCCCCACATCGGGCTCTGCACTGATGGTGCAGAACCTGCTTGGGATTCTCTTTCCCTCTCTTTCTCACCCTCCCCCCTCTCCCACAAATAAATAAATAAGCTTAAAAAATTAAAAAAAAATATTTACATGTTTTATTCAGAAGTAACTTCAATAAATCAAGAGTCCTGCGGTCACCAGAAGACCAATACGAAGCTTCACTGTTAGTGGTCCAGTTATCAAGAGCAGCCATTCTCTACAATGTATCAGTTAGATAAGCCCAATCTCAAATATTATATTCAGCTTGGAGTACTACTCAGACAAACTGGCACATACTCATTTTGTTATAATCATCATGGTTATCATCATCATCAACAACATTTACATATAGCGTTTACCATCTGCCAAACACTTGTTGACATACATTACATATTTATTAATTTCTTTTTTTTTTTTTCCACAAGAACTCTAAGACATAGGTAATAGTATCACTTTTTAATGATGGGGAAAAAATGAAGCACGGAGAGGTAATGTGATTTTCCCAGGGCCACATAGCAAGTAAATATGGAACTAGATTAGGATGCAGGTAGTGTAGATCCTGAGTCCGTGTTCTTTTCTTTTTTTTTTTTTAAAGTTTATTTATTTTGAGAGGGAGAGAGAGAGAGAGAATATGAGCATGTGTGAGACAGGGAGGGGCAGAGGGAGAGGGAGATAGAGAATCTTAAGCAGGCTCCATGTCCAGCATGGAACCCAACGTGGGGTTTGATCGCATGACCCTGGGATCATGACCTGAGCTGAAATCAAGAGTTAGATGCTTAACTGACTAAGCCATCCAGGTGCCCCCTGAATCCATGTTCTTAACCATGTAAAATAATATCAAATTGGGATCCATGGGATAAATTGGAAATATTTAGAGTTGATAAGATTGGGCCAATGGAGAGAGGCATAGAGAAGGAGGCAGGGGACAAGATTTTTGTTAGCTCTATTCAAAGATTTGAAAGACTGTCAAGTAGAAATGGGACTGAATTTATCCTGTATCCCAAGAATGTTGACTGTGACCAACAGGTAGCTATTCTAGCAAAACAGATTTTTTCTCAAGTTTTCTTTCATGTCAGCAAATCAAATACCTGTTAATATAATGAAGTATTTATTACCAAATGTTTCAGTTTTCTAGGGGTGCTATAACAAAGTATTACAAATTAGAGGTACCTTAAAACAACAGAAATTTATTCTTTTACTGTTCTTGAGACGAGAAGACTGAAATGAAGGTGTAGGCAAGGTTGGTGGTTGCCTGCAATCCTTGGCATTCTTTGACTAACACCTGCAACTCTATAGTCTCTGCTTGTGTCTTCACATGGTGTTTTCCCTGTGTGTTTATCTATGTCTCCGTTTATTATTACCAGGACACTTGTCATTGGATTAGGGCCTACCCTAATCCAGTATGACCTCGTCTTAACTAATTATATCGTCTAAGACTGTATTTCCAAATAAGGTTTCATCCTCAGGTTTCAGGTAGACATGAATCTTTGGGATACAGTATTTAACCTAGTAAACCTAAAAACTCAATACATTTCCTGTCTTCTGGGGGTTTAGAAAGAGTTTTATTTTATTTTATTTATTTATTTTTTTTGGCATTTCAAAATATTATTTATTTATTTATTTATTTAATTTTTTTTAATATGTGAAATTTATTGTCAAATTGGTTTCCATATAACACCCAGTGCTCATCCCAAAAGATGCCCTCTTTAATGCCCATCACCTACCCTCCCTTCTCTCCCACCCCCCATCAACCCTCAGTTTGTTCTCAGTTTTTAAGAGTCTCTTATGCTTTGGCTCTCTCCCACTCTAACCTCTTTTTTTTTTTTTTCCTTCCCCTCCCCCATGGGTTTCTGTTAAGTTTCTCAGGATCCACATAAGAGTGAAAACATATGGTATCTGTCTTTCTCTGTATGGCTTATTTCACTTAGCATCACACTCTCCAGTTCCATCCACATTGCTACAAAGGACCATATTTCATTCTTAGAAAGAGTTTTAAATTATTCAAATTCATCTAAAGATATATATTTTGTGTTGAAAAACCAAAAGTTACATATAGAGAGAACCAGAAAAGAGAGAGAAAAATAACTATTCTTAGATTTAAACAGACACAATTATCTTCTCAGTTTTAATTCACGTATTATATTTAGTGTCATTTTTGAAATAAAAGAATGTGATAGATTGATTATGATAATATAAATAGCATAATTAAATATTTTATATCTCAGTTTCTCAGAAAGATCTTCTGCTATGATAATCATCCAAAGATAAGATAGGCTGCCTTGAGATATTGCATATTTGTGTCACAATACCTATACAAACACAGACTAGAAGGGCAAATAGAGAAATATAGTGGAAATATAGAGAAAACTATTACAGGAGAAATGTATACACTATAGAAGAGTTATGCTAGGACTCTTTCATCCTTCCATAGATTATGATAGATTCCATTCAGTATAAGCAAAAAAATTTTTTTTAATTGTCAAGTTAGCTAACATACAGTGTAGTCTTGGCTTCAGGAGTAGATTCTGGTGATTCATCACTTACATACAACATCCAGTGCTCATCCCAACAAGTGCCCTCCTCAGTGCTCATTACCCATTTTCCCCATTCCCTAAACTCCCACCACCATCACTGCTCAACTGAATCTCTTATGATTTACCTCCCTCTCTGATTGTATCTTATTTTTCCTTCCCTTCTCCTATGGTCTTCCATTAAGTTTCTCAAATTCCACATATGAGTGGAATCATATGATATCTGTCTTTCTCTGACTGACTTATTTCACTTAGTGTAATACCCTCCAATTCCATCATCCACGTTGCTGGAAATGGCAAGATTTCATTCTTTTTCATTGCAGAGTAGTATTCCATTGTGTGTGTTTGTGTGTGTGTGTGTGTGTGTGTGTGTGTGTATGTGTGTGTGTTTGTGTACATATATATGTACATGTCTGCCTTTGGAGACAGGTCAAGAAGAAGTTGCTGTGGCTGAGGTCGAAGAGGTTGCTGCCTGTTTCTCCTTTAGGATTTTGATGGTTTCCTGTCTCACATTTAGGTCTTTTATCCCTTTTGAATTTATTTTTATGTATGGTATAAGACAGTGGTCCAGTTTCATTCTTCTGCATGTTGCTGTCCAGTTCTCCCAGCACCATTTGCTAAAGAGACCCTTTTTTTCCGTTGGATACTCTTTCTTGCTTTGTTGAAGATTATTTGGCAGTATTTTTGTGGGTCCATTTTTGGGTTCTCTATTCAATTCCATTGGTCTATGTGTCTGTTTTTGTGCCAATACCATACTGTCTTCGTGATTACAGCCTTGTAATACAGGCTAAAGTCTGGGATGGTATGCCTCCAGCTTTGGTTTTCTTTTTCAAGATAACTTTGGCTATTTGGAGTCTTTTGTGGTTCCATACAAATTTCAGGATTGTCCTAGCCCTATGAAGAATGTTGGTGCTAGTTTGATTGGGATTTCATTGAATGTGTAGACTGCTTTGGGTGTATTGACATTTTAACAATATTTGTTCTTCCAGTCCATGAATATGGGATGTGTTTCCATTTCTTTGTGTCTTCTTCAAATTTCTTTCATAAGCTTTCTATAGTTTTCAGTGTCTAGATTTTTCACCTCTTTGGTTAGATTTATTCCTAGGTATTTTATGGTTCTTGGTACAGTTGTAAATGGGATCGATTCCTTGATATCTCTTTCTGTTGTTTCATTATTGGTGTATAGGAACACAACCGATTTTTGTACATTGATTTTATATCCTGCGACTTTGCTGAATTCATGTGTCAATTCTAGCAGGTTTTTGGTGGAGTCTGTCAGGTTTTCCATGTAGAGTATCATGTCATCTGCAAAGAGTAAGGGTTTGACTTCTTTGCCAGTTTGGGTGTCTTTTATTTCATTTTGTTGTCTGATTGCTGAGGCTAGGGCTTCCAACACTATGCCAAACAACAGTGGTGAGAGGGGACGTCTCTGTTGTGTTCCTGATCTCAGGTGGAAAGCTCTCAGTTTTTCCCCATTAAGGATGATATTAACTGTGATCCTTTCACGGGTGGCTTTTATGATGTTAAGGTATGTTCCTTCTATGCAGACTTTCTTGAGGGTTTTTATTAAGAAATATACTGTATTTTGTCAAATGCTTTTTCTGCATCTATTGACAGGAGCATATAGTTCTTCTCCTTTCTTCAATTAATGCAGTGTATCACATTGATTGATTGTGAATATTAAACCAGCTCGGTAGCCCAGGAATGATCATGGTGAATAATTCTTTTAATATACTGTTGAATTCGATTTGCTAGTATCTTGTTGAGAATTTTTGCATCCATGTTCATCAGGGATATTGGCCTGTAATTCTTTTTAGTGGGGCTTTTGTCTGGTTTGGGAATCAAGGTAATGCTGGCTTCATAGAATGATTCTGGAAGCTTTTCTTCTGTTTCTACTTTTTGGAACAGCTTGAGAAGAATAGGTATTAACTTTGCTTTAAATGTCTGGTAGAATTCCCCTAGGAAGCCATCTAGCCCAGGACTCCTATTTGTTGGGAGATTTTTGATAACTGATTCAGTTTCTTCTCTGGTTATGGATTTGTTCAAATTTTCTGTTTCTTCTCTTTCAAATTTTGGTAGTGTGTGATGTCTCTAGGAATTTGTCCATTTCTTCTAGGTTGTCCATTTTGTTGGCATATAATTTTTCATAGTATTCTCTAATAATTGTTTGTATTTCCATGGTATTGGTTGTGATCTCTTCTTTTTTCATTTGTGATTTTATCAATTGGGTCCTCTCTCTTTCCTTTTTGAGAAGTCTGGCTAGGGGTTTATCAATTTGTTTATTCTTTCAAAAAACCAGCTCTTACATTCATTGATCTGTCCTACTGTTTGTTTTGGATTCTATATTGTTTAATTCTGCTGTAATCTTTATTTTTTCTCTTCTTCTACTGGCTTTGGGCTTTCTTTGCTACTGCCTTTATAATTCTTTTAGGTGTGAGGTTAAGTTGTGTATTTGGGACCTTTCTTGCTTCTTGTGATAGGCCTGAATTGCAATGTATTTTCCTCTTAGGACTGCTTTTGCTGTATCCCAAAGGGTTTGGACTGTCGTGGTTTCATTTTCATTTGCTTCCGTATATTTTTTAAATTTTTTTAAATTTCCTGGTTGACCCATTCATTCTTTAGCAGGATGTTCTTTAACCTCCATGTATTTGGGGGCTTTCCAAATGTTTTCTTGTGTTTGATTTCAAGTTTAATAGCGTTGTGATCTGAAAATATGCATGGTATGATCTCAATCCTTTTATATTTGTTGAGGGCTGTTTTGTGACCCAGTATATAATCTGCTTTGGAGAATGTTCCATGTGTACTCCAGAAGAATGTATATTTTGCTTTAGGATGAAAAGTTCTGAATATAGCTGTTAGGTCCATCTGGTCCAAAGTGTCATTCAGAACTGTTGTTTCCTTGTTGATTTTCTGACTGTGCTGGTGAGGAGGAGAGGCCATCTGGTTCACTCAGTGTCAGTCCTCCTCTAATAGATAAGCAGTTGCCAGGCACAGTGGGGTGGGGTTTGGTGTAAGTGGGTCCCACCTTCACTGGGGGCCGCTGTCCTGTTCTCTGAAGCCCTACCATGTTGGTGATGGGCAGAAAAAAGGCCACACCCCAATATCTCCTCCCCTGACCAGTGTCTCAAACCATGGTGTTCAAGCAGCCCTCACAGAGTAGCGGGTATGGTAGGCTTGTCCTGCCCCATAGTCTCCCGTGCATCCCAGGCACTTGGCTGGGATTCAAACCCCAATGCCTTAAAGTATCCTGCTCCAGGCGACCCAGTTCAGGGGTAGCTCCACTCTGCCCAGCTGACAACGGGCCTCTGGCTGGCACCTGCAAGGTCTTTTGTCCTTGAGGTGGGGGGCAATAAGCTCTCTTCCCATAGTACTCAGGGAAGGGACTGTTGTCTCTCAGTGTGCCCTGAGATGCCTACCATCTCCCTCCCCCCAAGTAGGCACACATGGCAGTGGCTCCATTCTGGAGAAAGTCACGCACTTTTGAAATCTCTGAGCTTTAGCTCTAAGGCTGTTTGCAAAATAGCAACTGGCACTCTCTGTATTTCTCGTTCCCCAGTTTGTGGTCCAGAGATGTTTTCCTCTTGTGCTAACTCAATAGTGCAATTTCACAGCTCCTCTGTCTTTCTCTCCCTTTTGTCTCTCCCTTCCAAAGGGAAGGTTCCCTCCCTTCCCTGCCTTGCAGTTTTATCTGCCCCACTTCACATACACACACCTTGATCCTGCCAAGCTGTCTCCATCTATCTGTGGAGATTTTTCTGTCACTCTGCAGACTAATTTCCTGGGTGTTCTAAGTCCCCAACTCAATATAGCGATGTTTGAGGGATGAGGGAAATCCCGGTCTCCCTGCTTCTCCACTGTCTTAACTCCTCCCTCTAGGCAGAATTTAAAGAAGATATAGTTCTCCCGATTGTCTTAACTCTGATAACAGAAGGATATAAACACCATGGCGATAAAAATAAAATTTTCATCACTCTAAAAAGGTCTCTAGCATGCTTTTCATTCAAATCAACCCTTGATACCCATTCCTAGCCCTGCATAAGCACTGATCTCCTTTCTATCACTATAGATTAGTCTTCTGCAATTTCATAGGAATGGAATCCTGTGATATATAGTTATTTGTGTTTGCTTATTTTTTAATTTTTCATGGTTATTTATTTATTTTGAGAGTGAGTGTGCAAGCAGGGAGGGACAGAGAGTGACAGGGACAGAGAATCCTAAGCAGGCTCTGCTCTGTCAGCACAGAGCCCAGTGTGGGGCTCCAACTCATGAATTGTGAGTTCATGACCTGAGCTGAAATGAAGAGTCAGATGCTTAACTGACTGAGCCACCCAGGTACTTCTGTGTTTGCTTCTTTTGCTCAAAATAATAGAGATTTGTCCATGCTCTTGCATATATCAGCAATTTTTTTCCCATTTAGTGCTGAATAATATTCCATTGTGTGGATATACTGTAGTTTATTATTCATTTACCTGTTAATGACCCTAAATATTCACGGTTTTTGATGCTATGGCATATGGTATTTTTATTTTAATTTTTATTCCTAGCATATAGAAATATAATCAATATTTTATACTACTACTTTTTGACATCTTGCTAAACTCATTTATTCTAGTGCCTTTTTAAAAAATTTCTGAGGATTCTTTATGAGTTGTTTACAAATAAAGATAGTATTCTACTTTCATTGCACTACTTAGAACTTCAGTACAATATTGAATAGCAGCCATGGTAATGGACATCCTTTTTTTGAATTTTAGTAGGTAAACATCGAGGCTTTAATCATTAAGTATGATGTTAGCCATAGGCTTTTTATAAATATTATTTATCATAGAAGAAGTTGTATTTGTGCTTCACTGAGTTTTTTTTTAATCATGAATGCATATTCTATCTTATCCAGTCCTTTTCTGCATTTATTGAGACAGTTATAAAGCTTTCCTTTTATTATCTGTTAATATGATTTGTTTATTTATTTTAATGATAGTACCACATTTTCTTGATGTCTATAGCTTTTTTATGTCTTTGAGCCAGGAAGTTTAAGTCCTCTTCTGCTCAATTTGATTCCACTCCCTGCAGCTTCTTCAGTGTGGGGCCTAGATTACTCCAGCAATTTTAGTCTTTGTTGCAGAAGTATTGTCCTTGCTCTTCCATCTTCAGCTGCTCTTTTCAAATTGGCCATTCAGCTTGTGAGCTATGTTGGGTTTCTCTTGTTTTCGTGTCTGCTGTTCTTAAACCGTTATTGTTGCTTCCTTCTGACTTCTGCACAGATGCTGATACTTTGCAGACTTTGCGGATGTTAGTAGTTTTCCTCCAAATGCACTATTTTTGGAGACACCTTTTCACCTAGTTTTGTTATAAATGTTGTCCATGAGATTGGGTTGTGCTATCTTTTTTTTTTTTTTAATTGTGATTAAAAACATAACATAAAATTTACCAACCAAAATATTTTTAAGTGTATGGTACGGTAGTGTTAACTACTATATGTATACTATAGCACATTATTTTGCAACATATCCCTATAACTTTTTCATCTTGCCAAACTGAATCTCTTTACCAACTGAACAACAACTCTCCTTATCACGCCTGCCCCCAGCCCCTGGCCACTACCTTTTACTTTCTGTTTCTAAGAGCTTGACTACTATACATACGGCATTATAAATGGTATCATGCAGTATTTGTGGTTTTGTAACTGACTTATATTACTTAGACTAATGTCCTCAAAGCTCATCCATGTTGTAGCATATGACAAGATTTCCTTCTTTTTTAAGGCTGAATAATATTCCATTGCATGTATATACCACATTTTCTGTATCCATTCATCTATTAATGGTTATTTTGGTTGCTTCCACCTCTTGGCAATTGTGAATAATGCTGCAGTGAACATGGATGTGCAAATATCTCTTTGAGATCCTGTATTCAATTCTTTTGAATGCATACCTGGGTGTAGGATTTCTGAATCATATGGTAGTTCTATTTTGTTTGTTTGTTTGTTTGTTTTTGTGGAACTTCCATAAGGGCTGTACAATTTTACGTTCTAGCCAACAATGCCCAAGGGTTCCATTTTCTCTGCATCCTCACTAACGCTTTTTATGTTCTGGAATTTTGATAGTGGCCGTCCTAATTTGTGTGAAGTGATATCTCATTGTGGTTTGGTTTTGCATTTTTCCAATGATTAGTGATGTTGAGCATCTTTTTGTATGGTGTTGGCCATTTGTATCTCTTTTTTGCAGAAATGTCTTTTTTTTATTGGGTTATTTGGTTTTTGTTATTGTTGTTAAGCTGTAAGAATTCTTTATCTATTTCAGACATTAACCCTTTAACGTGTGCAGATATTTTCTCCCATTCTGCAGGATGCATTTCCTTGTGTTGATTGCTTCCCTTGTTGCACAGGAGTTTTTAGTTTTGATGACTGTTTTTGCTTTTGTTGTCTGTGCTTTTGATGTCATATCTGAGATATCATTGCCAAATTCAATGTCATGAAGCTTTTCCTCTATGCTTTCTTCTTAGGAGTTTTATAGTTTCAGGTCGTAAAGTAGGTCTTTAATCCATTTTGAGTTAAGTTTTGTATATAGCATAAAATAAGGGTCCATCTTCATTCTATCACAGGTGGATATTTCAGTTTTCCCAGTAGCATTTGCTGAAGAGCCTATTCTTTCCACCTTAGCAGCTTTGTTAAAGATCTTTAAAAAAAATTTTTTTTTAACGTTTATCTTTATTTTTGAGACAGAGACAGAGCATGAGCGGGGAAGAGGCAGAGAGAGAGGGAGACACAGACTCTGAAGCAGGCTACAGGCTCTGAGCTGTCAGCACAGAGCCTGACGCGGGTGTCGAACTCATCAACAGCGAGATCATGGCCTGAGTTGAAGTTGGACGCCCAACCGACTGAGCCAGCCAGGCGCCCCAGAGATCATTTGATTTATACATGAGGGCTCTCTATTCTGTTTCATTGGTCTTTATATCTGTTTTCATGCCAGTTCAGTTGTACTATTTTTATGCTGCCTGTTATAATTAATTAATCATTGAGGAATAATTGATATATAACATTATATTAGTTTTAGATGTACAACATAATGATTCAATATTTATATTCATTATTTTTTGAAGAGAATCTTTTTTTTAAGTTTATTTATTTATTTTGAGAGAGACAGAGACAGTGTGAGTTGGGGAGGGACAGAGAGGGAGGGAAACAGAGAATCCCAATGCACACTGACAGTGCAGAGCCTGACGCAGAGCTCAAACTCACGAAACTGTGAGATTATGACGTGAGCCAAAACCAAGAGTCAGATGCTTAATCGACTGAGCCACCCGGATGCCCCAGTATTTACATTCATTGTGACATGATCACCACAATAAGTCTATTTCTTGTGAGAATTTTTAAGATTAACTGTCTAAGCAACTTTCAAATATTTAATATAGTATTATTAACTGTAGTCACCATGCTGTACATTACATCTTCATGACTTATTTATTTTATAACTGGAAGTTTGTATTTTTTGACCCCCTTTACCCATTCCTCCCTTTCACCCCCCAGCCTCTGGCAAATAATCCAATCTGTGTATCTATGAGCTTGGTTTATTTTTTAAAATTCTAAACATAATTAAGGTCACATGGTACTTGTTTTTCTCTGACTTATTTTACTTATAATACCCTCAAGGTCTATCCATCTTATTGCAAATGGCAAGATTTCTTTATTTTTATGGCTGAGTAATATTCCATCACACACACACACACACACACACACACACACACCATTTTCTTTATCCATTTATCTGCTGGTGGACACTCAGGTTGTTTCCATATCTTGTCCATTGTAAATAATGTTGCAGTGAACTTGGGGGTGCATATATCTTTTTGAGTTAGTGTTTTTATGTTTTTCAGATAAATGCCCTGAAATGGGATTGCTGGGTCATAGGGTAGTTCTATTTTTAATTTTTTGGGGAAACTCCATACTGTTTTCTATAGTGGCTGCACCAGTTTACATTTCCACCAACAGTACACAACATTTCTCTTTTCTCTGTATCCTTGCCGTTTCTTGTTATTTTTGTCTTTTTGATGATAGCCATTCTGACAAGTGTGATGTGATTCTTGTTATAGTTTTGGTTTGCATTTTCCTGATGATTAGTGATGTTGAGCACCTTTTCATGTACCTGTTGGCCATCTGTATGTCTTTGCAAAAATGTCTGTTCCAATCCTCTGCCCATTTTTAAATCAGATTGTTTTATTTTCTTTTGAGTTGCATGATTTTTTATATATTTTAGATATTAACCCCTCACCAAACATATGATTTGGAAATATTTTCTCCCTTTTTCATTTTCTTGATGGTTTCCTTTGCTGTGCAGAAGCTTTTTAGCTTGATGTAGTCCCAGTTGTTTATTTTTGTTGCCTTTGATTTTGGTGTCAAATCTAAAACAAGTCATTACCAAGACTGATGTCAAGGAGCTTTCTGTCTGTATTTTCTTCCAGCGGTTTTATGTTTTTTAGGTAATATGTTTAAAGCTTCAATCCATTTTGAGTGGATTTTTACGTATAGTGTAAGATGTGGCCCAGTTTCGTTGTTTTTGCATGTAGCTGTCCAATTTTCCCAGCATGATTTATTGAAGAGAGTGCCCTTTTCCCTTGGTATATTCTTGGCTCCTTTGTTGGAAATTAATTGACCACGTATGCATAGGTTTATTTTGGGGTTCTTTATTCTGTTCTGTTTCATTGATCTGTATGTCTGTTTTTATGCCAATACCATTTTGTTTTGATTACTATAGCTTTGTAATATAGTTTGAAATCAGGGAGTGTGATGCCTCCAGCTTTGTTCTTTATAATGATTACTTTGCCTATTTGAGGTCTTTTGTGGTTTCATACAAATTTTAGGATTGTTCTATTTCTGTGGAAAATGCCATTGGAATTTTGATAGGGATTGCATTGAATCTGTGGATTACTTTGGGTAGTATGCACATTACAACAGTATTAATTCTTCCAATTAGTATGGACTGTATTTCTATTTATTTGTGTCTTCTTTAACTTCTTTCATCAATGTCTTGTACTTTTCAGTATACAGGTCTTTTATCCCCCTGATTAAATTTATCCTTAGATGTTTTATTCTTTTTGATGTAATTATAAATGGCATTATTTCCCTCATTTCTCTTTCCAGTGTTTTTTTTTAATTAGTGTATAGAAATGCAGTTTATTTTTATGTATTATTTTTGCATCCTGTAACTTTACTGAATTTGATTAGTTCTTTATTTTGAGAGAAAGAGAGAGCGAGCATGTGTGCAGGAGTGAGTGGGGAAGGGGCAGAGGGAAAGGGAGAGAATCTTAAGCAGGCTTCATGCCCAGCACTGATCCTGGCGCGGGGATCAATCTTACGACAGTGAGTTCATGACCTGAGCCAAAAATCAAGAGTTGGAAGCATAACCTACTGAGCCATTCAAGTGTCCCTGAATTTGTTGATTAGTTCTAACATTTTTTGGTGGACTCTTTAGAATTTTCTATATATAACATCATGTCATTTGCAAATAGTAAGTTTTACTTCTTCTTTACCAATTTTGATGCTCACTCTTTTTTTTTTTTTTTTTTTTGCCTAATTTCTCTGGCTAGGACTTCCAATACTATGTTGAGTGAAAGTGGCAAGAGTGGGCATCTTTGTCTTGTTTGTGATCTTGGAAGAAAGCTTTCAGCTTTTCACTGTTGAGTATGCTGTTAGCTGTGGGATTGTCATATATGGCCTTTATTATGTTGAGGTACATTCCCTCTATACCCACGTTGTTGATTTTTATCAACATTTTTATCATAAATGGTTGTTGAAAGGACCTTATTCAATGTGTACTATAAAGTTTGTACCCTTTTACCAATATCTCCCTATTTTCCCCTACCCCCCAGTATAATGCTAAGTGAAAAAGCCAGACAGAGAAAGACAAATACCCTTCATTATTAGTAGATATAAAGAAACTTTTGTCTTTGAATGTAAATAATAATAAATTTACTTTGCAATGTATTAGCCAGTCAGAGAGTCCATACTTAAATTACCATAGTTTTTCATGAATATCTTTGCAGTATTAAGTGGACTAATTATAAAGTTTGCTAGGTGTATAAATCATCAAAAAAAAAAGTTATTGTGAGAAGTCTTTATGCATGCATCCTGCACTTTTAGACAATTTTGAATTGCTTTTTAAGCCATGAAGGAATGTCCACTTTTAAGATTGTTCTTTTGGATACTCCCTTACTTATTTTTTAAATTTGGATTCTTGAAAGCTTGTATTTCTCATCTTTAGACTTGAGCTGCTAGTATATCAAAAAAGAAGTAAGAAATATCTCTGTTCCAAAATTTGGAATTTTTCAGGTTGGAACTTTTTAGTCTGTCTCTGATTTCATTAGACTCATGACCTGATTTCTAAACAATACCATTTTCTTTCCTAATCTTTACTCAAATGTCATTATACTGTGCCTATGTCTGCCCTTTTATTTGCATTTCAGAAACCTCAAGTCCTAAATATTCTCACAGCAAGTTTTATCCTTTTCTCCTTAGCACCTAACACAAGGCCTGGCATAGTGTTATTGTTGAATAAATGAATTTCTGTAATAGTCTACTTGCCAGCTTTTCTGGATTTGGCCTCTCACCATTCTGTGTGGTTTTCCAGACCAGAAAAATTGGTAGCTTGTCCACAGGTATTATCACTACTTTCTGTGCAAATTACTCTGTTGTTTTTTTTTTAAATAGGTGTCATTCTTAGAAGATTCTTCCTTTATGTTGACTCAAAGATAAGTCCTTTGAATTATATCTTTGGCTCTATTCTATTCTATTCCATTCTATTCTATTCTATTTTCTTTCATGTAATAGCTCTTCAGATATTTGGAGCACAATATTCTCATATGTGCACCTACTTTTCTTTTTAAGTTTTCTTACTAACTCCTTTAATGTAATTGTTTCTAGACCTTTTACCAGTTTGAAAGAAGTTGATCTATCATGGTGTTTCTTACAGTGTATTCTAGTTTGGATTCTTTGTGACAAGTAATGCAGGTGTATTCTAGCCTAAGAGGGAAGGAGATTGTAAAAATACCTCAGAAGTTTGGTGACAGTCATTACAGTGCTGCCATAATTTACTACAGGTAGAACTTAGCTGTACAGCCTTTCTCTGTGGCATCTCTGCTTCTTTCTACATTTGTGTATACTCAATTTGTTTCTTCTACTGGCAAGTCTGACTAGAGTTTCTGTTTTTCTGTAACTTTAGTCTTTTTTTAATTTATTTAAAAATTTTTTAAATTTTTCTCTTGAGAAAGAGAGAGAGAGAAAGAGACACAGAGTACGAGCGGGGGGAGGGGCAGAGAAAGAGAGGGAGACACAGAATCCAAAGCAGGCTGCAGGCTGTGGAGCTCAAACTCACAAGCTGTGAGATCATGATCTGAGCCGAAGTCGGATGCTTAAGTGACTAAGCCATCCAGGGGCCCCTGTAACTTTAGTTTTACACATGACCCCTGTGGTTTCC
This sequence comes from Panthera tigris, assembly GCF_018350195.1. Lineage (NCBI taxonomy): Eukaryota > Metazoa > Chordata > Mammalia > Carnivora > Felidae > Panthera > Panthera tigris. Next base: position 66,250,182 of record NC_056669.1, on the reverse strand, counting down.
TGACCTTTCTCTAGATCATAGTAAGTCTTGGTACTTTTTTTTTTTTGACTGCTTTAGTCTCTCATTTTTTTCTATTCAAAATTCCCTAGCAGAAGAATTTGATTTGTCTGGTATACTTTTTATGGCCAGGTTATTCTGGTCATAAGTTGCTTGCCAGTTTATAGATGCCCTTGCCCACTTACTAGTCCTATTCATTTATTCAACAAGTATTTTATTAATTCTCTAACAGATACCAGGAATTATCCTAAGTACTTAGGATACATCGGTAAACAGAGCAAGCCAAAAACCATTGTTTTCATTTTAGAGAGATGATACAGACAAGTAACAGTAGGTAAAAACAAATAAAGAATTTAGTAATTTTCTGGCTGGTGAGAGGAGTGGCAGGATTGTATGCTCTTGAATGTGACTGCTGCCCTTCCTTGAACAGTGAGTGATTCCATTTTTTATAGAAAAGGATGTGAGCAGATGGATATCATAAAACAAGTGTAGTGTAGATAATCTCTGATCAGTTTTGATAAACATATCACAGGAAATGATTTAGTGAATTATATATTAGAGTAGCATCTCTCAAAGTTCAAAGCCTGTATTAAACCAAGTAATATATACTTTGTACATCTATAAGCACACACAGAAGGCACTCAACTAATTTTTGTCAATTGTTACAACGAATATCAAACATCCTGTTTTGTCTAGAGCAGTGTATTACATTTTTCCACTTAATTGATCCCTACTGAAACAATAGTTTGGCAGATTTGGTTCTTCCTTATAGCTACTGGCAATGTCACACCTAGAGTATTCTAGTTAGCAATCCCAGAGAATACTGGTGGGCCCCTCTGGAGTCATGGCCAAAGCTAGGAGAGTCGCTTTGTTAGGGGGGTGATGGATGGTTGGATTATCCTGGGTCATTTGCAAATCCTGTGGCTGAGCTGGGTAGCCTGAAAGCTCTACCAGGACCCAGGGGAAAGTGGGTTACCAAATATAAGGAGGAGAAAAGTATTCCTGACCACACCAGTATTTCCTCACACTTCCTAAATTTGTTTTGGGCAGTTTGTGTAGCATATATACTTTTTTCAAAGAAACACATTTCCAAATGTGCTGGTGTCCCCTTTTTAATATAGTAACTACATTTATCATCATCATCATCATAATTCTTCTTCTTCTTCTTCTTCTTCTTCTTCTTCTTCTTCTTCTTCTTCTTCTTCTGAGAGAGAGCAAGAGAGAGAGAGGTTATGCATGTGAGCAGGGGAAGGGCAGAGGGAGAGAGAATCCTAAGCAGGCTCCACACCTAGCGTGAACCTGATGTGGGGCTCGATCTCACGACTGTGGGGTCATGACCTGAGCTGAAATAAAGAATTGGACACTTACCTGGCTGAGCCATCCAGGTGCCCCTAGTCATCATAATTCTTAATTTTATGATAGAGTAGGAGAGTAGGGACTGGGAAGAAAACTTGAAGGCACTGATTAATAACTTCCCCCTCCTTTGCCAGTTTAGCAGTGGACAATGCAGTGGACAGTCACAATTTTGTCTGCCATTTAATACGTGGTGCAAATAAGAGCTGCTTCCACAACGACTCTGATTGATACGGCATACTTCACTTCTGGATATAAGGATCAATCCACAGTGGACATCTACTCTAGAACACTCTTCCCTCACTATGGCTTATTCCTCAGTGTAAAATGCCATCTTCTCAGCATTCTTAAATATAATTAGTATTGCCTAAAAGAATAAGTGTCAGATAAAATACATAAATTAGAAAAGGAGTCTAAATATTCAGACTAAATGCTTAAAAATCAAGAAGCAAGATTCAGAAAATGTTTATTTACTTTTGGTATGGTACTTTCATAAGTTCCTCAAAAGCTGGTCGTTGCAGCAATTTATATATGTGATATTTGGAAACCAAATTATCGTAGCTCTTTCCACATTTTATTTATAGTGAAATCTTATTTTACCATTTTCTTTTAAAATTTTTTAAAATGTTTATTCATTTTTGAGAGAGAGAGCGTGTGCATGCACATGCACGGGGGAGGGGCAGAGAGAAAGAAAGAGTGAGAGAGAGAGAGAGAGAGAGGGACACACAGAATCCGAAGCAGGCTCCAAGCTCTGAGCTGTCAGCACAGAGCCCAGTCCACAAACCTTGAGATCATGACCTGAGCCGAAGTCAGACGCTTAACCGACTGAGCCACCCAGGGGCCCCTATTTTACCATTTTTATTGTCATTTTCTAACCTAATTTCCAGTTCAAATAACATTACCATATAACTGAAAGTCATTGCACTCACAAGTCGTATTTCTGTGTGCATTTAGAAATGTTATATCAGTATTTCAAACTGAGCTTTCATGTTATATCATGCATATAATTTTAAAATCAGTAAATAGGGGCCCCTGGGTGGCTCAGTTGGTTGCGCATCTGACTTGGGATCAGGTCACGATCTTTCGGCCTGTGAGTTTGAGCCCCCGCATCGGGCTCTGTGCTGACAGCTCAGAGCCTGGAGCCTGCTTCGCATTCTGTGTCTCCCTCTCTCTCTCTGCCCCTCCCCCACTCACTCTCTGTCTCTTTCCCTCAAAAATAAACATTAAAAAAAAATAAAATCAGTAAATAATGTTGCTTTTGGAGAACTTTTGAAAGTTATGCTGCTGCCAAAGAAGAACTTTTTATTTGTTTATTTTTTATTAAAAATTTTTTTTAATGTTTATTTTTGAGAGACAGAGAGATGAAGCATGAGTGGGGGAGGGGCAGAGAGAGAGGGAGACACAGAATCCGAAGCAGGCTCCGGGCTCTAAGCTGTCAGCACAGAGCCTGATGTGGGGCTTGAATTCATAAGCCATGAGATCATGACCTGAGCTGAAGTTGGATGCTTAACTGACTGAGCCACCCAGGTATCCCCAAAGAAGAACTTTTAATCTCTCAAATTGGCAGTAATTAAAACAAATTTTTAAAATAACAATTGTTGCTAAGAATGTAGTGAAAATGCCAGTCTTATTCCTAAAGAATTTACAGAATGGAGGCACCTGAGAGGCTTAGTTGGTTGGGCATCCAACTCTTGATTTCGGCTCAGGTCGTGATCCCAGGGTTGTGGGACTGAGCCCTGTGTTGGGCTCTGTGCTGAGTGTAGAGCCTGCTTAAGATTCTCTCTCTCTCTGCCTGTGCCCCTTTCCCCTATTTGTGCTCTCTCACTCTCTCTTAAATAAAAAAAATAAAATTAAGTTAAAAAGAAAAGAATTTACTGAGTGTAAAAAGACTGTTGAATATCTTTCTGGTGGGCCCTATGGCTTTGTGTTAGTTTGAAAATTTTTCATTCTCTTTGACCCAGTAGTTGTATATCTAAGAATTTTTCTGGGGAAAAGGGAGATGAAGGTAAAGTTTTATATAGAAAACTGCTTTTTATAGCATTATTTATAATAACAGGGAAGTAGAAAATATGTTTAACATCAAAGGCTCATTGTAAAATATCAAGTAATAAATGAATAGATAAAGCTAGGTTTTAGTAAGATCCCAATTCTGTAGAAAAATATACACATGTCTAAAATAATCTGAGATAAAATAGTCTAAAATATTAACAGTAATTGTTTCCACCTGTGGGATTATGGGTACTTTCTCTATATTTTTATGTATTTAAAAATTTTTCTGCAGTTACCATTTTTTATTTCTATAATTAGTAAAAATTAGAATGATAAAATATTTCTTGAGCCTAATGTACATTAGCTATCACTCTCAGAACTGAATAAACAGTGTATGGACACCTTGTTAAATATGATTAGATATGTAACATGCATTTATTTCTCTTTGAAAAGACAGGGAGATATGAGCTTAAAACAGTTGTCAATATTGACAAATTTATTAAAATAAACATTTAGCTCAGTATGAACTGAGTGCCAGGCATTCAATGTACTCTGTGCTTGGGGATACAAAGATGGTGCTGAAAGAAAGAAAAAGCTTGCTCTCCTTTCTTCTAGAAAGTTTTCCATAGTGGTCTCTGCTACAGTGAGTTAGGTTCCCTTCTGCCCTCGTACTTACCACACTATACTCATTATCAGTTTATTTGCCTGTTTCTCCTATTAATTATGAGTGTCTTGAGGATAGGGACCATGTCTTTTTCATATGTGTATCTCCAGGACTTAACAATTTGGTGAATTAGGTCTGCTTGCGATGTCAGAAGTGGTCATGTTTGAGGTGGATTTTGAAAAAATGAGTGCTTGTGATAAACCACTTTTAATTTAGTTTACCTTTCATGAAATCCTTCATTCCCCTATAATGATGGATATATGAGGAGTTACTGTACTGCAGCAGTTGTTTATTTAATTGAGAATGTTTTCATTTTGCCTTTTTCAAATGTGACCTCATTTTTAGAACACAGTACTAAGCTGTTCAGTTAAATGAATTTAACTTTTATTTATCTCTTAAAGATAAAAAATTTGGCCATGGAGCTATTGAACTCTCTGGGTGAGGGCCAAGGGGAAACTTGAGTTCACTGGGAGAGGGTGAGAGATGATAGTAGATAATTGTTTTAAAAAATAACAAATTGAATCAGGTATTAAAGGCTCCCTTAAGTTAGGTGTATAAATAATCAGAATGTTGCTTTTACTTCAAAGTGAACTGGGACAACATGTAAAATATGCAAGCACCTGAAGATCTTTAAAAAGTAGAGCAAAAAGCAACTTAGATCTAATGTGTACTTTCTATCCCTAAGTTACTCACAGATTATATCTCCAGTGTTGAATTATAAGTTGATCCATTATTTAGAATCATAGGATAATTGTGTAACAACAATGATCTTATAGGCGGGTGGTTTTCAACATAATTTTGCCTCATCCCCCCAAGACATTTGGCAATGTCTCGAGATGTTTTTGGTTGTAATGACTTGGTGGTGATGGTGGTGATAGTGATTTGAGACTAAGGATGCTGGTAAACTAAATATCCTACAGTACACAGAACAGGCCTTCCCTGCCCCCAACACACAACAAAGGATTATCCGGCCCAAAATGTCAATAGTGCTGATGTTGAGAAACCCTGCTTAGACATTTGCAAGTTCTCAGCCCACTCAAAAAATCTATATTTTACCTGTAATAGTGTTTATATTTATATATCCCATAACTGAAACTTAGTGCTAACAGTACCATTTCATTTGTTACTTAAGATTACTTGGTCTCCCTAGAGGAGTTTTTTTGTGTTTTTGTTTTTGTTTTTGTTTTAGAGATACTATTAAGATTGCTTTCCTTACTGGGAACAGGGATAGTTCTCCCATAATATAGTAGAGGCTCTACTAGATTCCAATATCTCTGTTTATTTTTCTTAGCTTTTCATATATGTCACTCTTTTGAGAATCTATAGGATAGGGATTGCTTGTTATTTCAGTATTATGTTTAGAAGGTAAATACTTTTATACCCTGTAAAACTTGAGAACATTTAATATATCGATTTATTCAACAAATATTCATTTAGAAATAAGGATTAATATAATGAGTATTAAGATTTTTTGGTACCATATAGCTAATTCACTTTGATTTTATTAATAGGGTCAGGAGCAGGTCTGGGGAAAATAATCCAAAGATTTCCACAGAAGGACTGGGATGATACTCCTTTTCCACAGGGAATTGAATTGGTAAGTTGGTGTTGCTTTATTGTACTTTTATGATACTTTTCTTTTTATGTTACATTTATGGTATATTTATGTTATAGTTACTGTTAAATAATTTGGTGATTTAACTGTAACATATTACTAGAAATAATCCCTTGCCCTCAAGTCCAGTAACTTTTGAATATATTGATTCTGAAATACCTGTTTTGCTCTTCTTTTCCCATGTAAGCTTCTCTCTAATATTAAAGATGAAATTAATGATCTTTATGTACATGGAAGCTGAGAAATTACTCTGCTTCTTTAGTCAAAATTTTAGCCTAGTAGCTTCAGTGATAGTGTGGCACTAAACAAATACTTATTATATTTTTGTCTGAAAAATTTCAGGTTATTGTTTTGGTGAAAACTAAACAAAAACAGAACTCCCCACACCCCCGCACCCCAAAGATTGGTTTAATGATCACCAGTCATGTTTAGTTTGCTCTTGAAATCACAAATCTGAATTCTTTTTACCTACACAGTCTGCAGATTGCTTTATAGTAGTGCAATTCAACATCTTTATTTTTGTCAGCTATTTTAAAGGGATTTAATAATTGAGCATAATTTTGATGGCCAGGACATTCTATCTGATGATGTATCTATGGTGGTAAATGAGGGACTAGAAAGATGACCACTAAAGTATTTGGCAATATGGCTATAAAGTTTTGTTGTCAGACATAGTGGAGTGTGGGTGTATGTGCAGGTGTGTGTATGTATATATCTATATTGTGTGATTGAATACATATACATACACACATATGAGAAGTGTTCTTTTTTTAAAAATGTTTTATTTATTTATTTTTATTTATTTTTGAGAGAGAGAGAGAGAGAGAGAGAACATGAGCAGGGGAGGAGCAGAAAGCAAGGGAGACACAGAATGTGAAGCAAGGCTCCGGGCGCTGAACTGTTAGCACAGAGCCCGACACAGGGCTCGAACCCACGTGTCATCAGATCATGTCGTGAGCCAAAGTTGGATGCTCAACTGACTGAGCCACCCAGGTGCCCCAAGAAGTATTCTTTAAAGTAGTTCTTGTTGAGAGAACATTTGGTATGATTTGATAGTGAAGAGTGAAGGCTCTGGAGGAGACTACCTAGGTTGAAATCCCCAGGTGTATGGTGTGACTTTAGACGAGTTACTTCATTTCTTTGAGCAGCAGCATCTTCATCTATAAAATGAGGATAATGCAATACTAATCTCCTAGGGTGTTGTAAAGATAAAATGGGAAAAATATACAAAATGCTGAGAACAATGGCTTCCATAAAGTAAGTGGAAGTAGCTTACTTAGTAAATGAAGTAGCTTATTGATAATGACGGTGATGATTGTTGTTGTCGTCATTGTTAATGTTTGTTTGCCATCTTACAGCATCTCCTCTTCCTCCCCCAACTCCCTCAGCAGAATTGTTCATTCTCTTACTATCATGGGTCAGAAATATCCATTAGGAATAAAACTGATGTTGAAAATTGTGCATTTTCTCATTCTAGCTAATGGCTGTCCATTTCTGTTTATAGAGGATAAAAGATACATTGCTGAGTGTTTAATTTTGATTTTTACAGCTATACAAAGAGGGCTGTAGGTTCTGTAGACACACAGAAAGGGCAAGTCTTGAAGTTTTGTATTGAAAAAATGGGTAAAGAATGTGAGGATCTAAGGAAAAGTAACTTTTTGGGGAGGCCCTTGTATTCCTTTCTCTTCTCCTCCACATGCCTACAAATACTTGTAACTGGCCTTATGGTGTGAATAACCAGGTATTTGCACTATTAAAACCTTTAAGCTCTGCTTCAGCATTCCTTTTAGTGGTGACTGAAACTGGAAAATTTTAGTGCTAGGGACCATCGAGAACTCTTTTGGGAGTTCTTACCATTCCTCACATCAAAGTGTGGACGGATATAAACTATATCAGTTATATCAGTTTGACAGTGTGAACAGTAAACCACCATCATAAGTTTCAAGAACCACAGACATTATTGGAGCTATTAGCTATGACTGGGACGGGATTGTTTTTGTGTTCTGAAAGCCAGGGAAATGGATACTGTGATGTTTCTGATGGTTTTCCAGTAGTGAGGGAGAAACACATACTGAGTTCATTACCTAGTAAATGGTATTTTTCCTTTGTGTGACAGACACTCCCATGTTCAAGTGCTACCAGTGTATCTCTAATAATAAGTAGAATCATGCGCTGCTGACTGGTGAAGTAGAGGTGCTAAGAGTTAGATCTTTTCCTTACCCAGCAGTTTCCCAGATGACGTCTTGGCTCATTCTTAGCAAAGCATTTCAAGATTTTTTTTTGATGGGTTAATAGTTAAAGAATATTTGATCTGTTGAATTACACTGGAAATTTTTTTTCCTTTTTAATTTTTTCATCATTGATAGCAATTCCAATACTCTAATGTCTATTGTGCTTTGTCAGGTACAAAATAAATTTGTTTACCTACATCTATTAAAGCCCATTTTAAAAACAGAATTGTTAACTTAAATTTTTCTTGTCCTTTTATTATTTATTGCTTTTTGCTATGCTTGATGTATTAGAGACATTCTGCATCTAAATAGCAATAACTTGAATAACTGTGAAATACTGTGTAATCTAATGTAACTCCTGTAGCATCAAGACCACATATAGGCCTGATAAAATTTTTTCCAATTGAAAATGATCTGGCTCAGTCCCTAAGTGGTTAGTTGATTTCAGGGTGATAGTGACCCTTTCCAAAAATGTTAGCCCTTCCAAAGTAATGGAACAACTTTTAGCATGTAACATTAATGTTAATATCTACAGTTGTATAGGATTGATAGACTATGATTAACTCACATAAATTGGATGATTGATGGTAGTATATCTAATTTAAATATAAGTAAACTGAGGATTAGGAAGTTTAAACAGTTTCCCTAGGCTCTAACAGCTAAAATGCAGCAGAGCTAGGCTTTAAGTCCATTACCACATGAAATACTGACTCAGTCTCGGCCAAAATCTGAGAATATTCTGAGAGTGACGCTTTAGACTGTGGTTAGCATTTGTATTTTAGTGTAAATGCAGGATCTGAAAACAGGGTTCTATAATTTTGAAGAACTGAGGTTCAGAAATGTTAAAAGAATGCTGTGTTGGATAGAAACCAACTTTACATATTTATTTTGCTGGAGGACAAGTCTGGGTTCAGAGCACAACATTATACTGAAATTATTTTCTATTGCTACCTCTCCTCTCCAGACAGCATATATTTGTTGTATATAAATCTAAATGGCAAATTATTGTGTTTACCTGAAGACTAAACTTTTTGACTGTGGGAAAGGATTTTAGATATCCATTCACTAATAAGTCAAAACCTAAATTTAATTTAGAGGATGCTGAATTTGTTCTTTCTGTTTTTATGTAAAGAATTTGCCCTTTTTCCCCCCTTTTCTTCTATTGAGAAATGCTGGACTCTAATTTGAATGGATTTTAAAAATAAAAATATGAAAATAAGCTAAACCAAACATAATGACTGCTTTTCCAATTCTGGGATATTTTTATCTTTTTCTTGTGCTTTTTAGGCATACATGGAAACCACAGACAGTCATATAAATAAAATTTCAGTTAATTTTAGTGACAGTATTTCAAAGAAAATTTAAGAATTGTTTTGCAGAGGCATTCTATGGCCAACGATCTATTTCTGATTATGGGAACAAATGTTTTTATTGGCTAGGGTTTGGACATCAGCAAAATAGTATTGTTTTGGCACTACATCTTTTTAAAGATGCCCTGTCTCAGAAGTGAATCCTTTTGTACTATTATTCACAAAATTTGTCATATTCTTTACTAGGGAATGCCTGCACCAAGGCATTTGTAGAGCTATCTAATTAAAAAAAATTTTTTTAATGTTTATTTAATTTTGAGAGTGAGACAGAGAGACAAAGCCCGAGCTGGGAAGAGGCAGAGAGAGAGGGAGACACAGAATCTGAAGTAGGCTCCAGGCTCCGAGCTGTCAGCACAGAGCCTGACATGGGGCTCAAACCCATGAACTGTGAGATCATGACCCAAGCCGAAGTTGGATGCTTAACCAACTGAGCCACCCAGGCACCTGAGCTATCTAATTTTTTTAGAAGAATAAAGTACTGTGATAGAAAAATGTGGCTTGAATAAAAGAGTAATAGATATTTAGTTAGAATTTTAAGTTTCATATTGGTAAAAAAAATTAGTTCAGTTATTAAAATATAGACTAGTGATTTGACTACCTTCAATATGAATCTAGTTTTCTGTAATTGTAAGTATAGATTGGAGAGAAGAGGATTGTTGTGTATGCAACAATCTGCAGTTTTAACATAGGAGAATTAACCTTAGTATAGGATGCTATTTGTGGTCAGAGAAGTAGATATAAGTACTATGTAATGCTTTAATTCTTTAAGCTGTTTAGAATGCACTGAACACAACATACAGGATAGTAGTTGTCCATTTGACCTAGATATAAATACTGTATAGTCAGGGAACTGAGTGTAGAAAGGATAGAAGAGAGTATTCTCCCTCCTTTGTAGAGGAGTATGCATGAAAGGAGAATGAGAAAGGTAGTGTACATGTTGGATGATGGAATCAGGGCTCACAAATATTTTATTTTATTTAGTCCTTTTTAAGTAATCTCTGCACCCAACATGGGGTTTGAACTGATGACCCTGAGATCAAGAGTCGCATGCTCCACCGACTGAGCTAGACAGGTACTCCAGGGCTCATGAAGATTTTAAAGCGCTGGAATTATAGGCTATTAGCTAAGAAGATGAAATCTGGGACAATAGGAAAAAAATGTAGGTTTCTGCATGTAAGTATAAAAAGCCAGCTGTATAATTATTTAGAATAAAGAAGGGCAGGATGATTTTCCAGCCAGAGAGATTTGAGAAATACACAAAGGCAGCTAAAAAAAAAAAAAAAAAAAAAAAAATATATATATATATATATATATATATATATATATATATATATATATATGATTGTAAACGATACTTATGAAAGGTAGTATGGGTAGTGTCCCAAGCCACTGTGCTGACATAGAGCGCTTGGTGATGAATTCAGTTGAAAGGTGGTATCCAGAATATGTGGAAGGATTTTTGATTTTGTGTAGAGTTGATGCTGAAAACATAAAAATACTGCTGTGAAGTATAAAGACATGGCTTTTTAAAAAGTTTTATTTATTTTGAGAGATAGTGTGGGTTCGGCTTTTGGCTTTGTCTAGCAAAACTGAGGACAGCAGAAAGGATTACTCAAGACTTCATGCAAGTCAAGAGAGGTGAGAAGGAGGCTAAGGGAAGTCTCCCAAGCTGCTCTCAAACTTCGGTATTTATTAAGTATACATTCAGGGAAACATTGCACAATACATCAGTGGGCTACATGCCAGTAAGAACATATAGTAAGTGTGCAGAAAAGGCATTGCCAAGACTACAAAAGAGCAGTGCAGAAAGCAGGGTGGAGAACAAGATAAGATATTCCATAGATAACATAACATGGTCTAAGGGATTCATGAGCACAGGCAGGACCCAACCTGTGTATACACATTAACTAGATACTGCCTCGCTGTTTTCAGCAAAGCCAGAAAGGAGAGTTCTGCTTTCAATGCGTTCCATATAACCTTCTAACCCAGGACATAGCTATTTGATTTCCCACAAGCGAGAGCAAGTGCAAGTTGGGGAGGGGCAGAGAGGGAGAGAGAGAATCCCAAGTGGGCTCTGCGCAGCCAGCGCATCTGCTGACGCGGGGCTCGTCCCACCAATTGCAATATCATGACCCAGGCTGAAATCAAGAGGCACATGCTTAACCAACTGAGCCAGCCAGGCACCTCTGAAGATATATATGGCTTTTAAAACATGCTAAGGACTACAAACAGGACTTTTAAAGTTGGTTCATGACAAAGCAAGTAGATATAAATGGAAGTTAAGCTGGTAAGTGGTGGTTTGAACTCACATTTTGTTTCCTATTCCCAGACAGTTGTCTCTTTGAAGTAATAAAACCATATTTCAGGTTGGAACATGATGTAGTGTAGAGCATGCATCTGCTGTTAGATTCTCTCAACATCTCTGAAACAGAGGATATTCAGTCTTAATGTTATTCTCACATTCCTCCATGCTCACTTAAGTGGTTTGTTATCCCATAATAGTACTAGACTTTCATTTACTTATAATTCTCTTTATTTTACTAATGTATTGGTAATCTCAGTTATGGTAAAGAATCTTTCACTGACCCAGTCTGTATGGTCTGCTATTAGAGTACTACTCTCAGAACCACCATAGGACAAGGTTTTCTTGCCATGCTCAGGTTCTCCCATACTTGATGCTTTGAGGCCATAGAGAACTTCCTGAGGAAGATGTGGATCTACACAGGCCTAACCTACTACAAATTCACATTGTTTGCAAATAGCCTGGACCTCATTACTACAAGGAATACTGCTACTCATCTGTCATGTATTGTTGTATCACCCTGTGGGTTACTCTACTCTTCTTAACTTCCAGTTCCTTTTTCTACTCTTCTGTTTCCATTGATCTCAAGTATGGTTAGTACTAACAAAAAAAAACTTTACTTCATCTCTTTTGGCTTTTATCCTGTTTCTTCTTCATCATAAAATGTTTGAAATGATTCTCCTTCATTTGCTGTCTCCATTTTTCTAAGAGACGTGTGGTGCAGTGGAAATAATATAGTATCAAGAATTTTAAAACCTTGAGCAAAGTGAATTTACCCTTTCTGATAATAATATTTTTCCTACAGGGATGTTATCAGGTGGTTGTCTATTAATACTTCAATAAACTATAATATGACATATTATAATTATTATAATATTATGATCTCTTACCATCCACTCTCAACTCATATACCAGTCTTACCCACATCTCAAGGATTTATTCTGAAGTATAGTGTATGTCTTCTCCATTCTGAAATCACAATTGAAGTTTTTAACATTTTCTTAATTCACGAATATATTTCTTAATTCATGAATATATTCCTTAATCCATACTAGTTGTTATGATAGATAAACCTTGAGATTTTAGTGGATAGCATGGTAGAATTTTTTTCTCTTCTTACTTGCATAAAGTCTAATTAATGGCAGTGGAATAGATGGGAGTGTGGGATATCTTCAGAGTGTGGTTCTCAGGGTCATCTTGGGTATCACCATTCAGTTGACAGAGTAGTAAGAGAAAGCATGGAAGATAGTAAGGCTGGATTTTATGGGATAGGCCTGGGAGGCAGTATATATCGCTTCATTTTACTTAACGGAAGTCAGTTATATGGCCCCAGTTAACTATAATGGGAGTTTGGCAAATAAAGCCTAGATGTATGCCAAGGGGAAAAGTGAAACAGATTTAGTGAACAACTAACTAGCTTTTCTCTGCCATAGCATTCTTGCTGAATTCGAACATCTTTTCCCTTATCTGAATTCTCTGTGACCATTTTATTTTGGACATCACTAATTCAGTGTTTGTGGTATAATAAAAAGTAAATATTTAGTCTTTGTCTCAGTTCCTGGCACAGAGCTCCTGAAATCCTTGGAATTTATTGCCTTTGTATGCTAATGAGATAGCTGATTGGTTTAGTGGACCCTGGATTGCTTCAGGAAGGGGCTGGTCTATGAGAGGAACCAACCTTGTAATTAGAGGGTTGGAAATTTCAGCCCCACTGGGGAGAGGAGAGAGGCTGGAGACTGAGTTCAATAACCAACAGCCAATGATTTAATTAATCAGTCACGCCTACCTAATGAAAGTTACTATAAAAACACCTAAACCAAAGGGTTCAGAGATCTTCTGAATTGGTGAACACATTGATGTGGTGGGAAGGTAGTGTGTTTAGAGAAGGTATGGAGGCTTTGTTGGTCCCCCTTCTCCATACTTTGCCTTGTATTCTTCTTCTGTTTGGTTGTTCCTGAGTTGTATCCTTTATAATAAACTGGTAAACATAAGTAAAATGAATTTTCCTGAGTTCTGTTTTTCTAGCAAATTCTCGAACCTCAGGCGGGTGGTAGTGTAAGCCCCTGCATTCAGAAGTGTGGATAAGATTAGACACCAGTTTACAACTAGTGTCTGAAGTGAGGACAGTCTTCTGAAGCTGAGCCCTGAGCCCTTGACTGACCTGTGGGGTCTGTACTAACTCTGGGTAGTGTCAGAATTGAATTGAATTGTTGGACACCTAGTTGGTGTTGGAAAAATAAAAACATACCTTTGGTGTCAGAGAAGATGCAACATAGTCTTCATCGTGCTAGTTTGATGAACAAACCCGTAGGTTTGAGATAAATATACCTCACATTTACATATATATAATATCATGTATATATATCTCATGTATATATATTTATATATCACATTTTCTTTATTCATCCGTTGATCATTGATGGATACTTAGGCTGCTTCCATATTTTGGCTACTGTAAATAATAATGCAGTGAACACAGGGGTACATATAACTTTTTGAATTGGTGTTTTTGTTTTCTTTGGATAAAACCCAGAAGTAGAATTTCTAGATTATATGATAGTTCTAGTTTTAATATTTTGAGGAACCTCCATACTGTTTTCCACAAATGCTACACCAGTTTACGTTCCCACCACAGTGCACAAGGGTTCCCATTTCTCCACACCCTCCCCAAGGTTATTTTTTTTTTTTGTCTTTTTCATAATAGCTAATCTGATAGGTGTGGGGTGATATTTCATTGTGGTTTTGCATTTCCCTGATGATCAGTGATGTTGACCATCTTTTCATGGGTCTGTTGCCAATCTGTATATCTCCTTTGAAAAAATGTTCAAGTACTCTGTCATTTTTTGGTATTAAGTTGTGTAAGTTCTTTAAGTATTTTGGATATTAACTTCTAATCAGATATATGATTTGCAAATATTCTCCCATTCAGTAGGTTCCCTCTTAGTTTTGTTGATGGTTTTCTTCACTGTGCAAAGCTTTTTAGTTTGATGTAATCCTATTTGTTTATTTCAGCATTGTTGCTCTTGCCTGAGAAGACAGGTCCCTCCAAAACATTGCTAGGACTGATGTCAAAGAGTTTACCACCTATGTTTTCTTCAAGGAGTTTTATGGTTTCAGATCCTACGTTCAAATCTAATTCATTTTGTACATAGTACAAGTACATAGTATATGAAAGTGGTCATATTGTACATAGTATAAGTAAAGAAAGTGGTCCAGTTTCATTCTTGTGCTGTCCAGTTTTCCCAACTTCATTTGTTGAAGAGACTGTCTTTTCTCCATTGTGTATTTTTGCCTCCTTTGTCATAGATTAATTGACCATATAAGCATGGGTTTATTTATTTCTGGGCTCTCTATTCTGTTCCATTGGTCTATGAGTCTCTTTTCTTGCTAGTACCATACTGCTTTGATTACTGTTTCCCCTTCCTTCCTTCCTTCCTTCCTTCCTTCCTTCCTTCCTTCCTTCCTTCCTTCCTTCTGTGTTTTATTTTCTCTGGGAAGTGGTGGTATTACTATTCTGTCAGTCTTCTGTACTTGAATCCTAGTCATACCTCACACCAAACAAAAATATTAACCTGAAATGGATTATAGACTAAATATAAGCTGAAACTGTAAAAGTTTTTTTGTTTGTTTGTTTTTATTTGTTTTTTACTTTGAAAGAGAGAGAGGGCAAGCTGGGGAGGGGCAGAGAGAGAGAAACCCAAACAGGCTCCACACTGCCAGTGTGGGGCCTGATGCAGGGCTTGAACTCACAAACTGTGAGATCATGACCTGAGATCATGACCAGATCTAGAGTTGGATGCTTAACCTACTGAGCCACCCAGGCACCCTGAAACTATAAAGGTTTTAAAAAGAAAATTTAAGAGAACATGTTTGCAACTTTTAGTTTAAGGAAAGACTTTAGATAGAACACCAAAAGCATGACTGGAGTACCTGAAAACCTTTGAAAAAGAATGTATCAGTATGCAAAAAAGGTAGATCTTCAAATAGCAAGAATTCCAATTTTGTTTCATAAATTTTATTTGGAACTACAGAACCTGGTTGCTACTTGAGCCTTCTATTTTTTCTATTTACCTGTAGTGAACAGGAGGACCCTGAAAGAAATAAGGGGACATGCAACAATTCACCTAGAAACTCAGAGTTTTCCCAGGTGTTATCTATGCTTCTAAGCCAGGTTTTCTTCTTCAAGTCAGAATTTTGGGTATATTCAAATATGTGGGGTGACTTTGACAATAGAACTTCTTTATTAAAGTTTTAATTGCTATGGATGGTAGCCAAATTTAGATATAAAACTTCAGATACACAAACATTATTATATGTGAAAGATTTTATGGTATGGAAGAAAGAGTACAGAACTCTGGGGATTTATTTATCTGTGTTAGTATTATATACCTATATACATGTATATATATATATGTGACATATATATATGTATGTGTATATATATACATACATATATATATATGTATATATATATACATACATACATATATGTGACAATAGCTATTTAGAGAGAGCATCCATTTCCTAGGTCATATAATCTATTTTCAAAGGTATTTAAGGAATGGTAATTTGGTATTATCCATCTCCCCAACCCTCAGCTCTGGGTCTAATTAAGTTCTTCTATGATCCAGACATCTTACTTATCATATGAAATATGTTCACATATTTTTTGCTTGAGTTTCTCTTGTGCTTTGAGTATTCCTGTGGAACTTTCGGTTATGGATATTACTGTGCACGGTCATCTCTTTATAATTATAGTTACAAATGTGCCACTTTTAAAAAGTGAAGTATTTGGTGGCCTCTAGTGGTACTCATGTGTCTATAAAAAATCACTAATACCACCAATATACAAAATTTTAGGGAGAAAGAATTAATAGGGTGACAAAACACATATAAGTAGATTTGTCTAGGAAAAGTTTTTGATCTTTGAGAACTAAAATCGTATTAATCACTTATAAATCTATCAGTGATGTGACTGTCTCTACTAATTTATAGCAAATTTTATCATTACTAGACTTGCTTTACTTTTCACATATGCCTTGAAATTATATACATGAATCTTATTTGGAAGTATTTCTATGTAGCTTGTACTTTGGTCAGCAATAACGTACTATTTAGATTGTACTGAGATGTGTCCATGAAGGGGGATGGTAAGAATGATTCTGACATCTTCTTAAATAATAGGATCATTATTTCATAAATTAATCATAAAGATGATCAGTCCTTAAAGTCTATTTCTTTAAATAGCAAATTCTGGCTGACTTAAAAATATTTCAAGTTCAGCCCAGAATTATCCAGATATCCAGAATCTGAAATATATGTAGGAATTTAGATCATTTCAGAATTTGGGAAAATTTATATAAATTCAAGATTTGGAAAGGTAAAGAGAAAACTGACAGTTTTAGGTAGGTTAACTTTTTTAAGTGCTGAAATTAATCTGTATTCATGCTAAAAATAAGATGATGAAATCCAGAGATTTAATAACTTGCCCAAGGTCATAAAGCTCCTAACTGTTGGTTGAGATAATACTAAAATCCTGGTTCTTTGACTCTCTACTAAAACTTTTTGAAAACTGAAATAAAATATTCTTTGTGTTGGTTGGAAGAAACTGATTTTTTTGTTTTTGTTTTTGTTTTGTTTTTTTAATGAAGAAGTTAACAGGATAAGCCTTATTCTAATTAGGAAGGATTACCTGGCATTAGAAAGACATGAAAAGTGTTTTAACATTGAAATCAGAATAGTCTAATGTTACAACAAATCTGTGTTAAGGAGTTAGCAGTTTTTATTTCCTCCAAAGATAGACTCATATTTTTAAGAAATGCCTATAGTACATGTGAATTTGGAAATAACTTTGATTATGTGAAATCTAATGAAAAAGTTGGATTCCACTACTGGGCGCATAACTGACTGAAAGATTTCATTAGGGTATAGTAATATTTTCAGTACTTTCCTCAAATTCAGTGGTATGTACTTTGGAAAGAGAAACAAACGGATATAAAACTTGTATGAGATGTGCTATCAATTTGTGAATTGTAATTTCTTAATGAATTAATTTTTTAATGTTTTTATTTATTTTTGAGACAGAGAGAGACAGAGCATGAGCAGGGGAGGGTCAGAGAGAGAGGGAGACACAGAATCCGAAGCAGGCTCCAGGCTCTGAGCTGGCAGCACAGAGCCCGACGCAGGGCTTGAACTCACAGACTGTGAGATCATGACCTGAGCTGATGTCAGACGCCTAACCGACTGAGCCACCCAGGCGCCCCTGAATTAATTGTAATTTCTATTGTTTGAGGCACACTGGGCTCTTTCCTGGGCAGAGACAGCTTTTCCTGAGACTTCTCAGTACTGATACATAAGATAAAGTAGAGTCCTAGATTCTGGTTTTAAATGTTTTACTTCCTTACAGGCCAGAGGAGTAGAGGATGAGACATGTTCTGAATTGAAAAGAGGCACAGGAAGGTCCCTGTTCATAAGTAATATTTTGCACTCATTCCATCAACCAGAGATTCTTTTAGGCTAAATATGGCCTCTTTAAAATTTCTGGAAGATGCTTTTTAATTTTACATTGTATATTTGCTTATATTAATATCATTCTGCCAAGGTAGAATGTGTAATTTTATTTCACAGAACAACTTGTTGCCTAATGGTGACAGTGACTACTTTAAATAGAATGATGTGATGCTGCTAGTCCTAAAAGTGAAGAACCATTTTCTAAACATGAAAAAAGAATAAAAGGTGGAGTCCAGAAACTAATACCTTAAATATAGGTTCTAGGTGATTTTTTCCTCAAGTTTTTACTTACATTCTCGTTGTTAGCATACAGTGTAACATTAGTTTCAAGTGTAGAATCAAGTGATGTATCACTTAAATTTAACACCCAGTGTTCCTCACAACAAATGCCTGCCATAGTACCTGTCACCCATTTAACCCATCCCCCTGCCCAACTCCCCTCCAGCAACCCTCAGTTTGTTCTCTATAGTTAAGAGTCTGGGTTTTGATTTGCCTTTCCACCTCCCATGTTCATTTGTTTTGTTTCTTAAATTCCACATGAGTGAAATCATGTGGTATTTGTTTTTCTCTGACTTATTTTGCTTAGCATAATACTCTTTAGCTCCATCCACATAAGTATAAATGGCAAGATTTCATTCTTTTTGATGGCTGAGTAATATTCCATTGTCTATATATACCACATCTTCCTTAGCCATTCATCAATCAGTGGACATTTGGGCTCTTTCCATAATTTGGATATTGTTGATAGTGCTGCTATAAACATTGGGATGCATGTATCCAATGTACTGATCCCTTTGAATCAGTATTTTTGTATCCTTTGGGTAAATACCTAGTAGTGCAATTGCTGGATTGTAAAGTAGTTCTATTTTTAACTTTTTGAGGAACCTCCATACTATTTTCCAGAGCGACTGTACTAGTTTGCATTCCCACCAACAGTGTAAGAGTGTTCCCCTTTATCCACATCCTGGCCAACACCTGTTGTTTCCTATATTTGTTTGTTTGTTTGTTTTTTAAGATTTTATTTTTAAGTAATCTCCACACCCAGCATGAGGCTCGAACTTACAACTCCGAGATCAAGAGTCATGTGTTCCACTGACTGAGCCAGCTCGACAACCCAATCTGTATTGTCAATTTTAATCATTCTGACAGGTTCAAGGTGATATCTCATTGTATTTTTGATTTGTATTTCCTTGATGATGAGTAATGTTGAGCATCTTTTCATGTGTCTGTTGGCCATCTGTATGTCTTCTTTGGAAAAATGTCTATTCATGTCTTCTGCCCATTTTTTAACTGTATTATTTTTGGGGGGAGGTGTTGAATTTTAGAAGTTCTTTATAGACTTTGGATACTAACCCTTTCTTTATCAGATATGTCATTTGCAAACATCTTTTCCCATTCTGAAGGTTGCCTTTTAGTTTTGTTGATTGTTTCCTTTGCTGTGCAGAAGCTTTTTATCTTGATAAAGTCCCAATAATTTATTTTTGCTTTTGGTTCCCTTGCCTCGGGAGACGTGACTAGTAAGAAGTTGCTCTAGATAAGGTTAGAGAGGTTGCTGCCTTTATTCTCCTCTAGAATTTTGATGGTTTCCTGTTTCACACTTAGGTCTTTCATCCATTTTGAATTTATTCTTGTGTATGGTATAAGAAAGTGGTCCAATTTTATTCTTCTGCATGTTGCTGTCCAATTTTCCCAGTACCATTTGTTGAAAAGTCTTTTTTCTATTGGATACTCTTCCTGGCTTGTCGAAGATTAGTGACCTTGTAGTTGTGGGTCCATTTCTGGGATTTCTATTCTGTTCCATTGGTTTATGTGTCCATTGTGCCAGTACCATACTGTCTTGATGACTACAGCTTTGTAATAAAGCTTGAAGTTCAGAATCATGATGCCTCCAGCTTTGCTTTTCTTTTTCAGGATTGCTTTGGCTATTCAGGGTCTTTTGTGGCTCAGTACAAATTTTAGGAATGTTTGTTAATAGTTCTGTGAATAATGCTGGTGTTATTTTGATAGGGATTGCATTAAGTCTGTAGATTATTTGGGGTAGTATAGACATTTTAACAATGTTTGCTCTTCCAATCCATAAGCATGGAATGTTTTTCCATTTCTTTTTGTCATCTTCACTATCCTTCATAAGTTTTCTATAGTTTTCAGAATATAAATCTTTTACCTCTTTAGTTAAATTTATTCCTAGGTATCTTATGGTTTTTGGTGCAATTGTAAGTGGGATAGATTCCTTGTTTTTCTTTCTGCTGCTTCATTATTGGTGTATAGAAATGCAACAGACTTCTGTACATTAATTCTGTAACTTCACTGAATTTGTGTATCAGTTCTAGTAACACTGGTGATTTTTTTTAAAAAAAAGATCATTAAAGAGCAGTCTTATGAATTCTTAGGAAAAACATTTTTGAGTAGTTTGCACATTTCTCTAGAATTCTGCTTTAAAATGTATAGATATTTTGAAAATTTGGTTACAATTGGATTCCATTTCACTCATTTATTTATTGAGCACTTACTAGGTGTCACGCCTTGAGATGAGTGTTGAAAATACAGCAGTGAACCAGATAAAATCCTTGTCTTTTTATAAATTAAGTCTCTAGTGGAGAGAAACTGGCATTAACCATAATGAATAGGTAAATCATAAAATATGTGAGAGGTGATAAGCACTATTAAAAAATAAAAAGGCAGTGACAGGAAGAGTGATAGCTCCTTAGTTTGTAAATAATCAAGGCAACCTGTTGCTGAAATAGTCTAGCAAAAGCAAACAAGCCAGGTTAAATGCTTTTAGAATTTAGATATTACCAAGGAAATTTTAACTGTATACTTTTAACCTTACCAAATTATTAAAGAAAATATCTTTAATATGAAATAGTGATGGACTTTAGTTTGTTGGCTTTAAGTAGCCAAGAATTATTCAGACATGTGAGTTGTACATGATCATGATTATAATTTTCTGTGGTCAAATAGGTTATACACTTAATGTGCAACCTATTTGTTTTGTTTTTAAATTATTTTTTTCAAGTTTATTCATTTATTATTTCTAAGAGAGAGAGAGCACAAGTGGGGTAGGGATAGAGAGAGAGACAGACAGACAGACAGACAGAATCCGAAGCAGGCTTCAGGCTCTGAGCTGCCAGCACAGAGCCCGACATGGGGCTCGAACTCACGAACTGTGAGATCATGACCTGAGCTGAAGTGGGACGCCTAACCAACTGAGCCACCCAGGTGCCCCAATGTACAACCTATTTGTATATGATACAAAATTTTCTAAAATATTTGTATTTACTACAAGTGCAAAGAAAAGGGTAAAGAGATAATCACACATTTACAATTTATTATTAAAGCAAGGTAAGTACAAATATAAAAATTCTGTTTTTCTGAATTAACTGAGCAGTTGTTTAACTGATATGGGACTTTTCATTTTGGGACTTGTAAGGAAGAAAAATGATTCTATGTACTTTTGATACCATACCAGGAAATTTACCGCTACTTATTATTTGTTAATATACATAATACAGCACATAAGTATTTATTCTTTTAATACAATTCATAGACTTGGTCATTTTTTTAGATTAATATAATTATCTAGTATATATATTTGTGTGTGTGTGTATGTGTGTATATATATATAGATAGATGGTTAATTTGTCCTTTGATACCACTAATGTTTAGTGATTCCCTTTCCCTTCTTTCTTTTTTTCCTGCTTGGTAAACATTTGCAGAAAGAGACTGACTGGTAGGTTATGAGGCTGCCTCTGGTTATTGGTAGACATTTCTCTACAAGTTCTTCCTATTAGAGTGTGACCTCATTTAAAATCTGGGATAATGATGAAAATATTATAGAATCCTTAAAGTTTTCCTCATCAAATTCCAGTTTTTGTTTTCCTCATCAAATTCCAATTCCAAACTCCATTTTGATGGTTAAATCAGTTTGTATATAGAACTCTTGCCAGGTGGTCATTTGGCTTTAGTTTATATTGAATACTTCCGGTGATTTATTTGTAAGTAATTTCTTAGTGCCTGTTTTGTGCTGAATAATTTGTTAGGTGCTGGGAATACAATGGTAAATAAGACAGATGTGGCCTGTGCCTTCATGTTCAGACTAGTAGCATTTTTATAGTGATGGTGAACTTCCTCTTGTATATATATTCAGCTTAATCATCTTATACGTATCTTCTTAAAGGGTCTTGTTCTTTTCCATAAATTTATAGCATTAACCTGACCTATTCAGGTTAATATTCCAGTTTTTGTCACTGTACTTGGAAATACTGTGTTTTTTCTTTCTCAAAAGTCTGTTCATTAAATTTGTGTTAAATACATATTCACATTTCTTTTTTGAAAATTGGAGGTTCTAAAATGTTTGGATGTGTTATAAAATTACAAATACTGTAGGACTCAGGACACCTGGCTGGCTCAGTTGGTGGAACATGTGACTCTTGATCTTGGGGTTATAGGTTCAAGCTGCAAGTTGGGTGTAGAGATTATTTAAAGACAAACAAGAAAAGAACAAATACTATAGGATTTTTATTCTAATAAATTGGATTTTCTTACACTCATACGGGCAGAATGTTGAATCTTATCATCCTATTCATTACATTATACTGTGAGTGAGACTTCAGACACATAATCTAGTTGACATGACTAAAATGGGAATCTTGTTCCATGTAATCCTGAATGTTATATTGTGTCAGTGTAAGCTTAGGATCTTAAGTTGCCTTCTGCTTTTCAAAAAAAAAAAAAAAATTCCAATTCTGGTATATCTTTGGACAATATTTTTTACTAGCTTTGCAATAGATCATATTGAGATTTCAGAATGGAAATGGAGTGGTATTTAATTGACAGGGTTTAGTTGGATGACCAATTGAATATGGAATGCACTAAGTGCCAAAACTCATCTCACAGATTCAAATTTGGGTGATTGGGAGAACAGAAGTACCTTGACAAGATAGTGCAAAAGAAGAAATAATTTCAGGTCTGTCCAGTTTGACTGCAAATGAATTTAGGTGTTGTAACACCTAGAGACAATGTGATAGAGTGATTAAGAGCATGGACTCTAGAATTTGACTGCTTAAGTTTTAATTCTGGCTTCACATAGTAATTCTGTGACCTTAAGCAAATTACTTAAAGACTGTGCCTTTTTCCCATCATTCTAATTGGAATAAAAATAGTATTTACCTCATAGGATCATTATGAGGTTCAAATGAATTAATATACATAAAGTGCTTAGAACAGTGTGTGGTTCATAGTAATCATTATGTGTTAAGCTGTTACTACTGTTGTCATTATTAGGGTATGTTTTCCAAAATAATACTGTGATTTTGGGATAAAAGTTAGTGATATAAAAAGGATTTATTTCTCTTGGAGCAATCCCAGGAGACTTAATTCTCCTTCCTTTCCTTTTCTCTCACATTTGTAGAACCAAGGTATAGAAAATTAATTGTGCAGTTTTAATTATTAAATCATGTTAGTCTTATTATGTACTTTAGGGAAGTGGGAGTTGGAAAAAGTGTTTGAAAATGTTTTGTCACTGTAATTACAATTCCTTTTGATTCTCTTAAAAGGCCATATTGAAGATGTTTATTTCCTGCTTTTTCACTTTCATCTGGACACTATGTATTAGCTCAGTTAAATCCAAAGCTTGGATATCAGATTTCATTTTTTCTGCTAGACCCTACTCCGTGACATTAGCTTTGTCCTTCAATGAACTTATCTGCTTTTTTAGACTATCCTGCACTGTTTTTGCTAACCTCTGTTTTCATACACTTCCTAGTATTTTCAGGGAACCTACAGGAAGCAATTTGCTCTCTCAGAGGAACTTAAACTAGCCTAAAGACTTATCTGGAAAAGCTGTTTTTCAGAAATTACAGATGAAAGGGACAGTCTAAGGAAAGTTATCAGATTGGAGGAAGACTGGCAAGTAAACAGGACTGTCCCTGGTTATTCTTGGATCTGTGGAATTCATATAGTTTGGATTTCCTTCTCTCTGATTTCCCTCTACCCATCACCTTAAAAATTTTTTTTTAACGTTTATTTATTTTTGAGACAGAGAGAGACAGAGCATGAACGGGGGAGGGTCAGAGAGAGAGGGAGACACAGAATCTGAAACAGGCTCCAGGTTCTGAGCGGTCAGCACAGAGCCCGACGCTGGGCTCGAACTCACGGACCGCGAGATCGTGACCTGAGCCGAAATCGGATGCTTAACTGACTGAGCCACCCAGGCGCCGCTACCCATCACCTTTAAATAAGCTATGCCTACCCATTTCTGATAAATGTTTAATGAGCCTGTCTGTTTAATTGCATGCCAGATAAATGTGTACAAATATGGAATGTGCCTAGCAATTTGATACTGATAATTCATGTATCAAAACTTGTGACTGATTTATTTATTTAATTCTTAAAGAGTTTATTTAAGGACATTCAAAAAATAATATTGTTCTTAGCTGCATTCTAGTATCCTTGACCAGAAGAGAAAGCAATGCCATTTTAGTTAATGCTCTGTCTAGTTGCAAGGAAGAAATTTGCTCAGATAGCTTAAACCCTAAGTCTTATTTCAGGCAACTATGCTTTGAGTGTTCAGCATTTGGGTGTGTCTTTTCACTCTTGGCTGTATGTGTCTTTGTGAATTATATTCTTCCACTGCTCCCAAGGACAGAAGTTTAATTTAGTTCCATTAGTTATCATCAGCATTTATTAGACTTAGATTCAATCTCAAATAACAGAAAACCCAAACAGTAGTGGCTTAAATGAGGTGGAGATGTATTTTTCTACCCTATAAAATAAAATAAGTTTAGAGGAAGATGGTTTGGTGCTAGTATAGCAATTTTGTGATTTTATTAAAGACCCAGGCTTTAATTTTTTATTTCTCCCTTTATGGGATGTTACCCTTATCTTCATGTTCTTACTCTAGGCAGAAAGAAGGGAAAAGGGGGAAAAGGATTAAAAATGTGGCTGAGTCTTCCTCCTCCTAAGAGGAGCTTTCCCAGAAGTGTGCTCAGTGATTTCTACTTACATCTCCTTGGCCAGAACTAGTATGTAACCATACCTAACTACAAGAAAGGCAGAAAATTTTGGTGGGTTCACTTATTTGTTTGTTTGTTTGTTTGTTTTTAAGCTGAGCATATTGCCATTCCCAATAAAATTTCCTAATAGGGGAGAAAGAAAAAATAGATATTGAGTGGGCAGCTAGTCATCTCTGCCGTATCCTCCAATATAGAGTCCTTATAGGGCATCCTTCAGCAGACACCCCTGGACTAATTATTTGTGGCCAGGAAATTAAAATTGGTTTCTCTTGAAGTTCTTGGCTTTGCAAGTCATAAAGAAATGCTTTGGGTTTTGTTTTTTTGTTTTTTAAGTAAATTCTCTCCCCAACGTGGGGCTCAAACTCAGGACCCCAACATCAAGAGTTGTATGCTCTACAATTGAGCCAGCCAGGTGCCCTGGCTTTAGTTTGTTTTTTAAAGAAGGGGTGATATAACTGGCAAGCACTATGAGGCTTCATTAGGAATAGAGTTATTTAGTTTGTTGAAAGAATGCATAACTCTAGATATATCCATGTATGTGGCAGTCAGAAAAAAAGATTTCAAACTGTTGTTTTAAAGTAACCTGATCTCATTTCTAATTAAGAATCTTTGATCTTTCCAAATATGCTGATGTCTTTCATTATATGTTCTATTAGAAATGTATTTCTTAATTTCAAGGCCAGTTCACTAGTGTTTATTTTTAGTAGCTTTGCATATTTAGCCATTATTTGCTCTCTCCTCTCCCCACCTCAAAGTATTTTAAGAGAAGCCCATTGTTTTTGCTCATCCTTATGTCCCCACTGCCAAGTATATATGAGGTGGTAAATAAATATTTGGTGAATAAATAACTGACTGAAGGAACAAGAATGGTGGCATTCTGTTTCACACTTTGAATACTCCCAGACTGGGAATCTGGTGTTTTAGGAATTCACCTTTTCAACTTTTATACTGCTCTAGAGAGGCAACATAATAGACTAGAAGTAGTATGACTTTGGAGTAATTAGCACAACAAACTTTTTGATCCACTACTTGTGTGTCAGGTACTGTTTTAAATACTGGAGTAGGAAAACAAATAAGTGTGTTCCCTTATCTCTAGGAAAGAGGGAGACAAGCTTATAAATAGTTTAATTATTGAACTACTGTGATATATGCTGTATATATACACTAGGTTCTAAAGGTAGATCCTAGTGGGTTAACCTAGGTTGGAACAGTGAGTTTGAAGAGAGCAGGATTTGATCCAAGAAAACTTTGCAGAGAAGATGGTAGCTATGTTGGCAAGAATTAGCCAGAGGAAGGTGAATGGGGATTGTGTTCTGGATAGAGAATAGCTGCTTGTGCAGGGGAACAGATATGAGAGGATACAAGGCACGTAGGGAGTGGCAGGAGGTATAGGAACCAACTAATAGAGAACTTAGATTTTATCCAGAATAACACTAAAGATGTTTTCAAAATGGCTTTTTTTTTCTCTCTAACAAAAAGGGAAGTATATTCTTATCTTTTAGAAGATCTCAGAAATACAGAAAGGTATACAAAGAATATGATTACTTGTATTCTCTTCAACTAGAGATATAACTACTCTTAAAATTTTGGTATATATACTGCCATAATTCCTCAGTGTCTCTCCCTTCTGTCTTCCCTCCTTTTCCCTTTTCCTTCTTTTCTGTTTCTTCTTTTCTCTTTTCCCCTTCTCTGGCCAGATCTTATTGGCCCATATGGCAAGTAAGTGAAGGACTCACTGAAAAAATAGGTTAAAGTATAGAAAGAGGCACAGTTTTGTCTTGGAGTCATTTTCTGAAATAAATGTTATAAATGAGGCATAGATTTGGGGATGGAGAGTTTGAATTTGGTTATTAGGTATGTTTTTACAAAAATTTCATACACACCTATAGCACTTAGTATGTGTCCAGTTCTGTTTTAAGAACTTTCAAACATTACATATTTAAATCTCATGACAACCTTACAAAGTAAGTATTACTATTTCCATTTTATAGATGAGGAAGTTGAGGCATACAGAGGTCACACAATTTGTTCAAGGTTTACATTAGCTGTAACTGTAAATTTAAATTATGGTGGTCTGGCTCCGGCATTCATGCTTTTTCCACTGTACTTTCAGGTTGAGGCTGAAATGTGTATG
Organism: Panthera tigris; assembly: GCF_018350195.1. NCBI lineage: Eukaryota > Metazoa > Chordata > Mammalia > Carnivora > Felidae > Panthera > Panthera tigris. Next base: position 66,223,004 of record NC_056669.1, on the reverse strand, counting down.
AAACAGTCAAGTAAGTATATTCAGCAGACATGTGGTTATGCAATTGAAGTCCAGGGATGGGTCAGGACTGGGGATATAATTTGGGGAATGTCACATAGGAGGATATTAAAGTCATGAGAGTTAATTTTTCCAATGTCTTCAGTCATATATTCTGTGATGGTAGTGAGTGTGCCTTGTTTTCTGGTTGCTTTTCTCTGGGCATCTCTATTTTGGCACTATTCCTTTTAAAATTGTGCCTTACATAACTAGATGTTGAGGTTGTAATGCAGAGCTATGACTGTGTTTCCCCCTTTTGGGATACATGCTACTTCTATTAATGCTTTGGTTGCCTTATTGCCTTTTTTTTCCTTTTCCTTATACCAACTATTCTACCTTGCCCCAACATGCATATTGACTTTGTGATCACAATCCCACACCTTCTGCTCCCCTTGGGTTTTATTTACAGAAAAGCTTACCAAGATAATCTTCCCCATAATATACTTAAAAAACTGATTTTTTTTTAAACCAAAATGAGAACCTTATATGGTACCTAAATTTCATAATTCTGTTCTACCCAGCCATTTTACTTTTCCTTGTCATTAGGGAAGGAGTCAAAGAGCAAAGGAAATTTCTAGAAAAAGCAAAAATACGTATAATCTTTCCCCAGTGTTCCTACTTCTGAATGTTCTTGGACGGTGGATGTGTATCACAGAATTAACTTATGTATATCTAAGAGTGCCATGTATTAAAAAGGGAAAGTCAAAACAGAGGATGTGAGGTCATTTAAATCAGTTTTGCTTATAAGCAGCAGTTAATTAGATCAGACAAAAAAATTTGGGGGGTCTTTAAAAAAGTTGTTTATATTTAGAATAGGAGTGTAGGAGTTTGCTTATGTATGGTTGGTGGTTTGCAGTTACCTCAAGAACCTGCATTTATATGTTAATAAAATTTAGATAGGCTATATCTAAAAATATTTAGATGAATATAAGGAAATACTGTTGTTTTGCAAGAAGGAATTTTTTAACGTTAAAAAAGCCTACTTTCCAATCACCAAAAGGTTTGGCTTTTTTTTTTTTTTTTTTAAGCTTTGATGATTTGAAAGGTCAACTCAATATAGAAATAGATATTATCTAGCCAACTCTGGTATTCAGTTACTTTCCGTAAAGTAAATGATCTGATAGCATGACAAGTTGGGTCTTATTAAAGATATAAACAGTTTAAAGTGCTTGGCAGTTTTCCCTATTTGTAACTGTTGCTGTAATGTGAAAACACTGGCAGGACTAGAAAAATAAAATTATGAAGACATTTAAAAAGTTACTCTATTTTAAGATAAGATGGAGTTGAAAATTGTCAGAAATACAAAGGGTATTTGACCTTTTAAAATCTCTATCACAATTCTAATGAAGTAGAAATAAAATGAAATTTTAACAAAAGGACATACAGAATTTCTAGATTATAGAGATACATATAATTTTTGGCTTTGCCCCAAAGTTTCATTTTATATCTTCCTTTGAAAAATTCAAATGTATGGGGACAATATATCTTTTAGCATGATATTGCAGCTTATGTTGAACCGAGGACACTTTATACACTTTCAAACTCTGTAAGTTTATTTCAACTTTGTTTAATGTATCTGTCATCAGAACATGGCAATGGTGTTACAAAACTTCATGATTCTAGAAATGACGTTTACATTTTCGAACAGTTGAATATTCCATTTTGAGAGAAAATAAATTGTGGATTAAGTGTGACCAATGTATAAAACAATTCTCTTAGTGATAGTGAAACAATTACTGAGTTATAACTATTAGCAAAAATAAAGCTGACTGGCATTTATTTTCCATGTGACCAACATTGTAGCTATCTGTAAGTCTGGAGGGGCACCTGGGTGGTTTAGTCGGTTGAGCATCTGACTTCATCTCAGGTCATGATTTCCCAGTTTGTGAGTTTGAGCCCCGCGTCCGGCTCTGTGCTGACAGCTCAGAGCCTGGAGCCTGCTTCAGATTCTGTGTCTACCTCTCTCTCTGCCCGCCCCCCCTCAAAAATAAACGTTAAAAAAAATTTTTTTTAAAGTAAGTCTGGATAAAGTTTAACACCAAATGTAGCTCTATAGAGAAAGAACATTCAGTTATTCACAGAGCTTTCAATAATAAAATAGAATTTAGAATTTTGTGATTTTGTTGGAGTCAGAACCTGGATAACTTCCATTCTTTTTGACTTAAATCAGCTTCTGGGTTTATTACTAAATGTTATAATAGGCTACATTGTAGACATATGGGTGAATTAGAAATAGATTGTTCAGTTTGGGACTGAAACCAAGCCTTGAATTATTTTAACTGTTGATTAGATTAAGGTTATCTGCTATTTCTAGGGCTGTTAGACTAGCTGCCTGCTAAAAGGAAACATAAATTCACTTTGGAGGAAGATAACACCATGCAGAGTCTCAAATTATTTCAACCTTTTTTTTTAACATACGATATCGAGCATTAAGTTGAAAGTAATCAGACATTCAAGGGGACAAGACAGTGTGACAAAAAACTAAGATACAATAGACAACAGAGACAGACTTACATACAAGGGATTCAAATAATGCTGTCAGTCAAAACTGTGCTTAATGTTTAAAGAAAATAAAAGATTTAGCATTTTGTCAGAGTGTTTGAAACTAATAAAAGAACTAAATCAAATTCAAGAACTGAAAAAATACAATAGCTGAAATAAGCAATGAGAAGATTGACTTAATAGCAAGCTAAGCATTGCTGAAGAGAGAATTAATAAACTGGAAGATAGGTCAGCAACTGTCTTTCAAACTATTGCATGGTCAGGAAAAAAAGATGAAAAGTACAGAAATGAGTAGATAAAATGAACCAATGTATAAAATATCTCAAGGAATCTCCAAACACTAGCACAACTAATAACTGAATTCTGGGAAGTTATAAAATATAAGATCAATATACAAAAATTGTTTTTGTGTTTATTAGCAATGGACTATTGGAATTCAAATTCATATGGAAATGTGAAGGAATAGAATAGGAAAACAACTTTGACAAGTATGAGCAAAGTTGGAAGACAAACTAATTGACTTGAAGGCATGTTATTAAGCTACTGTGATCAAAATGGTTTTTAAAAAATGCTTATTTATTTTGAGGGAGGGCAAGCAGGGAGGGACAGAGAGAGAAGGAGAGAGAGAATACTAAGCAGGCTCTGTGCTGACAATGTGGGGCTCAGTCTCATGAACCATGAGATCATGACCTGAGCTGAAATCAAGAGTTGCCAAAATAGTTTAATATTGGAGTCATGATAGATACTGGAACAATATTAATTCCATCAGTAGAACAGAAGAGAGAATCCAAACATAGATATGCATACACATATACACACATACATATACACAACTGATTTTTTAGCAGAATTAAATAATTCAGTGGAAAAAAGGATAATCTTTTCAACAAATGATGCTGAAACAATTACATAACTGTATTAACAAATTAACTTCTTTTCACATCTCCAGAACTCCAAATGCATCATTTACATAAAATATAAAACTAAAACTTTTATTTTGCTGATCAGTCTGTTAATTTTATTAATTTTATTGGTCTTTTCAATGAGTTTGTTCTTCTGCTTTGATTTCTTATTGGTGGAAGCTGAAGTCACTGACTTGAGACTTTTATTCTCTTCTAATAAAAGATGTTTAGTACTACAAATGAATCCCCAAGTATTGCCTTCACTGCATCCCACAAACTTTAATAAATTATGTTTCATTTTTATTTAGTTCAAATTATTTTTTAACTTCCTTTTTAAATTATTCTTTGACCCATGGGTTATTTAGAATGTGTTTCTTACTATTTTGGGACTTAGTTGATAATCTCTCTTTTATTGGTTTTTAATTTAATTCCATTGTGGTCAGAGAATGTGGTTTGTGTGACTCAAATAATTTTCAATTTAGTGAATGCCTTTTTCATGGCCCAGAATATGGTCTGTCTTGGCTTCTACTATTTATGTTTGAGGTTCTTAAATCTTTATTCTCGGTAATTGCAAAAATTTCCCATCCAGTCTTACTTCTATTATCATTGCTTACATTTCACTGTTGTTAGAGTTATTTTTTTTTTTAAATGGGAAGCTTTTTTTTTTTTAAATGTTTGTTTATTTTTGAGAGAGAGAGATAGAGCATGAGTGGGGGAGGGGCAGAGAGAGGGAGACACAATCTGAAGCAGGCTCCAGGCTCTGAGCTTTTAGCACAGAGCCTGATGTAACATTTGAACTCACAAACCATGAGATCACCACCTGAGGTGAAGTCAGACACATAACCGACTGAGCCACCTAGGCGCCCCTAGAGTTATAATTCTTAAACACCAATCTGTTTGTTTTTCCAAAAGCTCTGGTGATATCCCATTATCTACAGAATGAAATTTGTTCTCTTTATTGGGGGGAGACAAGGTCTTTCATTATCAGACCACAAGTTATTCTAAGAAAGCCTTATCTAGTACTGTCATCCTTTTCTGCCCCTTTTCAAACATTCTGTATTCCAATTCATGTTAAACCGATTTTCTTTTCCAATAATGCTTTATGGAGGGCATTTCCTACATCTATACGTTTAATCAAGCTATTCCTTTCCCCTGTAATTCCCTTACTCTTCCCTTCTTAATTTATATTTAACGTTCATGCTAATTCTGCTCACGTATGGTATTTTCTCTGCTTTTTTCAGCCAGAATCTACTATGTCTTTGGTTCATTGTTTATGTATATCTTAATGGGTGCCATATTTATGTATTTACTCAGTGTTTCTTCGGATCTCAATAGTGAGGAAATTAAGACAGTATTTAAAGGTTTTAAAAAAATTAATAAAATAATATCCTTAATTCTGCACATCTATAAAATGATATGTTCCTATGGTTTAGTAAAGGTGATATGTAGTAGTTAATGTTGATGATTAGTTGGAAAATAAAATTATGAATGATGTAGATATCATACCCATAGTGACAGAAATAGGTGGATCTAAATATGAAGAGGAGGAGGAGTTGAGGTTACCTCCAAAGTTAGAAATTCCTTCTGTGGTAGCCAAAGCTGTTTCAATCTATAATTTCATATTATTTTCAAAACTTAGTTTAAGTTATCATAAAGCAATAGAATGAACATCCTTCAAATAATATTTCTTCTAAACAACCTAAAAATTTCTCCTTGCAATAAAATGATGTACATTTATGTTTCAAGTTAAAATAAAAATGCAGAGGTATTTATCATTTATTATGATTCCTTTCTTTCACTAATTTGTTTGATGAGCTAATTACCTGCTGTATACTTTGTGATCTATAAAGAATTGTGTGAATGGGAGTTGTTCTTATAGCCAAGAAAATAAGCTCTGTGCAGTAATAACATTTGAATAGGCTTTACTCTTTTCAAAGCTCTTTCAGGTGTGCTGTTTCTTGGGAGGAAAGGAATCCTAGTGAAAGGAATCAGTGGGTATATAGAATCTTGTCGTCTTTCTAGTCAGTGGAAGGATGCAGAGGAGACAGCTAGGTGAGCAAAGGTGTGCCAGGGGTTTTCTTGTCACCATTACAGTACCTCTTTAGAACTGGATTATTTGGACTAGATTGTAGACATTTTAGGAGGTATTAAGTATGTGGTGTGTATGCACAGCTGAATATAGACATTTTCAAATATTATTGAATCTTTTGAAGGTGAGATCAAGTATAATTTGATGATAATGTATAAATGTGTTCTCCTCCAAGGGAGATAGATGCATGTCAACCTTTAACATAGAAAGTTGGGAGGAACACTTTAGTTATCTAGGAGTCTTACAAGAAATGCTGACTAGTATTTCTATAATGATTTCACTCCAATTCCAGAAGGTATAAGTCATATGTGATTATGAATTTAATACATTAGGTAATTACTCCAGTTCTGTCTTTATCCTTATTTGGTTATTTAACCTCCCAGTCATGCCTGTTCTTGTTTTTACTTAGTAGTTGACCTTTTTACACAAACTTGGGGGCGGGGGAGAAACATCAAGAACGAAATCCCTCCATTTCATACCTGCAATATTTATAAATGTTTTTTTGAAGTGTTTGTTAAGTCTGATCTGTTTTACTCAGGTGCAAAATGTGGGACATTTGTGTTAAAGTAGAATTAAAAGAGATGATCAGTTATTTTTAAGGTGAAGCATTTGCAGTTACACTGCTTAGAAAACAGGTTTTTTAGTCTGGATAGTTTCATTCAATAAAATATATTTACTATTTAAATTTTTTTCATGTTTATTTATTTTTGAGAGAGAGAGTGTGAGCAGGGGAGGAGCAGAGAGAGGGATACACAGAATTGGAAGCAGGCTCCAGGCTCTGAGCTGAGCTGTCAGCACAGAGCCCAACAGTGGGCTCAAACTCACGGAGTGTGAGATCATGACCTGAGCTGGAGTCAGATGCTTAAACTGACGGAGCCACCCCAATATATTTACTATTTAAATGAAACAAATCACTGTAGCTAAAACTTAAATTTATTTTTTGAAACATTTTAAGCCATGTCAGTCAACTTAAAATAAATGTAAATGTTAAGTTATTAAATTTACATTAAAATATCCCCTCTTCCATCACTAATGTTCTTCTCGAGAAGTAACTAATTTTTGTCTGTTGATCTTAATATTATATGCTGATATTTCTTTAGAGCATGAGAATAGTGTTGTGCACTGCACTGTCTGAATTCTGTTTCATGGACTCCATGAACATAATAAAATGGTGCTTAATTTAGACAACTATGTTTTGGGATAGTTTATTATACAGCAAGAGTAACTGAAAGATAAGTGGAACTTGAATATGCTAAAGAAAAAGGCACTTGTAGTAATGCCATTGCTGGGTCATAGGGTAGATCTGTTTTTAATTTTTTGAGGAACCTCCATACTGTTTTCCAGAGTGGCTGTACCAGTTTGCATTCCCACCAACAGTGCAAGAGGGTTCCTGTTTCTCCACATCCTCTCCAGCATCTATAGTCCCCTGATTTGTTCATTTTAGCCACTCTGACTGGCGTGAGGTGGTATCTCAGTCTGGTTTTGATTTGTATTTCCCTGATGAAGGGTGACGTTGAGCATCTTTTCATGTGCCTGTTGGCCATCAAGGCATTTGTACTGTGTTTGCAAAAGTCTTGAGATAGGATGTTAAATTGTCTGAAGCTTAGTATTTATTTTGGATTTGGAGGGATGTTCATAACAGAAGAGAAAGCTGCAAAGATAGTAGGAGCCAATTGTTTGTGGCTTTTAACACTTCATTAATGGGTTTAAACTTTTTTGTATGTGCAATGGGAACATAAAGATTTTTTGAGTATAGAAGATCATAGAAAATGACCATGGAACTTTCTTTCTTACGTTGTTCCAAAATCTTGGAATGTGTCTTGAGTTCATTTATGCTTATATGTTTACTCAGCAAACATTTGTCACACTTCTACTTTTGGCCAGGATCATAGTTTCAATTTTTTTAATATTAAGGCTTATTTATTTGTTTTTATGAAATTATATAGAGTCAGAACAAGGATCTAGTAAGAAAGCTAGCCATAATGTTTTTTATATCTATAAGTAGGGCACTAAAAATTTTCATGGCTATGTGTATACAATAAGTAGTTACAGTGATAATTCAGGACATGATTATGGTGGAAAAGACTTGAAGGTTAAATCAAGATCAGAAAATATTTAGTGGGGATACACATTTCTATGGATTTGTTAAAACTCACTTGTTGATATCTAGGAGAAAGCCTGCTGGAATTTGATGGGGATTGCACTGAATCTGTAGATCAATTTAGGAAGAATTGATATATATATTTTTTAATTTAATGTTTGTTTATTTTTGAGAGAGAGAGAGACAGATAGAGACAGAGACAGAGCATGAGCAGGAGAGGGGCAGAGAGAAAGGGAGACACAGAATTGAAGCAGGCTCCAGGCTCTGAGCTGTCAGCACAGAGTCTGATGTGGGGCTCGAACTCATGAACCACGAGATCATGACCTCAGCTGAAGTCAGATGCTTAACCGACTGAGCCACCCAGGCGCCCTTAGGGAGAATTGATATCTTAACAATATTGATCAACCAATCTATGAACCCATAATTTCTCTCCATTTATTTAGCTGTTCTGTAGTTTCCTTCATCAGTGATTTGTAGTTATCCTGCAACCTTGCTAAAGTCATCTATGAGTTTATGTTCAGTTTTTGAGTACTTTTATTTTTGATTATATTTATTTAGAAAATATTCTTAAACTTTCACATCATAATAACACATTTGCAGTTGTGCTATCTCAGTCAATATGGCCTTAAAATTTTTTTTTATCAAAATATTTTGTGCACAAACTAAGAAAATGTTTTGCTTCTTCTTTGTTTTTATCTATCTTATATTTGTTTATTACTTATCATATTCTGTAAGTTTGGATTCCAAAAGATTTTGTCAGTATCTTTTATTGCAGATTGTTTCACATGGGATTCCATCATGAGGGTCAGCAAATTTCCAACTGTTATGCCTTTCTTTGATCTCTTTTTACAGGCAAAAATTCATATACAGTTGACCCTTTAACTGGGTGCCCACATATTTCCTTTCCTATGTAGTCAAAAATCTGTGTATGACTTGGTTCCCCCAAAACTTAACTACTAATAGCCTGCTGTTGACTGGAAGCCTTGCCAATAACATAAACAGCCGATTAACACATATTTTCTATGTTATATGTATTAGAAATTATATTCTTACAATAAAGTAAGCTAGAGAAAAAATGTTATTAAGAAACTCACAAGGAAGAGAAAATACACTTAAAGTGCTGTACTGTGTTTCTCAAATACAAAAATCCACATATAAGCAGACTTGTGCAGTTCAAACCCTTGTTGTTCAAGGGTCAGCTGTTAATTTCTTCGTTTTCTCAATACTTAAGCGCAGTCCATGGCTCTCTGTTTAATAAATAGCTATTGATTCCTTTGAGAAGAGAGAAATTGCTTGTAGATAACACAAAACCATTTTCTCAAGGCTTATTACCACCAAGGAAATAATAGCAAAGGAGCAAGAAATAGTTGTACATGGGAAACACAACTCTGAGCTTGTGGTCAGCTTGTTTGGATATTATCTGCATTGGTCCAGGTGGAGGGAAATTCCTGTGTTGATAGCTGAATTAAACTAGATAAGAAAACAATAAAAAATAAACTTATTAATATAAAATAATTAGAAAATATAGTTTGAAAGAAAACACAGCTATTTCCCCTATCTGTTTAAAACTGATGAAAGGTTTACAACTCTATAAATTTACTACCTTTTATTTTGTTGAGCATTTTTTCCTATAAATTGTGTTTAAAACAGACAAAATATATTATTTCTCATTTTCAATCCAAACAACAGTAGGGTTTTTTTTTTTTTTAATTTGAAGCTCAGTAACTATACTTTCATCTAATCCCACAGTCCTCAAAGTCTTTAACCAATGATATACCACTATAGATTCTTTATCTGGCTCTCTGTTTTTGGTATTAGAACATGTTGTAAGATGGGTTGGGATTCAGATAGGTTGATATTTTTGTGGTGATCCTTTCCCAAATGTAACTTTTCCTTTTAATTTTCAGGAGGTTTGAATCAATTTTTTGAATGGAAGAGGGGTTGTGGTTAATGATACAAGTATCTGTGTAAACTCTTTGGACTTTATAAAATATTAGTTCTCTCATTAATTTATTCAGGAATTATTTGATTGCCAAATTTGTGTGCAGTATTGCTTCTTCCATATTCTGATAGATGCTTTAATCAAATAGTAAATTAGAGGGGCACCTGGGTGGCTTAACCAGTTGAGCATCTGACTTTTGGTTTTGGCTCAGGTGATGACTTCACAGTTTGTGGGATCGAACCCCGCATTGGCCTATGCACTGTGCACTGACAGCATTGAGCTTGCTTGGAATTCTCCCTCTCTTCTCTCTCTCTCTCTTTTTGCCTCTCCCCTGATGCGTGCCCACTCTCTCAAAAATTTGTTAAATTTTTAATGTTTATTTATTTTAAGAAAGAGAGAGATACATAGTGGGGAGGGAGGGAGGGTCAGAGAGAGAGGGAGACACAATTTGAAGCAGGCTTCAGGCTCTGAGCTGTCAGCACACAGCCTGACCGGGGGCTTGAACTCAGGAACTGCGAGATTATGACCCAAGCCAAAGTTGGATGCTTAACCTACTGAGCCACCTAGGCGCCCCCATAAGTAAATAAACATTAAAAAAATTTTTTTAAAGTAAATTAGAAAGTCCATTACAGGTATATTCTCAAAAGTTTAAATAATCCTTTGGTGGGCTTATTAAAACTGTGCTCCAGTATGACAATGAAAAGATGTGCTATATTCTTTTTTCATTTCCAAGTTTTAGATAAAATTTCTTAGCACTGCATACTGTGGTAGACGTTGTAAACCAAATTAAAAGACAAAAATGTTGGTATCCTTAACCAATGAGCACCTAGAAATGAATAATAAAACCCAACAACAGAAAAATAGAATACAAACTGTCTTTTTGCTGAAAAAGAAATTTGCTTTGCCAGCAACCATGAGAAGCTACCTCTAATCTCAGTCATTATTTTATTTTATGTTTTTTATTTTTTTTATTTTTTATTTTTTTAATTTTTTTTTCAATATATGAAATTTATTGTCAAATTGGTTTCCATACAACACCCAGTGCTCATCCCAAAAGGTGCCCTCCTCAATACCCATCACCCACCCTCCCCTCCCTCCCACCCCCCATCAACCCTCAGTTTGTTCTCACTTTTTAAGAGTCTCTTATGCTTTGGCTCTCTCCCACTCTAACCTCTTTTTTTTTTTTTTCCTTCCCCTCCCCCATGGGTTTCTGTTAAGTTTCTCAGGATCCACGTAAGAGTGAAAACATATGGTATCTGTCTTTCTCTCTATGACTTATTTCACTTAGCATCACACTCTCCAGTTCCATCCACATTGCTACAAAGGGCCATATTTCGTTCTTTCTCATTGCCATGTAGTACTCCATTGTATATATAAACCACAATTTCTTTATCCATTCGTCAGTTGAGGGACATTTAGGCTCTTTCCATAATTTGGCTATTGTTGAGAGTGCTGCTGTAAACATTGGGGTACAAGTGCCCCTATGCATCAGTACTCCTGTATCCCTTGGGTAAATTCCTAGTAGTGCTATTGCTAGGTCATAGGGTAGGTCTATTTCTAATTTTTTCAGGAACCTCCACACTGTTTTCCAGAGTGGCTGCACCAATTTGCATTCCCACCAACAGTGCAAGAGGGTTCCCGTTTCTCCACATCCTCTCCAGCATCTATAGTCTCCTGATTTGTTCATTTTGGCCACTCTGACTCTCAGTCATAATTTTAAAAGGCAAATTAAAATAACAGTGAATGAAGAGTTTGGCAGTCAGATTGGCCAAATTATAAAAGGTCTGTAAGTTGGTAACTGTGTAGGCATATTACACATTAATGATCAGGTTTTAATTTGTTCCAACAAGCATGTTCTTTGTATTTCTTAAAAGAGCACAATACAGAAAACCTTCTCAGTAGGTGTGTGGTTAGGTATATAGACCAAGTTTCAGATTTATGGAAAAGAATTAGGTAGATTTGTCTGGAAAGCTGTTCATGATACCATTAAGTGAGAAAAAGGAGATGTGGATAGATAACAAATTTTTATTTGAAAACTGTTACATGTATATCTTTATAGCTACGTCTGAAGAAATGTAGGAATATTTGTTTATTCTAGTGGCATAAAATATTTTACTTGTTTTTCAAGTAGGAGTAGGTGATTTTGATTGTATTTTTTAAAGAATGTTCTTCATATAAGTACACAAATTGAAATAATCACATTCTTCGGGAGATACCCTGTTGTGGCATTTTATAAAACTACCCAGTTAATAGGGAAAGCCTTCAGTTTTTCCTATTGATATTAAAGAGGGAGAAAGAGAACAAGTATTAGTAATATGTAATACTCCAAAGTGTCTGTCATAAATGAACTACTAAGAGTGGGGGAATGAATATTTTTATTCAAATAAATTACAACTATTTGTGACCTGGGCCTCATGTCTTCTTCTCTTTTCGTGTGTGTGTGTGTGTGTGTGTGTGTGTGTGTGTGTTTTGGTTGGTGTCTATGGTACCCATGACAATAACCTGTCAAGCCCTTTGAGAACTCCTGTGATACATCTCTGACTCCCCAGAGTGACCAGCACAGGTTGCATACGTGGTAGACACACAAGAACAGATGGATCGAAAACAATCCTCTTGCAGACTTTAAAAAAATAAGAAAATCTCAAAAGTCAAACCAGGAAAAAACCCATCATGTCTTACTTCTTATTCCTATTTCTTTTCCTCAGTACTCTTCCTCCCTGCCTTTCTCTTTCAGAGGTGAGCATTCTTGGATTCCATTTTATAGTATTTTGTGACACTCTAATCCCAATGAATTCTTTGCTTTCAGTAGGGAAACTGACGGGGAGAGGAGGGTTTCCTCCAGTTGAGTCAGGTTTTTGGAATGGTGAGACTAGGGAGGGAGGGATAAAGCCAAAGTCATGAGCTACTTACGTGGTGACTCATGAAGGAATCAAGGTTTGAGGAGCTGCTGGCAAAGGAGAAGAAAGGTGTAGACAAGGTGTGTGTGTGTGTGTGTGTGTGTGCGTGCGTGCACGTGCACCACAGCTGCAAAGGTATATACCTTACCAGCTATGCACCCAAGGTTACATATTAATGTAATTTAATATGTGACACATAAGGCTACTCAGTTCTCGTAATATGCTGCTCTAAGAGATACTTGCAAGTAGAATGCAGTATGTAGGTGGAAGGGTCAACCTATATGAATGTCCTTGTTCAGATTTCCATGTCTCCATCTTCACTTCCAATGTAAATGTACTTGTTACTGTTTGGAAAATAATATAATTAAATTTGCTAAAATTATGTGTAAACTGATAGTATCCAATAACTCTGTGAGAGTTATGAGGAAAACCAAGTGCCTTCTAACAAAGATTTTTGATCTAATTTCACTCCTTAACTGTTTGGTTGTTTGGCCTATTTTTAGGATCTTGTTTGTATTCTGAATGATTGAGGGTGTTGAACAAATGAGATGTTGGAAAATTCTTATGATTCAGCTTTGAAGCAGATTTTCAGAACCTGCTTTAAGTTCTTGCTGTACACTCTAAAATACATAAGAAATATACAGTTTATTCTACAGTGTTCAAGTAAATGCATGGTGTGTACCAGCGTAAATTCTTATATCGATGTTGGTTGGTTTTGTTTCTAAAAAACATCAGGGTTTTTTGACTGGCTCAGTCAGTAGAGCATGTGACTCTTGATCTCGGGGTCATGAGTTCAAGCCCCACATTGGACATAGAGAATACTTAAAAAAAAGTACTATTGGGGCACCTGGCTGGCTCAGTCAGTGGAGCATGTGACTCTTCATCTTGGAGAGATATGGGTGATCAACTACTGGATAGTCATCTTTAAAACTGGCTTGTGAGAATACCAGCCCTGAGTATCTCTGCTTTGAAGTTGTGGCTTAAAGCTCCTTTTTACCATGTGAAAAAAATCTTTCCCTATCTAAATAATGTTAAGACTTTATATGTAAATGTCTCGGGGAGAAATTAGGAACATTCCCAAATTCATATTAAATTCTTTCTTAGCAACAGAATTGGATTGAAAGACAGAATATTCTGTTGGAAAAGGAGAGATGGGAGAGGTTCAAGGAAGGAAGCAGGCTAGATGGGATGAATGAAGCAAACCAGTCTTACTTGAAAGTTTTGTCTATTATCTAAGTGTATTTTAACCATTACCTCTCTGTGCATATTTTCTCTTCTGAATGTCAATTCCATTTCTTTGGAGAATAATCTCCAGTTATTGAATGTTGGTGATGTGGAAATGTTGGGATTTGGAGCAAATGGTCAAGAAAGAATTCTTGAGATGTCTTCAGTGCAAAAGGGTGGTTTTATTAAAGCTTGGGGACAGGACTCAAGGGCTGAAAGAGCTGCATTGGGTTGTGAGGGTTGGCCGAATTTATACTTTCAAGTAGAGATGGGGTTAGGGATAGCCTAAGTCTCTAAGGAATTTTGGAGGCAAGGTTTCCAGGACCTTGAGGGGGCTAGCTATTGTTCGGAAAACGTCATTTATTACTGTTTAATGAAATCTTAGTTATGAGATCCTTCAGATGTATATCAGTGGGCCATATACTCAGAGAATGATTGCTAACATATATCTTGGGAGGTAGAGATAATGGAAGTTTCCAAAGAAATTTGTATGTATTAAAAGAAACTGACAGTGTCCTAGAGGTCGGGATAATGTTAAGCTAAGATTGCCTTCACCCTTAGCAAATTATTAACATCAAGGCAGTTGAGTTCCTAGAGGAAGATCACTCTGCCTATCTCAAGGACTTGTCAGTGGACTCCAAGTTCTAAGGAAATTTAAGTTTTCTCTTTTGCCTTTTTCACATCAGTTGGCAATCATCACTAATAGGCAAATGCAAATTGAAACCACAGTGAGACCATGTCACACTGACTAGGGTGAGTACTGTTAAAAAAAAAAACCTGTAAAATAACAAGTGATAGCAAGATGTAGAGAATTTGGAACCCTTGTGCACTGTTGATGGGAATGTAAAATGGTGCAGCTGCTGTATAGTGGTTCCTGAAAAAATTAAAAATAGAAATATCATATGACCGAGCAGATCCACTTCTGGATATGTATTCAGAAGAATTGAAAGCAGAGTCTCAAAGAGATATTTGTACATCTGTGTTCAAAGCAGCATTATTCATAATAGCTAAAATGTGGAAGCAACCCAAGTGTTCATTCCCTGATGAATGGATAAAGAAAATGTGGCACATGTATACAATGGAATATTGGCCTTAAGAGAGAAGGAAATCCTGTCCCATGATATAACATGGATGAACCTTGAGGTTCACATACATGAAATCTTTGAAGTAGTCAAACTTTTAGAAACAAAAAGTAGAATGGTGTTTGCCAAGAGCTGTAGGGGAGGGTAATGGTGAGAAGTTGTTCAGTGGGTATAGAGTTTCATCCATGCAGGATAATACAGTTCTAGAGAACTGTTGCACATCAATGTGAATGTAGTTAACATTATTGAACTGTACATTTAAAAATAATTACAATAGTAAACTTTATGTGTTTTTACCATGGTCAAAAATAAAAAACTATTGATACTGAGGCCTAACTGCTGAGATACTCCAATGTATATGGTTTACAATGCGTGCCTGGCACAGAAAAGTTTTAGAAGCCTCCTGGATGATTCCACCACTTAGTCAGGTTTAGAACCACTGAAATAAGGATAAAAACATAAGGGATTGTAAGACAAACTACTAGGTAGTTAATATCTACTAGGTAGATAATATCATATGTTATAAATAATTTTATTCTAGGACATTAAATATTCTTTGGTTCACATACTATAAATTCTGATTTACTAAGCAATCATTTATTAATTCAGTCGTTGGAGTTGAAATCAGAGAACCCTTTTAATAGTATATTGAAGAGATTTGTGAAAACAAATGAATCAAATTGTCTTATGAATGTTTTTCACCAATGTCTATAAGATACTAGCACATCACTTGGTTAACAATTTTTAAATCTACTTTTATCTTTGCAATGGCATACATACAGTTAAATATTTATTTAACCTAAACTTTTGCTTTATTTGAAGGATTAAGTGCAGTTTAACTAGAATTGTGGTTATTATTTATACCTCCCAACATTGTTTTTCCTGTACATATATACAAATTTTCATTTTCTGGGTTTTGAAAAAGTTAATTTTGTCTTCAGTTTGTTACTGATACTTGTTAGTATGTACACATGAATCATAAATGGTAGATGTATTTGATGCAAAAGGCAAAGAGGAACAGAGAATACTGAGACCATCTTTTTTTCTACAGGGTTTCAGAAAACGGGAGACTCAGACAACGATGGCAGATTTATTTAGTAAAATATAATAATAAGACAACTAACATTTTAATTTTCTAAGTCTAGAATTTCTGCCTTAAGTAAATGAGAATACTTAAAAATAAAATTATTTCTTTGAAAACATTTTCCAGTCCTGAGCATTGCAAAATATCTACTGGCAGGATATTAACTTGGAACAGCAGACTGTTCTTTTTTTAGTAGCCTTTTTCCTGCAGATGTGACTTTAACAGAGGAAGATGTGTTGTTTTTGTTTTCTGTTTTTTTGGGGGGGAGGGGTTTGTGGTGCTCTAGCAGGTAATCAGAAGTAGAAGTGAAGGCAGTAGTCATTTGTTAAATGAACTCTAGTCAATTTAGGTATACTGTGTGTACAACTGTTTAAAGATTGGTGATTTCTGGTGTTCTTATAAAATTGTTTTTTGAAACTCCTTGGGGTAAATTTTAGAAATAAATTTTAACTAATTTGATACTATGATCTCTGATTTTGGAGGTGGGGGAAGGGCAGATATGTTTAGTTTCTGTTCTAAAATGGGAGGTGAAAAATTGGTGACAACATTTCTTATATTCGATTATCACATGACATTAGAAAAATCGGATGTATGGTGCAATCAAATACTTATTACAGAATTTAAAAAATATTTTGTTAATACTTTCCCCTTACCCATTTTAGAATATATATACTTTCTGGTCACATTTTAAATTTTATACTTAGGCATAATTTTCTTTAGGCTAAATTAGGTAATATTTCTTTAAAATATTTTATAAAGATTAATATCCTACTGAACAGGAATTTGACCTAGACTTACCTACATATGTGTATATGCTTCCAACTCTGATCCTGACACTTGACTTTTTGCATTTTTCCTTTGTTGTACTTCAGTCCCTGTCGTAATCTGGAATGCAAAAAGAACTTCCGGGAAGGACATAGTATTACTTAAAAAATGTACAAATAGGAATAGAGTCATTAGTCAGTGACTAAGGATAGCTGAATTCTATTTCGCTGATGTTTAAAGTGTCTAATGTCCTGTCTTTCAGTGAGACCAACATTTGGCATTCAATATCAGGGATTGTGGGTGAGGTAAAAGGAAAGGTGAATTCTAATAATGAATCAAGGCAGGAACTGAAGGAGGCTTTGTTTGTTTCTTTAACTTGTTTTGTAATAAGATCAGTTGTTTCAGTGCATAACCAAGTTTTAGTGACATGAGGAATTGCACGTTGCTTGTGAGATGTAGAATGACATAGGAACTGCCAAAATTCTTTTCATTTATCATGAATTCCAGAAACAGAACTTTTGACCAGAAGTATCACATTCCTTTTTTTTTTCAACTAAACATTTTTCATTCTTTAGGGAATAAAGCATTCCAGCTTTACTCGAAATCCCAAATGGAATCATATTGCATGATTGTAATCAGAAAAAAAAATTTTGTAAATAGCACCCAAGAGAGACTCTCAAAGCTGCTTTACCCACTTTAAGTACAACTTTGTGTCTCTAAACAGTCTATACCTAATCTTTTCTCTTTTCTCTCCTCCCAATAATCACACCTAATTTGTATTGGAACTTTAATGAAAGTTCACAAACTTTCAGTCTAATTGGGAAAGAGAATGTCAGTGGATTAACATGGAAGAAGCTGAAGTATAGTACGGGCTTTGCTTGTGATTTTATTTTATTTTTTAATATTAAGCTGAAAAGCCAAATAGGACCTGGCTTTAATACATACCTTTTGTTTTGCTACTTACTTCATGTATGTCAATACTGTGTTGAAGAGAAAAATCACTAAACTGGGTTTTTGACAAGGTTGAACTATTTAACTCTGTTCTGGGCACTTTACTTAATTTCTCTGAGATTTAGTTTCCTATCTCTTAATTTCCTTCGTGTCTTCCTTCCTGCCTTCCTCCCTTCCTTCCCTTCTTTTTCCTTTTCTTTCTTGATTCAACAACTCTGTATGTTATGAGCCCTCCTTTTCTTTCTAATAGAATTTCTCTCCTAATGGAAAAGAGAAAGGCTGGATGATGTTTTCTATATTCCCAAGCCTCTTAAGATCTAAGTTAGGAAAAAGGAACAGTTAAGAAACAAATAAATAGATAAGTGCCATTGGTAACTTATAATGTCTCTAGCTACAACAGGAGCTCAGATTTAAGTAGATTAAAACTTGAAATGTGATGAAAGGGTGAGTAGTGTTTTATCCGCTAGGAAGAAAAGGATGGGGGGAGGGTGTTAGTGAACGGATCAAGGCAGAGTTTGAAGAAAGGTGGAGACATCCTATAAGAGACTGACCCCCCCTGATGCAAAGACTCAGGTAGGTAGAGGTGGGGGAAAAATGAAAATGAAAATTTCATAGATTTATGAAGCCAAATAATGGATGAAGGCTGCATAGAAATGTGTATTTGAATTAGAAGAGGCACTAAGAAGCCATTGCAGAATCTTGAACAGGAAAGTAACATGATAAAAAGCAGTGTTTTAAAAAATTACTCTATCAGCAGTGCTTCATTGGAATGTTTAGAAGAGAATAGCACAGTTTTCCCTGATGCATAAATTCTGTCCTGGCATTGGAATTTGGCCATCAATTCTTAAACAGTTAACATTTTTCTACTGTATTTAATTATTTTACCTGGTATGTGAAAATCAACTATATATGTATTTTTACTTTCTGTTTCAGAGCAGCATCTCAGTATTATCTTAAAAAACAAACAAACAAACAAACTTAACAGAGGGGCACCGGGCTGGCTCAGTTGGTAGATAATGAGACTCTTGATCTCAGGGTCGTGAGTTTGAGCCCATGTTAGGTATAGCAATTACTACAAACAACAGTAATAACAATAAGAAAAAAAAAAACCTTAATGGACAAAAAAACCTTAATTCAAATTTGAATTAAAATTCAATGACATTTGGTGCTATAAATCTAAATACCTCAACCAAAGTGATGTTCAGATGAACAGATAGATGTTTTATGTGCACAGTTGTGTCATAACTGGATTTTCTTCATGATCACCAGCAGGTTTCTTTTGACATTTGGAAAATTGGAAGATCCATCCTGACTGTAAAAACATTTAAATGTGAAAGGTATATCTTAGAATTGAGACTATATGATGTTTTCATAATATGTCTCTAGGAGATTTGGAGGCTCAATTAGTATTATATACTAATAATTGAAGCAATAAAATAGGTAGGGAGTATTGTAGGATTTAATTATCCAGAATTAGCAGGAGACAAAAAGAATAGTTACCGATAATAGAAAATCAGATATGTGTACTATGAATGAATAGTAAGTTAGAATTTAGTATACTTCTATGTGTATATATGAACGGCTTTGGACCTCAGATTTTAATTTCTAAAGTGGGGGGGTGGGGGTTGGTAAATCTTCCTATCTTGTGGGGTTGGTTGTGAGGAACAAACTGAAAGACACTGTGTTTTAAATTTGCTTAAAGAATTATATAAACTCTTAACATGCTGCCCAAATGTATTTATTATCATTACTACCACTATTATTTCTAAAAATACACAGCAGTATATTACAGTTCTTTATTAAAAAGGTGATTTTATAAAAAGATTAGAACTTGCGGTACTTGGGATAGGAATATTCATTTCTGGTATGATTTGAATGTATTAGTATTTCAGAAAAAAAGAATCTAAAAGAATGTTATATTTATTTGCTCACTGAAGCCAGGAATTTCTGTAACAATGGTGAAGTCATCTATATCATAATTAAAAGAATAATATAAAACACACACAAAGATATGTATATGTAAATAGTTTATACAAACTCAAGTGTGCAGATGAACTTCTTTCCCATCTCTCTAGTCAGGGACCAGTGAAATTCCTTGGGGCCTGGTAAAACAAATGAACAAAATGTACCTGTCCTTTAGGTGTCTTTTTATATATATAGCTCAGGGCAAACACTCGTTCCACAGAATAAAGCAACCTCTGCTGAAGGTTGTAGACATTGTTTCTATAGGAGGAAACAACATGTAGAGAACAAGTAGACATAACAAACAAGAGAGTAAATACAACAAGAACTGTAGGTAATAGAAAAACCTCAAAAAGACTATAAAACAAGTTTGTTTAAAATGATTAGAAGTTAAAAGAGGAATAGGAACCATAATGGAAAACTTGTGCATTATGAAAGAGGAACAGGAAGGTTTGAAACAGAACAAATAATGCTTAGAAATGAAAAAAAACAAAACAGCAGTGCTTGATTAAATACTTAGTATTTACCAAGCATGTTCTAAGTACTTTACATGCATTATTTTACTTAATTTTTTCAACAATCCTTTGGGAAAATTGCTATTTTTATTTGTATTTAAAATTTGAAGAAACTGAGCTCAGGGAAGTTAAAAGTCACATAGCTTGTAAATGTGGGTGCCAGAATTTGAACTGGTTGAATTCCCTTGACAACATTGATGAAGAAAGAATAGAAGTAGACACTAATAATGTTAGTAATATAAAGGGTACATGTTGAGATTTAAAAATTATAATAGCAATTTTTAGCAGGTTTATTCTAAAAATATGAAAAATTTTTATAAAATTTATAAATTCTATAAAATTTATAGTTTATAATTTATAATTTCTAGTTTTCTAGAAAAATGTAAATTACCAAAGTTGACTAAAGCAAATAGAAAACCTAAAAAGAAATCTAGCCATTAAAAATTGATTCCATTTTTTAAAAGTGCACATAAGAGAAACACCAGTCTCAGTTATTTCATTTGTGAATTTTACCAGAATTTGTATTAGTAGGCTACCTGTGTCTTATATGAGATGTTCCAGAAATGAAAAGTTGAATAATTTTCCTGAGTAGCACTCATCACATCTCTAACATGTCTCACTGGCCCACTAGAAAGTAACCTTTATGAGGGCAAGGATCATGCCTTGCTTGTGTGTCTACTGCATCTTTAGCATTCAGTAAACTACCTGTCATTTGGTAGGTCTCAGTAAATGCATGACTGAAAAGTAATATATTAAATATTGTTTTAACAATATTTATAAATCTTTAATTGTATTCTCTTTATTTGAACTATCATAATTCCTATAGAAAAGTTGTATATGAAACAAGTTTATGTTTTTATATTTTATGATTTATTCTTTATAAAATTTATCTTATGAAGTTTTAACAAAAATACATAAGAGTTTTAAAGTATATCATTTTAGATTCATTAAATAACTTAATGGGGGGAATCTTTTCATGATGTATGCATATATCAAATCATCATCTTGTATACTTCAGTATCTTACAATTTTATTAGTCAAATATATCTCAATAAAGCTGGTGAAAATGCCAGCCAAAAATTTTAAAAAAGCATATCGTTAAAATGTGTTTATTATTAGAGAATGATGTTTGTGAGATATAACAATTCTTCAATACTTTAAAAAATGATTTAATGAAAGAAATCCCCTTTTTTGTTCTCCGTCATAAGTATAAAATTTTATTTTTGATATATTTTTCCCTATTTGTCCTTCATCCTGTTTTCAGCATACTTAGTAAGGTTTTGTCTTAACAGGAATATTTTCATATATTCTTTTCTTTCATGCATTTTATTATTTAAAGAGGTATGTCAGATTTAAATGATTTGATTTCCCTCCTCTTACCTCTTCTTTTTATTCCTTTTGCTTGTATATTCTACTTCTTGCACCCTATTTTCTCCAAAGATATGTTTGCCAAATGACTTATTAAAGATGAATAAATCTTTAAAAATTTTCTTAAATATTTATTTATTTTTGAGAGAGACAGAGCGTGAGAAGGGGAGGGGCAGAGAGAGAGGGAGACACAGAATCTGAAGCAGGCTCCAGGCTCTGAGCTGTCAGCACAGAGCCCGACGTGGGGCTTGAATTCACAAACTGTGAGATCATGACCTGAGCTGAAGTCGGATGCTCAACTGACTGAGCCACCCAGGCGCCCCAATAAATCTTATTAAAGATTTATCTGATGATAAATACCAGATTTACTCTCAGGTTTTTTGCTTTTCTTTCATGAGTTTAAATAAAGGAAAAGCCAGATATACTTTAGAAATCAAGGATTCAATCTTGCCATGTATGGAATGTGACATTTTTGTTCATGGCTAGTGTCATTCTTCTTTTGTTCTGTGAAATCAGAGATTTTTCATCTTTCTGCGATTCAGAGTAACTTTTGATGTCATTTAAATTCAAATGTGAGAATTAAATAAAACTTATAACTGGTTTCTTAAGCAAATAGGAGTTTTTGCGTTTGATAGATTTTAATAGTGAAAAGAAAACATCTGTAACAGCACTTAAGTTAAATTTTTGTTCTTAATTTATTTGTATTTAAAATGTAACCACAGTTAGTTACTTCCAAGGGGAAATCTTAGTGAAGTTAAGAGTTACTGGCACAACACCAAAATTGCGTGTTAAATAAATATGTGTGGGTGGTTCGTTTCTGGTACTTTATAGTTTTAGAAAAGAAATACTTTCTCAGATTTGAGTTATTGCACAGTTTTACTGAAGCCCATATCATATATTTTTGTTATTGTTGTTAAATAGATTTAAAATATTTATTTTCTTTTTATATTCTCCAAAATTCACTGAAAAGTGGTTTATTCTGAAAAAGGTCTGAAAAATATGCTTTCTTTACTCTTATTTTTTTATTTTGTTTTGAATTAATTTTTTAATTTGAGTATAGTTGGCATACAATGTTACATTAGTTTCAGGTACACAACATAGTAAATCAGTTTTTCTGTACCTTACCACAGCGTGTATTCTTGTCTGTTACTTCACATTTGTTTCTAACACATATAGGAAATCATCTCCACCCTTTAGATTAAAAACTAATTATTAAGTAATGTTTCCTACTTGGAAAAGTATCTTCTTTTATCTTAGAATTTAAGTTCTTGGGATAACCATAAAGTGTTTCCGTGAAATCTTCTGAAATTGTATTATAGTATATTAAAATGAGTTATGAAGTTTAATTCATTTTATGCCAGGATAACATAACTTTAAAACTTTCTTATTAGATCATTGAAAACATAAGGTGATGGGGGCATCTGGGTAGCTCAGTTGGTTAAGTGTCTGACTTTAGCTCAGCTCATGATCTCGAGTTGGTGAGTTCGAGCCCCACATCAGGGTCCGTGCTGACAGTGCAGAGCCTGCTTGGGATTTTCTCTCTCTGTCTCTCTCTCTCTCTCTCTCCCCCTCCTTTCCCCACTCTCTCTTTCTCTTTCTCTCAAAATAAACAAACAAAAAAAACCCCCCATAAAGTGGACAGTAATTAAGTTGGTTTCATGTGCTTGTGTATGTATTTATACTTATAAAATGTGGATTTCACATGGTTAGCTGCTATTTAGTATTAAGCTGCTATTTAGTGTATTGCTTAATTTGTATTTATATTTATATTTCATATAAAGTAAGTGTTAAAGTTACACCCACTCACAACTATCATAACAAATTATTATGTGTACACATATTTTCCTGGATGGAATTAAACATTTCAACAAGATCATTAATTTTCCCAATTAGACTTTTTTTGTTGTTGTTAAGTACTTAATTAGAAGCTGTTAAGTTTTTAAAGGATCTCTAATGGAGGTCAAAGGAAATGTATGTGTTAGAGGATCCATTTTTGTTTCTAGTTAGTTGAGATCTTAATATGATGGAGGTTGTCTTTTGTGATATTAGATTTTTTGATATTTGGACTTGTGTCCATTGGTATTATAAAATGGTTTAAAACTTTGAGACCATGCAATTAGATTGTGTGTATTACTAATTTTATTAGTAATTAAATAATTAGTAATTAGATTGGTATATTACTAATTTTATTAAATTTTGCTGTGTTTCATTTTTTTGTGTGTAGAAATTTATCTCAGATGTTGAAGTCATGACATTTTAGTTAAAGCCAAAGGTATATTTTTTCTCTGTAACTTCCATGTAATGTCAAAACAAGAGTCGCAGAGAACAGTTTATATATTGTAATTAGTATGGCTTCTAAACACAGAAAAATTGGTGGATTGTAAGTGTTAAATTGATTCTGAATTACTAGTTAATACCCCTTGATTAGTATTAACTGTCCCTGTACTTTGGTAATTTATTAATAATGAAAGACTGCTTTAGAGTAGTGGAAAACTCAAGAGTTACAGAATTTTCTTTTTGCTGTCTCTACGTTCATGTATTTTTGTAGCCTCAGAAAAGGCAGTGAGAAATGTTTTATTTTTCCTCAAACATATAAAATACATCTGGAAGAATAAATTCACATCTGGTTCATGGATTTCCTCCATGGAGATGATCCAAATTCAGTGTCAAGATTAGAGTTTGTACTCATGGGTTTGCAGAATCTTGTACGGAATTTGAAATATTTTGTTTGGAAGTATTTGGGGAAACAATTGATTCAGATGTTTGTGTTAAGTTCTAATTTTAGATATATTTCTCCCTTATTAAAAGTACAAATGTTTTGTGATTCGTAATATCAAGGCACTTGTAAACACTTTACATTTAACAAGATTATTTTGTAGGACCATTCTCAAACATTGTTTTGTGAAAGAGAGATCAATTAATTTGTTAAAATTATCAGGTCATGATCACTGGTGACCCTAACTGTTATTAGAAACGTACTTCTTGTACATAGCATAGTGTAGCCTCAATTATACTGTCACACTTCATTGACCCTATTTAAAATAGAAGCAGCAACAACCATTTTTAAATTACTCTAAATGTCTGCCTAAATGCAATCTATACGTTTGAAATATAATGGTGTATGTACTCAGTTCTTCCTTCAGTCTTCCCTCAATGGCTAACGAATGTATTTGTGTCTGAATGGAGTCCCTGGAGTAGCATAAAGTAGAAGCATTTGTGGGCTCAATCCAAGAAGCATGTGAACTAAAAATAATATTGTCAAACATTTATGAATTATTTGTCTTATGCATTGAGGCTGCCAAACCAGGCTGCTAGTCATGTGAATTGAACTTGATAACACTAGAACAAATGGATGTTACTCATTAAAGAGGATGTTTAATTTTTTCAAGGATTCTTTTTCACCCTTTAACATGTGATATATTTTCCATATAATAACATAATAAAATGTAGATAAATCTATACCTGTTTGCTTTTCTATATGTTTTTTAACTTCGGACTTTCTGTGGAAGAGAAAAATGTGTTTTGCATATGTGTCTAATTTAGTGATTTCTAAACAATATGGGAAGAATTTTTGTGTTTCAGCACATTTTCCAGTGCATCATCAAATTGTAGGTATTATTAGAGTCTTGTAAGGAGCCGGTCCTTGAGAGCTTCTACTTTCCTCTTTTACTTCTATTTTCAATTTTTCTCCCACTTTAGTCATTGGCACATAAAATTTTGTTCTTGGCAAATGAGAATTAAGATGGAAAGATTAATTTTTTTATCATATTTATACAATTTTTACTGTTAGAAAATCTGTTTGCTGTATTGGTACATACAGTCACCTTAAAAAGTGATCTAATACCATTTCCTTTTGCAACCTTCTGTTCTGTAGTCCCTATTTTTTGTTTTGTGGGTCTATGAATATTATCTTACAGTTACCACAGAGAACTCTGAATGAATACTTCTTTGGTACATTGGCTCTTTTTCTATGTGTATGCATGTACGTGTGTGTGTGTGTATACATATATATGTATGCATGTGTATATCTATGTGTGCGTATATATATGTGGGTGTATATATATGTGTGTGTGTGTGTATGTGTATTTGTATATCTGTGTGTGTGTGTGTGTGTGTGTATACACACACACACACATACACATAGTTTTAAAGTATTTTAAAAGTATTTTAAAAGTTATTTCTTGAGGGTCTATATAGCAGGCAGTGTTCAGGGCACTAATTTTAAGCTGTCTGATTTACCTTTCTTCCCTTTCAGGAAGTGGAACTCCTTCTTAGCCTCTGTCATTTGTAATTTACAGCTCAGTTTATTCTATTCTTTCTCAATTCCATATCCTTTCTAATAATCTTCTCTTTATTTTACTTTGAATTTTATGGTTTTATTTTGTACCATTGATGGTTGTATTTTGAACTCAGACATCAGAAATAATGGTGTTATTGTAAAGGATGTACTTTAATAACTTTTAACATCTGCATACATCCGTGAAGCCATTACCACAGTCAAGATTATGAACATATCTATCACCTTTAAAAGCTTTTTCATGCCCCTTGGTAATTATTCCTTCTCATCTCCAGACAACCACTAATTTGCTTTCTGTCACTGTACATTTGTAGTGGTTGAATGGTGGCTTCCCACCACCACTTGGAACTTGTGAATATGACCTTATTTGGAAGATGTAATTAAGGGTCTGGAGATGACCTCATCCTGGTTTAGGGTGGGCCCCAAATCCAATGACAAATGTCCTTGTAAGAGAAAGAAGACAGGGAGGAGAAGGTGATTAATGGAAGTTGAAATTGTAGTGATGCACAGGCCAAGGACTGTCAAGTGTTGCTGGCAGCCACCAAAAGCTAGGGAAGAGACATAAAATAGATTCTTCCTCAGAAGCTACTGAAGGAACCAACCCTACCAACACCTTGATTTTGGACTTCTGGCCTTCAGAACCCAGACAGAATAAATTTCTGTTGTCTTAAGCCACCAAGTTTATGATAATTTGTTTTTAATTTCTAGAATTTTATAGAGAGTTTATGGCATGTAGTCTTTCTTATCTGGATTCTTCGACTCTGTATATTTATTTTGAGATCCATCTTTGTTATTGCATGTATTAAAATTTAACTTTTTATTGCTGAGTAATATTCCAATGTATATATCACAGTTTGTTTATCTATTCACTTGTTGATGAACATTTGGTTATTTCCAGTTTCTTGCTATTATAAATAAAGTTGCTATGAACAGTTGTGTCAAGTCTTTGTGTGGACATATGATTTCATTTTTCTTGGATAAATTCCTAGAAGTTGAATGATTGAGTATATTTAACTTTTTAAATAAACTGCCAAGGTTTTTTTGAAAGCATTGTACATTCCTTCAAGTAGCATATAAAGGTTCCAGTTCCCCTATATGTTGGCCAACTCTTGGTAGAGTCAGTCTTTTTAATTTTAGCTATTGGACTATTATACGGTGGCATTTCATTATGGTTTTAATTTTCATTTCCCTAATGAAGTGTAATATTGAGCAATTTTTCATGTGGTCATTTTCCATCTGCTTATGTTATTTGTGAAGCTATGTGGTCAAATCTTCATCCCATTAAAAAAGATTTTTTTCTTATTGAACTTAAAGATTAAAAAAAGCCATCTGGATAAAAATTCCTTTAAGCAGGTATATGACATGTCTTTTAATTCCTTTATAAGTATCTTTTCAAAGAGCATAAATTTTTAATTTTTTTTTCAACGTTTTTTTATTTATTTTTGGGACAGAGAGAGACAGAGCATGAACGGGGGAGGGGCAGAGAGAGAGGGAGACACAGAATCGGAAACAGGCTCCAAGCCATCAGCCCAGAGCCTGACCCGGGGCTCGAACTCACGGACTGCGAGATCGTGACCTGGCTGAAGTCGGATGCTTAACCGACTGCGCCACCCAGGCGCCCCAAAGAGCATAAATTTTTAAATCTAATTTATCAATTTTTATTAACTATTTTTTTGCATGTTGTATCTCAGAGATTGTTGTCTAATCAATGTAAAAAAATGTTTTCTTATTTTTTTAATTTCAACAGGTTTACTGAGGTGTTGTTTATGTAGAATAAACTATACATATTAAAAAAAAAAAACATTTGAAAACCACCATGAAATCACCACAGCGAAGATAACAAATGTATTCATCATCCATGATAATTTCCTATTGCTCATTTGTAATCTCTCTGTCGAATTTTTCCCTATCCATCCCCTTCTGCCAGGCGTTCACTTTGCTTTCTGTCACTGTGGATTAGATTGCAATTACTAGAGTTTTATATAAATTAGAATTCTATTATGTACTCTCTTCTGTCTGGCTTATTTCAGTCGGCACAATTATTTTGAAGTTCATCTGTGTTTTATCATGTATCAGTAATCCATTCCCCCTTTTTTTCCTTCTGAATAACATTCCATTGTATAGATATACTACTATATGTTTAGTTAGTTACCTGTTGGTGGATCTTTGGGTTATTTCCAGTTTTGGGCTATTACAAATAAAGCTGCTATGGACATTTATGATATGTATTCTTTGGACATATGCTTTCTTTACTCTTGAATAAAAATTCAGTAATGGAATGGCTGGATTGGATGGTAGGTGTATGTTTAATTTTCTAAACAAATGTCTAAACCTTTTTTCCAAAGTGGTTATATCATTTTACATTTTCACCATCAGTATATGTGAAATTTAGTTCCTTTGCATTCTCATCAATAGTTAGCATGGTCCATCTTTTTAATTTTAGCCATCCTAACAGATAAGTAGTGGGATCAAATGATTTTAATTGCATTTGTTTAATGACTAATGATGTTGAACATATTTTCATGTTGTTATTTGCCGTCTGGATGTCTTCTTTGGTGAAGTGTATATTCACAAATTTTGAAATACTGTAATTGAGTTGTTTTCCTGTTTTTGAGTTTTAAGTGGTCTTTTATATAATGAATACAAATCCTTTATCATATGATTTGCAAAAAAAATTTAATGCTGTGTGTTTTCATTTTCCTAATGATAGGCATTCTATTTTTGAAGAGTAGAGTTTTTAAGTTTTAATAATGTCCATTTCATGAAAACTTTTTCTTTTATGGATTCTTTTTTGTTTTATCTAAGAATCATTGCCTAATCCAAAGTAGTGACCAAGATTTTTCTCTTATTTCTTCCAAGAATTTTTTATAGTTAGATTTTTTTAAATGAAGTCTATGACCCATTTTTAGTTGATGTTTGCATTTAGTGAAAGGTACAGAGCGAAGTTCACTTTTTTGCCTATGGAAATCCAGTTGTTCCAGACTGTTGAAAAGACTATTTTTTTTGCTCCAGTGAATTTGCCTTTGCACTTCTGTTAGAAAAATCAATTGTCTATATATTTGTGGATCTGTGTCTGCACTCTCTATTCTGTTCCATGATCTATTTCTCTGTCTTGATGTCAGTAGTACCCTATTTTGAATATTGTTTTTTATAATGGATCTTGAAATCTGGACTTTGCCCCCCCCCCCATTTTTTTTCAGAGTCGTTTTGGCTATTCTAAGTCCTTTGCATTTCCACATAAATTTTCTAATCTGCTTTTCAGTTTTTAAAAATAAAACCTGCTGGAATTATTTTTTATGTTATTTTTTAATTGAAGTATAATTAAAATACAATGTTACATAAGTTTCAGGTGTATAATATAATGATTCAACAGTTCTATACATTCTGTCATTACTGATCACTATAGCTATACTCTTTTTTTTCTAATGTTCTAATGTTTACTTATTTTTGAGAGAGAGAGAAAGAAACAAAGTATGAACAGGGGAGGGGCAGAGAGAGAGGGAGACACAGAATCTGAAGCAGGCTCCAGCACAGAGCCTGACATGGGGCCATGAGATCATGACGTTAGCCCAAGTGTGAAGCTTAACTACTGAGCCACCCAGGTGCCCCTTTATAGGTATACCCTTACTCCCTTTATTTCGCTCATCTCCTCACCTACCTCCTCGGGCAGTCACCAGTTTGTTTTTTGTATTTAAGAGTCTGGTTTTTGTTGTAGTTTGTCTTTTTACTTTGTTCACTTGTATTGTTTCTTAAATTTCACATAGGAGTGAAATCATGGTATTTTTAATTTAATTTTTTTATTTTTTAAAATTTATATCCAAATTAGTTAGCATATAGTGCAACAATGATTTCAGGAGTAGATTCCTTAATGCCTCTTACCCATTTAGCCCATCCCCCCTCCCACACCCCCTCCAATAACCCTCAGTTTGTTTTCCATACTTATGAGTCTCTTCTGTTTTGTCCTTCTCCCCGTTTTTATATTATTTTTGTTTTCCTTCCCTTATGTTCATCTCTTTTGTCTCTTAAAGTTCTCATATGAGTGAAGTCATATGATTTTTGTCTTTCTCTGACTAATTTCACTTAGCATAACACCCTCCAATTCCATCCACGTAGTTGCAAATGGCAAGATTTCATTCTTTTTGATTGCTGAGTAATACTCCATTGTATATTGTGAGTAATACTCCATTGTGCATTGCTGAGTAATACTCCATGTGTCCATTGGGTGACACATCTTTATCCATTCATCCATCGATGGACATTTGGGCTCTTTCCATATTTTGGCTATTGTTGAAAGTGCTGCTATAAACATGGGGGTGCATGTATCCCTTCGAAACAGCACACCTGTATCCTGTGGATAAATGCCTAGTAGTGCAGTTGGTGGGTTGTAGGGTAGTTTTATTTTCAGTTTTTTGAGGAACCTCCATACTGTTTTCCAGAGTGGCTGCACCAGCTTGCATTGCCACCAACAATGCAAAAGAGATCCTCTTTCTCCGCATCCTCGCCAACATCTGTTGTTGCCTGAGTTGTTAATGTTAGCCATTCTGACAGGTGTAAGGTGGTATCTCATTGTGGTTTTGATTTGTATTTCCCTGATGATGAGTGATGTTGAGCATTGTTTCATGTGTTGGTTGGCCATCTGGGTGTCTTCCTTGGAGAAGCTCTTCCAACCTTTTTTTTTTTTTTTTTTTTTAATTTTTTTTAACGTTTTATTTATTTTTGAGACAGGGAGAGACAGAGCGTGAACAGGGGAGGGTCAGAGAGAGGGAGACACAGAATCCGAAACAGGCTCCAGGCTCTGAGCTGTCAGCACAGAGCCCGATGCGGGGCTCGAACTCACGGACCGCGAGATCATGACCTGAGCCGAAGTCGGCCGCTTAACCAACTAGGCCACCCAGGCGCCCCTCTTCCAACCTTTTAAAGGTCACTTTCTTTAGGTTAATTTGGTAGATTTCATCATATTTTGTTTTTTATCCTTCCTTTTTCATGTTTTCATCATATTTTCAAGCTAGACTGCTTTTCCTCAAAGCTAGGCCCATGTATCAGGCACTTTTTTTTTTTTTTTTTGTAAATAAGGTTTTTTCAAAACTCATGCCCATTTGTTATTGTATAGTCTATGGCTGCTTTTAGTATACAAAGGAAAAGTTGTGATAGAGATTATATGGCCCACAAATCTAAAATATTTGTCATCTGTTCCTTTAAAGAGAAAATGTGCTGACCTGTGACCTAGATGATCATGTAGTCCACTAGTAAAGATCATTTCCTTTCTAACCTGGCATCTTTTATTTCCTTTTCTTGCCTGATTGCACTGGTTAGATCTTCTAGTATAATAATGAATAGAAGTGGTGACAACAGATGTCCTGTCTTGTTGCTGATTTTAAGGTGACAATATTCAATCTTTCATAATTATGTATGATATTAGTTATAGAATATGCTCCTGAAAACTGGATGTATATGTTGTTTTCCAGTCACCCATTCTTGATTTTTTGTATTACTGGGTGATGACTGGTTAGTAGAGGTTGGGTCATGTACCTTCCCGTGGCTGCAGTGGAGACTGAGAGAAAATATTTGGCATTTTCAGCTTGTGTTAGTGGTCTGGCCTCATAAGTTGGTTATTCCCTTAAATATAAGAAGGAAGTTCAGATTTTTTGCAGGCTAAAAGAATATCAAATGCCTACTGCTTCCATCATTCAGAAGGTATTTATCATGTAGTGATACCATGTTCGTGTTGTACAAAGACTAGCACAACCCATTTTCTTCAATAAGATTGTAGCAGTGTGATGATTCTTCATGAAGGAACTGAAAGTTGGAGATATAAATTCCTTGTATAAAATGTTTGTTTCTGTCATCATGTTTTAGTGGCTCGTTATCAAGATGCCAAAAGTTGCTGAGTTCTAGTAAAGGGGCTACTTATTCCCTAAGTTTGTTTTGAAATTTTCCAAATTTGTGGCTTTAATTATGCCATTTTTTTCACTTCTCTCTCCTAAGACCATCTTTCATAGGCCAATCTCAAATTCTCCACCCATATCAATCCTGGGACACAGTGTTTTCATTGTTCTTTTGAATGCCAACAGCATTTACTTATTTCCAATCATCCACAAAATCCTCCAGTAAATAGAGGCAGAGGAAATACTTATCATGAGGCCAGCATTATCCTGATCTTAAAACTAGGCCAAGATGTTACAGGAAAAGAAAACAACAGCCAATATCTATAGAAAAGATAGATAATAAATATCCTTAACAAAATATTAGCAATTTGAATCTAGTAATACATAAAATGGATCATGTACTATGACTAAATGGGCTTTATCCCAGGAATGCAATGATTGTTTAACACTCAACAAAAGAAAAACTGGTCAGAGATGACTTCTGAAATGGTGGCATGAGATGTTCCACAGATCCTCTTCCTAGCAAAACTAGTGTAATTGGTAACAGTTAAAACAAATAAATAAAATTCAGCCAGCCATTTAAAGTCTCTGGAAATGGTCCTAAGGACATATGGCAAATGAAGACACATTTAAGAAAATCTACTAGTTGGGATGAACATGGGTGTTATATGGAAACCAATGTGACAATAAATTTCATATTAAAAAAATAAAATTAAAAAGGTGAATAGAAAATGAAAAAAAAAAATAAAGAAAATCTACTAAATCTTAGTTAAGAAACTTGCAAGTCCGTGACATTTGAGTCATGACCTGCCCTTTTCACTTTCCCAACAGCCTTGCCCCAGAGGGTTCAGACAAGCATATGGGGCTCCTTCCCCCAGTATACCCCCTTAGCTCCCAGTCTAGGACAATGTTTTTTTCCCCAGGTGGGGCAAGCTACTAGCATTTCTTGTCCCCTTTCCTTTGTACATCCATGTTGGAGAAGCTCTATTCCAGGCAAGACCAAGTAAGAGGGCTAGGAGTCTCTTCCTCTACCCACCCTCTGCTTCCTCCCCCCAACAGGAGGAAGGAAGCACTTTTCCAGGGACAGTTGGGTGAGAATTCTAGGTCTTCAGTCGCCCTTAGCTGAGCTCATTAGTTGAAGGGAGGTTTCCCACTGGGAGGGGCAAGATGAGAGGACTAGGAGTGACTGTACCTAACCAGCACCCTACTCAAAGCAAGGGTGTCACCCTGAGAGAAGCTGGATTCTGTTTAGACCTCTAGCTCTAGAGTAGTGATACAAAGTTTTGCTTGAGGGTGGGGAGGAGGCAGGCCATAAGAGCAGAGAGCTCTGAAGCTCTCCTCAAAGGAACTGCCTTATTGAAACCAAGTGTGGGAGAGTTCAGACCTAAAGGTATGCTTACAGACTGTGATAGGTAGTTAAGAGAAGGCTGATGGTTCCTTGAGCACAACAAGATAAGTTTTAGACCAGCTAGAAGTTTACCAGATAAAACCAGGGAAAGAGACAGTTAAGACTAGCCCTCTTGGGCTTGGAACAAAACTCAAAATACTGGCTTGAAAGACCACCCTCTACAAAGAGGACAGGATTTAACTGAATAAGACTGTAGAGCAATTTATGCCCAGCAGCACTGTTGAAAACCACAGTGCAATGAGCTGGCAGTTAGGGGAAGCTAACAGTTGGGTGTGATACCAACAGAAGCAGACAACACAGAAATGGGGGGAAAAAGACAAGGAAAGAGCCCTGTCCAAACTACTGTCATCCCAGAGTATCTTTGTGCATGCCCCAGGCTGTGCCCTCTAAGGAATATCATCAGAGGCTTCACACTGTGAGGGAGACAGACTTCACTAAAATGGTCCAGCTAAGCCATTAAAGAAATTAAAAAAAGCAAACTACAATAATCCACAGATGGATGAGAGAGCACTATCCAGAGTTAATAAAGATATTATCTAAAATGTACAGTTTTAAACCAAAAACTATGGGACAGGCAAATAAGCAGGAAAGTATGACCTGTACACAGGGAGGAAAAAAGCAGGCAATGGAAACTGCCTGTGTAGGTGTTCAGATGACAGACTTAAGTGACAAATATGTCAAAGCAACTATTATAAATAAGTTCAAAGGGCAAAGGGAAATCATGCTTTAAGAAGTAAATGAAGATAACCATGTGTCATCAAATAGAAATTATCTATAAAGAAACATATTTGGAAAATAAAATAATTGCTGAGAGAAGTTTTAAAGGTCTTAAAAAAATGAAGATGGGCTTTTTTCTTCCAAGTTTTAATTTAAATTCTAGTTAGTTAATAACATACAGTATAGTATTGATTTCAGGAGTAGAATTTAATGATTCATCACTTACATATAATACCCAGTGCTCATTATAACAAGTGCCCTCCTTCATACCCATCACCCATTTAGCCCATCCCCCACCTACTGCCTTCTGTCAACCCTCAGTTCTCTATTAAGAGTCTTCTATGATTTACTTCTGTGTCTCTCTTTTTTTCTTTTTCCCTTCCTATATGTTTATGTTTTTTTGTTTCCTAAATTCCACATGAGTGAAATCATATGATATTTGTCTTTCTGTGACTTATTTTGCTTAGCATAATACACTGTAGTTCCTTCTATGTCATTGCAAATGGCAAGATTTCATTCTTTTTAATGGCTGAGTAATATTCCATTGTATATATATCCCATATCTTCTGTATCCATTCATCAGTCATTGGACACTTGAGCTCTTTCCATAGTTTGGCTATTGTTAATAATACTGCTATAAACATTGGAGTACATGTACCCCTTCAAATCAGTATTTTTGTATCCTTTGGATAAACCCAGTAGTGCAATTTCTGGGTTGTAGGATAGTTCTATTTTTAACTTTTTGAGGAACCTCTGTACTGTTTTCTAGAGTAGCTGCACCAGTTTGCATTCCCACTGACAGTACAAGAGGGCTCCATTTCTCCACATCCTCACCAACATCTGTTGCTTCCAGTATTGTTGATTTTAGCCATTCTGGCAGGTATGAAGTGGGCTATATATCATGTTTATGCATTTGGTATTTTTAAGGTGAGCATTCTCCCCAAATTGATTTGAATATTCAACCCAGTCTTACTTAAATATTTAAATGATAGCAGGTGGTGTGTGTGTGTTTGTGTGTGTGTGTGCGTGTGCGCATGTGTGTTTTGTAAAGGACCTTACAAGCTAAAGGCTAATTCTAAAATTCATTTGGAAATGCAGTGGATACTAGATTAGCCAATCCATTTGTAAAAAAAAGAAGAAGAAGGAGGAGGAGGAGGGGGAGGGGGAGGGGGAGGAAGAAAAGTTGTAGAACCTACCCAACTTAACTTTAATAAAAAGGTACATTAATCAAGAAATGTGATATCAGCACGAAGATTGACATCAATAGAACCAGAAAAGAGAATCAGAAAGTATATCTCCAAAGAGTCCACTGACTTTTGATAAAGCTACTTAGGCAATTCTTTGGGGGGAAAAGATAATCTTTTTGACAAATTGTGCTGGAACAGCCAGAAATTCATAGGACAAAAAGGAATCACAACCAGTATCTCATATGTAAAAATTAAGTTGAAAAGGATCATTTGAGCTAAAGATATAAAACTTCTAGAGGATGGCATAGGATAAATTCTTTGAGATTATGGTTTAGGCAAAGATGTCTTAGAGTACAAGAAGCAGAAACCATAAGAGAAAAAGTTGATAAATAATACTTCATTACAGTTAAACACTTCTGCTCCTCAAGATGCTAATAATATGAAACCACAAGGCACAGTTTAGCAGAAGATATTTGCAAATACATACATGATTAAGGAACTTTTATCCAGAATATAAAGAATTCTTACAACTCAGAAATACCAATCTAACTAGAAAATGGGCAATGACTTGTACCAACACTTCAGGAAATAAGGTGTACGAATGATCAGTGTGTTCAAAGTACTTGGTCATTAGAGATTTACATATTAAGACTATAGTGAGATATCTTTCCACATACAATAGAATGTCTAAAATTGAAAATACACGTAAGTACAAATGTCCCTGGACATGTGGAGTAGCTGAAACTCTCATACATTCTTATTGGTAGTGTAAAATGGTACAATCACTTTGAATAATTGTCAGTATTTTAAGCGTGTATTTTTGTCAACAGGTTATGGGTAAAAAAAATATGGTACATTTATACAACAGAGTTAATACATTTTAGAATAATGATGAATCTCAAAAATCTTATACTCAGTGGAAGAACACAAAGCTACAAGCCAAAGACTGTATGATTCTGTCTACACGAAATTCTTTAAAAGGCAAAGTTGTGGAGACAGAAATCATATCAGTGGTTTCTAGGGCTATGGGCAAGAGAGACATTCAACTGCAAAGAGTACAAAGAAACATCTTACATGACTCTTTACTTAGCAATATTCATATAACTATATACCTGAAATTATTATGTTTTAATGCATGTACATTATACCTAAATAACGCTGTTTTTAAAAGAGAAGTGTAATTGATACCCAAAACAACATGAGTGAATCTCAAGGTCATTATTCAGAATGATAGTAATGAGATGTAAAGGACTATATTCTGTATGGTTTTATATGAAATTCTCAATAAAATGGAAACTATAGTGACACTAAGTAGATTAGTGGTTGTCAGGGGCCAGGGATGGGTAGAAGAACTGACTGCAACAAGGCAGGAGGGAATTTTTTGAAGTGATTGGCATGTCTGATATTAATTGAGGAGATTGCTTCATGGGTATATAAAAATTTCAGAACTCATCAGTATATATGTATACTTCAAATGAGTACATTTTGTTTATGGAATTATATTTCATTAAAACCAACTTTTAAAAAACTTGGGATTCAGTGAAAGCTGTGCTTAGAGGAAAATTTGAGCAAAAATTTTACCTTTAAATAATTATGTAATAAGCTGAAAGACTTAAAATTAAGGATTCAGGTTTTTTACCTGAAAACATAAAATGACAATCAAATTAAATCAAAGGTGTATATATAGAAGGAAGTAATTAATAAAGATAAGAATAGAAGTCAATAAAATAGAAAATTGACAAAGGTAAGAAAAAATAACCACAGAAAATTGAAGTTGTTTCCAAGACTAATAGAACACACACATACACAAAAATTGTTGGTATTAGGAATGAAAGAGCGTATATCACCATATATTTTGATATTCAGGAGAAAACAAAGGAATGTTATGAACAACTTTCTGCCCATAAATTTGACAAGTGACATGTAATAAACAAATTTTAAAAATACAGCTTACAAAAATATAAACTGAAAGAGAAATCTGATTAGTCCAGTATCTATTACAGACATTGAATTCATTATCAAAACCCTTCCCACAGGGAAATCTTCACATCCAGATGATGTCAGTGATGAATTCTTTCATACACATAGAAGAAGTAATACTAATTTTACACAAACTGTTTCAGAAAATGGGGGAGGAGGATGAGGTAAAAATTCCCAACTTACTCTTTTAGGTTAGCATAACTCTCACACCTAAACTAGATGAGGATCGGGGCACCTGGATGGCTCAGTCAGTTAAGCGTCCAATTCTTGATTTCAGCTCAGGTCATGATCTCACAGTTCATGAGTTCATGCACTGCATTGCTGTGTCAGCTCGAAGCTGTTTGGGATTCTGTCTCCCTCTCTCCGCACCTACCCCACTCATGCTCGCATGCTCTGTTTCTCTTTCTCTCTCTCAAAATAAATCATAAAAAAAAAAAAACTAGATGAGGATGATAAAAGAAAACTAGGCGTGCCTGGCTGGGTCAGTTGGAGGGACATGTGACCCTTGATCTCAGGGTTGTGAGCCTGAGCCACATGTTGGGTATAGTGATTACTTAAAAAAAAAAATTAAAATTAAAATTAAAAAAAACATGGACCACTGTGTTATGAATGCAGATATACAAATCCTTACCCAAATAGTTGCACATGAAATCTGTAGCAATATATGAAAAGTTTAATACATCATGATTCATCATAATCAAGTGGAGATTTAGCTATGAATGCAAGATTCAAATGCACGATTGGTTTAAATTTTATTGTGTTTTATATAAACACAATAAAAGACAAAGCAACTACATACATGGTTGTTTCAATAAAGGCAGGAAAAAAATTGAAATAATTGAACACCCATTTATAATAAAAAATTTTTATTATAAAAAAAAATTGGGTAAACTTTCCCCAATCTGATAAAAATGGTCTTGAAAAAACCTAGAGCTAACATTCCACTTAATGGAATAATACTGAAACAATTTTCCCCTAAGACTGGGAACGTAACAAATATACCCACTCTCACCACTTACGTTCAGCATTGCTGTGTTGTTCAATAAGGTGAGGCAGATAAAGACACAATGGTTAGAAAGGGAGAAGTAAACCATCTTTATTTGCAAATGATGTGTTTATGTAGAAACTTGTAAGTAATCTACAAAACAACTACTAGAACTAGTAGAATTAGTAAGGTCTCAGTATACATGACTAGTATTATAAATTTTCTTTCTGTAGTCTGGTGGCCTTACGTGGAGATGGCATTAAGTAAATCTCAAATTTAATAGTTTGAAAACACACGAAATGCTTTTTGGATTAATTTAAGAAAAAAACACACAAGACCTCTAATTGGAAACTCCAAAACATTGTTGCAATAAATTAAAGAAGATAAAATAAAGGAATAGGTAAGTCATATTCATGGATTGGATTCATAGAATTGTCACTGTTTTTCCTATAATAATCTATTGTTTGAATATGATCCTAAACATAATGCCTACAGAATTTTTTGGTAATAGTTATCAAAATGATTCTATAATTTATATAGAAATTCAAAGGACTTAGAACAACCGAAAAGTCTCGAAGGAGAAAAACGATGACACACTTACATTCTGCAATTTCAGGATTTATTATAAAGCTGTAGTACTCAAGACAGCGTTGCATTAGCATAAAATTTGCAAATACTGTAGGTTAGTGGAACAGAGTAAAACTCCAGAAAAAAAGCCCACACTTGAAAGATCAGTTGATTTTGAGGTGACAAAGCAATGCAGATAGGGAAAGGAATATCTTTTTTAACAAATGAGGCTAGATTGCCAGAAACAATAATTAATTTTAGATGGATTCTAGATTTAAATTTGAAAGTTAGAATTATAAAGGTTTTTGTAAGATGTTTAGAAGGATATCTTCACCACCTTGGAGTAGGCAAATAAGTAGGATAGAGCAAGCAATACTTACAAAAGAGCAAACTGATAAATTAGACTTCTTTAAAGTTAAACGATTTTCCTCATCAACAGCCACTGTTAAGAAAATAAAAAGGCAAATGACAGATTAGGCCAAAATTATTTACAATATATTTACAAAATGTATATCTGACAAAGGATGTGTACCTGAAATGTCAAAACAATGGTCTACATCTCTTATAAAAAGAATGTCACTTCTGAGTTTAGGTTTTAAAAAGACTGCAGCTTCCATCTTGGGTGTGCTTTTTCATTCTACCTCTCTTTTACATAACTGGGTCTGGGGGAAGCCAACTGCCATATCATGAGGACCATCAGACAACCTATGGGGAGGCCCTTCTGGGAAGAAACCGAGGCCTGTCATAAGCTATGTGAGTGAACTTGGAAGCAGATCAACCTGGCTGACAGATTAACTACAGGGTTGGGAGAGACTGAGCCAGAGCTACCCAGCTGCTAAGCCCTTGGATTTCGGACCCAAAGAAACTCTGATATAATAAATGTTTGTTGTTTGAAGCTGGACTTTGGGGTCGAAAGTTACACAAATAATGCATCCGGCAAAAATGAAGCAAATGGAATAGTTGTACCTGCTAATGGGAACAACCCATAAACCGCTTTAAAAACCAGCAGGGACTACTAAGGGTAAATGTATGCATACTCTATGACCCAACAATTTTACTCCTTCATATATACGCAACCGAAATGTGTGCACTTTACATCAAAAGACATATACTATAAAAATATTTTGCCAGCAGTTATAGATGCTGAGATGAGTTTAGTCTTTTATTTTACGAAAATAGAACCAATAACACTTGCCTGCTGTAGTTGATGTCACATTTGAGAGAAACAGGACTCTGGTGACTCCTAGGTTTTTGGACCTGGGTACATGGTTGAAGGGAAAAATCAGTCATTTTGTTTGGGCCACACTGAAATTGCCTAGTAGACTTGCAAGTGCAGATGTTAAATAGATAATTGAATTTATGAGTGTGGTAGTAGATATATGTATTTCAGAATCTTCACTGTATATATAAGTATAATCTTCAAGTCTTGGAGCTAGATGATTTCATCTTGGGAGTATTCCTACAGATGATTAGAGGGCTTTGAACTTATCCAGTTCTAGTGAACTTTAACATTTAGAGTTTTGGTAGAAAAGGCCGAGATGGAACTGACAGTGAGATATGCAGAAGCCCAGGTAGTGTGGTATTAAGCAAAACTGGAGAAGTGGTAAATCCTGTTAAATATTGCTGAGAGAGAAATTAAAGATGGGAGAGTCAGATATATTGGACTTTGCATGCTGTTCATATTTGGGCAAGTTACATTCTGTAATTCTTAATTTCTTTACCAGAAAAATTTGTAAGGATTTCTTTTTTTTTTAAGTTTTTATTTATTTAAGTAATCTTTGCACACCATGTGGTGCTTGAACTTACAACCTTGAGGCCAAGAGTTGCATGTGCTGCTGACTGAGCTAGCCAGGTGCCCCGTGAGGATTTCTTTTTCACTAATTTCTTCTTTCATGGGTTTAGGAGATTTTTTAGTTTCTTTGTTTTGTGGTCTCAGCCTTAATGAACAGGCACTTGCCTGGAAAGTAATACCATTTCACAGCCTGATGTTTAATCATTTAATGTAGAACAAAATTGGGTTAGAATAGTGGTTCCTAGAGGAAGCTAGAGGGACCTAGGGTCCTAGAGGGTGACTGAATGCTGTAAATGTGTTGGTTTATTTCTTTTTTCTTTATTCTATAGTCTTCTTTTATTTACATGTCCCATTTTGCCCCAGTTTCTATTGCTGCTGCCTATAATATAGTCCAGAAAAAAATAGTCATAAATTCTGCATTTTGGAAAGCAAGTTGCTTTGCACTTTATAAATTAATTTTTTCTCTGAAGCATTGATCCACATTGACAGGTGATGAAGTAGTTTAGCATGACTGTCAGCAATGCACAACTGAGCTGCCTTTCAACTCTAGTGCAAAGGCAACACTTTGAAAGGACTTATGTCCCAGACCACCCACAGTTCCATTATTTGTATTTGGATAATGACTTTCCCTTACGTATCATAAAGCTTGTGAGAAATACTATTTTATTATTATTTTGAAATGCCTTGTGGAGAAGAGGGCAAGTAATTTAGGTATAAATAACTAATTGCTGATGACATTTCCAAGATTACCCTCTTGATAAAGGATATAATTAAGACATTTTGCTAATTCCATTGCTGTTTTTTTTTTAATGTTTATATTTTATTTATTTTGAGAGAGCATGTGCAAGCACTTAAACATGGGGGTAGGGCGGAGGGAGAGGAAGAGAGAGAATCCCAAGCAGGCTCCACATTGCAGCACGGAGACCCATCTGGGGCTAGATCCCACCAACCATGAGATCATGACCTGAGCTGAAATCAAGAGCCGGGT
The DNA here is from genome assembly GCF_018350195.1 of Panthera tigris. Taxonomy (NCBI): domain Eukaryota; kingdom Metazoa; phylum Chordata; class Mammalia; order Carnivora; family Felidae; genus Panthera; species Panthera tigris. Next base: position 66,181,778 of record NC_056669.1, on the reverse strand, counting down.
GCTTAACCAAATGAGCCCCCCAGGTGCCACTCCATTGTTCTCTTAACAGAACCTTGACTTATAAGGTTATTCAAAATAAATAGTTGAAAATATGTATTTCCAGGGGAAAATATTTATTATATACTAAATCTTACATATTAAAAGGCAAAATTTTACTCACTTGGTATTTTTTATTACTATGTAAGTAATTTTGGTTTTAAACCTTTGGTTACAGACTTATCTTACACAGTGATAAATTAGCTGGCATATTTAGAAGATATAATTTTCTGGTTTTTAAAACCTATGGCGTCTATTTAGCCAAATTCTTAAAAATAGAAACAGATTGGTCTATGAAAGTCCCCCTTGTTGTTCAATCAGTATGACATAGTTTATATGTAATTATTAGATGGTAGGGCATTCTGTGGCTCCTGGTTCAGTTTACTTTTGAAATAGTTCACTATTAATGTAGTTTGGACTTCCAGGTTTTGGTCTGGCATTTAAAGAACTTGGAAGTCACCAATCCATCCTAACAGGTAAAAACCTGAACACATTGAAAAATCAACGACTCTTATTTGGTCCGTAGTTCTTCACAGGGCAAACTGCTGCTCCCCAAATTGCAGAGACTGAAAGGTCCATCCAGTACAGAAAGTCACAACTTACCAGAGCAGCAACTTCCACAGGAATGGTGTCAGGGAAGGAAATGTGAGCTGTTCATTGGTGAATTGCCAGAGGCTCAATACAGGTAATTCCGAGAGATAAAAAGTCTAGCAGGACATCCTTCACATTTTTGTGAGTTTTACCTCTTGCATCTCTACTAAGTTCTTACAATGAATATTAGAGAAAAATCCTCTGTGATTCTCACAAGGGAAAGGAAAAAGGAACCATTTTGGAATATGCCAGGGCATTCTGTTCTTAACAAGGTCTGCTCTCAGGAGAATCTGTTTAAGAACCTAAATGACTGGGGTTTTATCAGAGCCTAATTGACCTGAGGGAAGGATATTACCCAACCCCAATTGACACTAGCTTTTCACATGGAAGAGGGAAATACCCAACTGTGCAGCCCACTCTAGCCGTCTTGTGCCACAGGGGGTGGGGAGCTGAGAAATACTTGTGAAGTTCACAGTCTGGGGCATGGGCTTAGTAGACTGAGACCTATTCATAGGGCTATACAATGCTTCTCCTCCCTTCCTCCCACCTCACCAACACATTACTAAATCCTGTCTACAGCAGTTCTTTTTATCTAGTACACTGTGCCTGCCTATAACAAAAAATTACAAGACATACTAAAGTGCGAAAAAACACAGAAGAGATGAAACAAACAACAGAATCAGATTCACATATTGTAGGGATGTTGGAATTATCAGACCTGAAATTTAAAACCATATTCTAGGGGCTCTAGTAGGTAAAGTAGCATGTAAGAACAGATGGGCAATGTAAACAGAGAGAAATTTTAAGAAAGAATAAAAAAGTGCTACAGATAAAAAGTGCTAACAAAAATGAAGAATGCCTTTGGTGAGCTTATTAGCAGACTGGACAAGGCTCAGGAAATCTCGAGCTTGAGAATATCTCAGTAGAAAACTCTAAAACTGAAAAGCAAAGAGAAAAAAAAATACTGGAAAACAAAAACAGAACAGAATATCCAAGGACTGTGAGGCAACTACAAAAGGTATAATGTACATGTAAGAAATGCCAGAAGAAGAAATAGAGAAAGGAACAAAAATATTTGAAACAACAGTGACAGAGAATATCTCTAAATTAATGTCAGACACCACAGATCCAGGAAGCTCAGAGAACACAAAAGCAGAATAAATGACAAAAACTCTACCTAGGCATATCATTTTCAAACTGCAAAAACTTAAAAAAAAAATCCTGAAAGAAACCAGAGGGGAAAAAAGCGTTACCTATAGAGGAGCAAAGATAAGAATTAACGTCTGACTTCTCCTCAGAAACCATGCAAGCAAGAAGAGAGCTCAATGAAATATTCAAAGTATTAAGAGAAAAAAGCCCACAAGCATAGAATCCTGTGAAATTATCCTTCAAAAGTGAAGTAGAAACAGCCTTTCTTAGGCAAAGAAAAATTGAGGGAATTTGTTGCCAGTAGACCTGCCTTGCAAGAAACATTAGAAGAAGTTCTTTAGAGAGAAGGAAAATTATAAAGGTCGGAAACTCAAATCTACATAAAGAAAAGAGCATTGGGGGAGGAATAAGTGAAAGCAAAATAAAAACGTTTATTTTTCTTATTCTTTTTTTTTTTTTAAGTTTATTTTGAGAGAGAGAGTGCGTGCACGAGCAAGGAAGGGGCAGAGAGAGGGAGAAAGAGAATTCCAAGCAGGCTCCATGCCATCAGTGCAGAGTCGGATATGGGGCTAGATCCTACCAACCATGAGATCATGACCTAAGCCGAAATCGAGTCAGATGTTTAACCGATTGAGCCACTCAGCTGCTCCTATTTTTCTTTTTCTCAGTTGATCTAACTAATAACCGTTTATTCAGAGTAATAATAGCAACACTGTATTTAACTATGTATGCTGTGTGTGTGTGCTTATATGTGCTTATGCAGAATCTGAATGCCAGCAATAATACAAGTGATGGAAGGAAGAATTAGGATTATTTTGTAGTCGTAAAATACTTGCAGTACCTGTGATGCAATAGAGTGTTGTTTGAAAGTAAACTGGATTAAGGGTGCCTGTCTGGCTCAGTCAATAGTGCATGCACCTATTGATCTTGGGGTTGTGAGTTTAAGCCCCACATTGGGTGTGGAGATTACATTAAAAAAGTAAAATCTTAAAAACAAAACCAAAAAAGAAAATAGACTGGATTAGTTGTAAGTGCATATTGCAAACTCTAGGGGAACCACTAAAATTTTTATTTTTTTATTTTGAGAGAGAGAGAGAGAGAGAGAGGTGTGCACAAGCAGGGGAGGGGTAGAGAGAGAGGGAGAGAAAGAGAATCCCAAGCAGGCTCTGCGCTGACAATGCAAAATCAAGATTTGGATGGATGCTTAACTGACTGAGCCACCCAGAAGCCCCTAAATTTTTTTTTTAAGTATAACTGGTAATTTCTTACTAGATATGTCTTCTGAGGCAAGGGAAACAAAGCAAAAGTAAACTATTGGGACTACATCAAAATAAAAAAATCTTTGCACAGTGAAGGAAACAATCAACAAAACTAGAAGGCAACTACAGAATGGGAGAAGATATTTGCAAATGACATATCAGATAAAGGGTTAGTATCCAGAATATATAACAAACTTCCATAACTCAACACCTAAAAACAAATAATCCAATTAAAAAATGGACAGAAAACATAAATAGACATTTTTCCAAAGAAGACATCCAGATGGCCAACAGACACATGAAAAGATGCTCAACATCACTCATAATCAGGGAAATGCAAATCAAAAGTACAATGAGCTATCACCTCATACCAGTCAGAATAGCTAAAATTAACAACACAAAAAAACAAGTATTGGCAAGGATGGAGAGAAAGGGGAACCCTCTTGCACTGATGTTGATAAAGCCAACTGGTGCAGCCACTATGGAAAACAGTATGGGGGTTTCTCGAAAAGTTAAAAATAGAACAACCCTACCATTCAGCAATTGTACTACTAGGTATTTATCCAAAGGATACAAAAATAATCTGATATTTGTATGAGCATTATCAACACTAGCCAGCTATGCAAAGAGGCCAAATGTCCATCAACAGATTAATGGATAAAGATGTATATATATAATGGATTATTATCAGCCATAAAAAAGAATGAAATTTTTCCATTTACACTGATGTCGATGGAGCTAGAGAGTATTATGCTAAGCGAAATAAGTCAGAGAAAGACAAATACCATATGATTTCACTTGTGTAATTTAAGAAACAAAACAAATGAACATATTGGGGAGAAAAGAGAGAAAACCAAGAAACAGACTCTCAACTATAGAGAACAAACTGATGGTTACCAGAGGGGAGGTAGATGGGGGAGATGGGTTAAATAGGTGATGAGTATTAAGGAAGGCATTTGTTGTGATGAGCACTGGGTGTTGTATGTAAGTGTTGAATCACTAAATTCTACACCTGAAACTAATATTACACTACATGTTAACTGGAATTTAAATAAAAACTTGGAAAGAATTTTAAAAAGTGTAACTAATAGGCTAAGAAAGAGAAAATAGAATCATATAACATGCTCAGTTTAAAACCACTAAAAGCAGAAAAAAGAGTGGAAGATAAAAATAGAAACAAAGAAAAAGGGCAACAAATAGAAAACTGTAATATATGGTAGATAGTAATCCAACTATACCAATAATTAAACAGCAGCGGTCTAAATGCACCAATTAGAAGACACATATTGTCAGAGTGGATCAAAAAGCAATACCCAATGATATGTTGTCTACAAGAAGCTCACTTTAAATATAAAGATATAGAGATTAAAAACAAATTGATGGAGAAAGATATACTATGCTAATACTAATCAAGAGAAAGTAGAAATAGTTGTATTAATTTCAGGCAGGTAAGACTTCAGAGTAAGGAAAGTCATACAGGATAAGAAGGGGCATTATGTAGTGATAAAGGTGTCAGTTTTCCAAAAAGGCATAGTGACCCCTAATGTGTATGCATCTAAAGAGATAGTGTTAAAATATGTGAGGCAAAAATGGATAGATCTATAAGGAGAAATAGATGAATCCACTATTATGTTTGGAGACTTCAACATCCCTGTATCAGAAATGTTCATTCAGATCCAGTAGGCAGAAAACTAATAAGGACATAGGTTAGTTAACACTGTTAGTCAACTCGGTGTAATGGACATCTATACACTACTTCATCTGGCAACAGCAGAATGCATGTTCTTTTCAAGATATGCTCACCAAGATAGACCACATTCTAGGCCTCATAGCATACCTTAACAAACTTAGAAGTATGGAGATCACACAGTCTGTTCTCAGGCCACAATGGAATTAAGCTAGAAATCAATAATAGTTTGAAAATCCCAATGTACTTGGGAGATTCAACAGCAGTTCTAAATAACACATGATTTAAAAAGAAATCTCAAGAAAATTTTAAAATATTTTGAACTATTTAAAGTAACTTAAGAAATGACAAGTTGACATGATAACATTTTCTTTTTTTTCAGACATGTACTTCTTACCGTAGCACATACTGTTTTCCCTCTCTCTGAGATTCTACCTGGCTCTGTTCAAAATATCACAAGTTAGCATTTATTGACTACTCACAAGTATTTGGGGTGATTTTTTGTTTAGAAAAAAATACTCAAAAATTGTTTTTCAAATGATTAAACAGTTCTAATTTGTTAAGAGAATAGAAGTTATACATCCATTATTTATTGGTCTTAAAAATAACACTAGAAGAATATAGCATGTTAATTATATGTAGTACGACTACATATGTGAAAGTTAGATTCTAAAGTTAGTATAAAAGACAAAAATCTTGTGTTGCCAAAATGATCTTTTAAAATTTGATAAATATGTACAGTTCAGAGGTAATATAAAACTAAGTCTTGCATCTAAAGCACCTGGTTCTTTCAGTGTGGGAAGAAATTGATTTTTTTCCAGGTGAGCACTGGATGAAGTCCTTAGTGTATTTTTGGTTTGTGTTGATTGACAGTTATGAATTGTGACTTAATTACTTGAATCATACACAATACAAATTTTTTTTCCCCCTAAAAGGCCTTCCTGAATTGAATTCAGCTATGTGGAAAACAGGTTTTGTTTCTCATTTTATGCATATTCTAGGGTATAATATCACTGAGTGGAATATTAGGTAGAATTTTCCACACTGCATTCATGCTATATTTTCTCTTTCTCTCTCTGTATCTCTGTCTGTCTCTGTCTCTTTTACACACACACACACACACACACACACACACACACACACACAGACACACACACACGTTGGCTAAGCTCATTTCGTTTAGCTTTTTTTTTTTAAGCTCCTTTAATTCTTGAATTTAAATGCGTGTGTATGTGCCATCCACTTATTCTAATCTTAAATTGTTACTTGCTTCTAACTCATACCCTCTTTCATACCTGTTGCAGAAATTATGACTTTGGTACAGATAGAAAGTTAAATTGACAGAATTAATTTTCTAGTCCTAGTACATTAGAGAAAGCAGATCTGTGATAAATAATAGAGTTATATGATTACATGGTAGCACTGCTGATGAGTTATAATATACCTCTTTCTTATGTTTGTGTGAGAAAGTTAGGTTCTGTTTTAGGGTAGGCCACACTTTTTCACTTATAGTGTACTTCAGCGAATCACAACTGTACATAGGTTACAAAAATGGCAACTTAGGCCCTGTACTCATGAATATCTACTTTTTAGAATAAGACATTTTGGGGCACCTGGGTGGCTCAGTCGGTTAAGCGGCCGACTTCGGCTCAGGTCACAATCTCGCGGTCCGTGAGTTCGAGCCCCGCGTCGGGCTCTGTGCTGACAGCTCAGAGCCTGGAGCCTGTTTCAGATTCTGTGTGTCTCCCTCTCTCTCTGCCCCTCCCCTGTTCATGCTCTGTCTCTCTGTCTCAAAAATAAATAAACGTTAAAAAAAATTTTTTTTAGAATAAGACATTTTAAAACTAAATATAGCAATAAAAATTATCTCTTTTCTAGGAGTAAATAAAATCACTTAGTATACATTATCTCTGAGGGAAAAAGTAGGATATTGGCTATAATTTTGTTATAAAAAATTATGGGTAGTTATAGGCTCCTAGACTCTTATGGTTCTCTTGAGACTTATTATTTTAATTTTTTTGTTTCTTGAAATTACTAACTTTGTTGCTTTACTTTCCTTAGATATTTTCTTCAGATCATGTTTGTTGTAATTTTTCCACTATAGTTGAGTGTGTATTTGGTAGTCTTAAAGTTTTTTATTTTAAATTTCTTTCAAATAGTTAAGGGTGATTACATTTTACAGTACACATAAATTGAATTAAACTTTTTAAAGAGAAGTTTATTTATTTTGAGAGAGGAGAGAGAAAGAGAGAGAGGGAGGGAGGGAGAGAGAGAGGGAGGGCATGTGCATGCATTCATATGAGGAGGGGAGGATCAGAGAGAGAGGGAGAGAAAATCCCAAGCAGGCTCTGCGCCGTCAGTGCAGAGCTTGACACGGGTCTTGATCCCACAAATTATGAGATCATCACCTGAGCTGAAATCATGAGTCGGATGCTTAACCAACTGAGCCACCCAGGTACCCCTAAATTGAATTAAACTTTTACTTTAGCGTTTCAAATTAGGCTAATACCCTCTGGACTTCTTCCAAGAGAAACATGGAAGCAAAACCCAAAAACTCCCTAGAAATCTATTGGGAACTGAAACTTCAACAAAATTGACATTTTTCTTGTTTTTTAGATCATTTCATGCTTCATTAAATGTATCTCCTTCTGCAACAAACCACAAAAATATGCACTGGTTCACCTATAAAGTATAGAATTATCCTGAAATGAAAGCAACTGTTGAAGGTTTTACGTTTCCATAGTGCTAATACTTTCTGGAGGGAGAAATTGTGAGATAAAGGCCCTCTACCTTCCGCATCCCCAAGGTTATCTGTGTTACAAACATAAAATAATAATTTTTTGCTTTTTTTGTATACTGGGCATTATTCCTATGTGCTTAACTTATTCGGAAACATTCATTTCAGTTCAAGTCTTTATGGAGCATTATCTCTATGTATAGATTATGCTAAGCAATATGGATATTTTCTGTTGACATATAACTGTTGGGGTGACAATCATGCTTATAAGAAATTGAGTACAGAATATGACATGTAGTATAGTAAATGATATAGAGAAGCTAAAATAATTAGGGAAGACTTCATCTATCCACAGGAGGGTAGTAACCAAGTAGAGAACTGGCACTTCTTGAAAGCCCTGGACATGTTTATAGATAAATGTTATGTCTGATCTGGAAATTTCTTCCTTTCTTAGCTCCTTAAGGATCTATTGTTTGTGCCACTCATTTGGCACCACGTGCATGTTACTTTTCATTGTGTTTACCTTTTAACACTTACCTGTCTAGTTCCACACTAGATTATATTCACTTCCTGGAAAGTGAAGATAGTGCTATACTTCATTATACTTAATTGTAGCATATCTTGCATATAGTAGGTACTCAGTGATATTTCATAGTTATATCATCTCTAGAAGGGATGTTGATGAATTTCCAGGACTTATTTCTCAGATACAACATTCTTGCATTTTCCTGCAGGAGAACAGCGATACCATAAAAGTTAGGTTTCTTCATAGAAGCTCCTTTTTCATAGCTTCCAGAGCTGGAAATTCAAGAAGGGGGGAGAAAAAAAGCAGGTGAATGGTTTAGCATATCTGCCTAATATTTGAGACTTAGGAAACAGGAAGTTGTCTGTGGGTTATAACTATATCAAGTTCTGATAGTTTGTTTATTTTTATTTGTGTGTGTGTGTGTGTGTGTGTGTGTGTGTGTGTGTGTGTTTATTCTTCATAGAAATTTGTATCTATTAGGTGGACGTGGTCCCTTCTACTTGAATCAGTGTTTGAATGAGACCTGTCACTTCTTCTTTCACCAATTTATATATCTAATTATGGCAAAATATATATAACATAAAACTTATAATTTTATCCATTTTTAAGTATACTGTTCAGTGGCATTTAAATATATTCACACTGCTGTGCAGTCACTGTTACCATCCATTTCTACAAGTTTGTCATCATCTTTTACAGAAACTCTGTACTCATTAAATAATAACTCCTCATTCCTCTGCTTCCCCCAGCCCTTGGTAACCACTATCCTACTTTTTGTCTCTATGAATTTTATTTTTCTAGATATTGCATGTAAGTGAAATCATATAATATTTGTCCTTTGTGTCTGGCTTATTTCACTTAACATAGTGTCTTCAAACTTCATCCATGTTATAGCATGTATCAGATTTTCATTCTTTTTGAAGGCTAAGCAATATTCCATTATATGTATATACTACATTTTATTTATCCGTTCATGCATTGATAGACATTTTGGTTGGCTTTATTTTTAGATTGTGAATAATACTGCCATGAACATTGGTGTACTAAGTTTTTATTTGAGTGTTCATGTATTTCACATTTCTCCCTACCTCTTTTCTAGTTAATACAATTCTTTTGAGATGATGTCTTTAAATAACTCAAAATGCCATTAGTTGGATCTTGATCTGGCATGTGGACCTGGATCTCTTTAAAAGGTGACTTTATTCTATTAAAATGTATTGATTCTTTAAATTTTAACTTAGAAAACAGTCTTATTTCTCTTACTTCCAGGTTTTTTGGGTGTCTGACTGCCCTCTGTATACATAATACTTGCTTCCAAGACATAAAGTACTCTGGGCACCCATGGAGACAATAGAATTAATTTAATTAAAGTAAATCAGAAATACATTTATAGAGGACGTGAGATTGAACTAAGGCTCGAAAGATTTGTAGTACCTTGATGAACAGTTGGAGGATGAGACCAGGCATTTAAAGAAGGAACGTTTTGAAAGATACAGAATCAGGGAAGTCCCAGATATGTTTGGAAGCAGTGGGAGTTTTATTAGCACACGGGTTGTTTAGAAATAAAGAAGGAATAAGGAGCAATGAAGGAATGAGGAATAAGAAAGTCTGAGTATTGAACAACAGAATTTGGTTTCTTTTATTCAGAAATAAATCTAGGATCTAGGGACCTAGAGATCCCTTTGGGATCTAGTATGAGTAGTTAGGTCTGTGAGATAAAGAGTGACTAAAGACTAGCAGATACTATGAAGTGGCTTTTATAGTTTTGGGGAAAGTAATAGATTGTGAGAAGATGAGAATGTGGGGGCTGGGAAGAGGAAAAGGTCAGAATTTGATATTTTAGCAGTGGAATAATTACATTTTATAATGAGTCTTAGCATTAGACCTTGCCAGTTGAGTAATTGAGAAAGAGAAGGGGCAGAAAGTGATTTGAGCATATTAATTCATTAATTGAATAAGCATTTAATTTACTCTGTCTCAGGTAGTGTTCTAGGCTCTGATGATTAATAGATTAGTAAATTACAATTTTACTTTTAAGGGCCTTAATCTTATAAGTAGAGGTTTTTTTCCTGTAAATTTTCTGTAGCTTAATTTCTTAAAAGATTTGTGGGTAGAATTTTCAGATGAACAGGAAATAGACCAGTTAGTTCATTATTTTTCAAGAGAAGCTATTATAATGATTTTGATGGAGTGTGGATTAAAATTTAACTGGGGGAAAGACATTAAAAATTGGTTAAGTTGGTGTGCCTGGGTAGCTCAGTTGGTTAAGTGTTTGACTCTTGATTTCGGCTTAGGTCATGATCTCATGGTTTGTGAGATTGAGCCCTGCTTTGAGCTCTGTGCTGACAGTGTGGAACCTGCTTGGGATTCTCTCTCTTCCTCTCTCTATGCCATTCTACTACTCATGCTTTCTCTCTCTCTCAAAATAAATAAACATTCAAAAAAATACAAAAATTTGTTAGGTACTTAACATATACAAAATCATGGGGCCATTTAATTTCACTGTTTATTTTATTATAAATATTTTTTAATGTTTATTTTTGAGAGAGAGAGAGAGAGACAACATGAGTGGGGGAGGGGCAAAGAGAGAGGTGGACACAGAATCTGAAGCAGGCTTTAGGCTCTGAGCTGTCAAGCACAGAACCCGACACGGGGTTCAAGCTTACAACCTATGAGATCAGGACCTGAGTCGAAGTCAGACACTTAACTGACTGAGCCACCCAGGCACCTCTTTACTTTCACTCTTTAAGAAAATCAAATATTTCAAGTTCTCAGAGTTCTGGAATTATTTATTTACATATGTTTTTTCAATGAAGTATAATAAATCATACATATTTAAGATACAGTTTGAGTGATATATGTGTACTCCCATAAAATCTTTAACACAATCAAGAAAATGAATGTATATGTATCATTTACCAAGTTACCTTTCTCTTTCCCTCTTTTACATTCCTAGACCTTCTGTCACTATAGATCATTTTGCATTTTCCAGAATATTTAATATAAATAGAATCATGCAACATTTTTGATTTAGCTTCTTTCACTCAACATTATTGAGTGAAATTCATATTCGTTGTTGCATATATCAATAAATTGTGTCTTTTTATTGCTGAGTAATAGTATTTCATTGTATGTGTGTACCACAGTTTTATCCATTCGCCTGTTAATGGACATTTGGTTGTTTCCAGTTGTTGGCTGTTATGAATAAAGCTGTGAAAGAGAATTCATGTAAAGTCTTTATGTTTACACATGATTTCATTTCTCTTGGGTAAATTCCTAAAAGCTAAATGACTGAATCATATGTTAGGTATATGTTTACGTTTTTAAGAAAACTGCTAAACTGTTTTCCAAACACATTTTATCAATTTGCATTCTTACAAGCAGTGCATAAGACTTCCTAGTTCTTCTTGGTAGATTTCAATCTTTTTAATTTTAGCCATTCTGTAAGTGTGTATTGGTATTTATTGTGGTTATTTGTCATCTGAAATTTGTTCTTTGGTAAAATGTCTATTCAAATGTTTACCTGTGTTTAAAATTGAGTTGTTTCCTTATTGAATTATAAGAGAAGTTTTTTATATGCTCTCTATACGTGTATATGTTTTGCAAATGTTTTCCCAATCTGTAGTTTATGTTTTCATTTTTAGGACAATGTCTTTTGAAGTGCAGAAGTTTTTTGTTTTGGTGAAATCCGCTTTATAAATTTTCTCTCTTTTTTTGGCATCGTATCTAAGCTTTGCCTAACCTGAGATCGACGAAGATTTTCTTTTATGTTTTCTTCTAGTAGTTATTGTATTGTATTGTATTGTATTGTATTGTATTGTATTGTATTGTATTGTATTGTATTGTATTGTATTGTATTTTAGAGAGAGAGCATGAGCTGGGAAGAGGGGCAGAGGGAGGGAAAAGATCTTAAGCAGTCTCTATGCTCAGTGCAGAGCCTGATAGAGGACTTAATCCCATGATGCTGGGATCATGACCTGAGCTGAAATCAAGAGTCTGATGCTAAACCCACTGAGCCACCCAGGCACCCCTCTTCTAGTAGTTTTATATAGTATCCTTTCCATTTAGTTCTACAACTCATTTTAAGTTAATTTTTATATTTTGTACAAGTTATGGTTCAAAGATTATTTTTGTGGGCAGGGATGTCTAATTGTTCCAGTGCCATTTTGGAGAAAATATCTTTTTTTCTGTAGAATTGCCTTTGTAAAAATCAAGTTTTTATATATGTATGCACCTATTTTTGGACATTGTCCATTCTGTTCCATTGATATTTATCATCCTTTCTTAATTACTGTAGCTTCCTTTATATTAGGTCATGAAACCTAGTACTATGAGGTTTTTAGCTTTTTTCTTCTTTTCAGAATTATTTTGGCTATTCTACTTCCTTTGCATTTCCACATAAACTTTAGAGTCAGGTTGTAGATTTGTATAAAAAACAATCCTACACTTGATCTTAGCCAAAAGGCCGAGAAACAATTGTATAAAAAAACAATCCTACTACAATTGACTGGGCTTGTGTTCAATTTATATATCAATTTGGACAGAAGTAACATATTAACTAAATTAAATTTCCCGATCTGTTAGCATGGTAGCTCTTAATTTTTTTTTATTTTATTAAAAAAATTTTTTTTAATCTTTATTTTTGAGAGAGCGAGAGAGAGAAACAGAGCATGAACAGGGGAGGAACAGAGAGAGAAGGAGACACAGAATCCGAAGCAGGCTCCAGGCTCTGAGCTGCCAGCGCAGAGCCCAACGCGGGGCCCAAACCAATGAACTGTGAGATCATGACCTGAGCTGAAGTCGGACGCTTAACTGACTCAGCCCCCCAGGCGCCCCGTTGTTTTTTTTTTTTTTTTAGTTTTAATTCCAATGTAGTTGTATTAATTTCAGATGTACAATATAGTGATGGAACAATTCCAATGTGTTACTCTGTGCTCATCAGGATAAGTATACTTTTAGGGGCATATGGGTGGCTCAGTTGGTTTAGCATCTGACTTTGTCTCAGGTCATGATCTCATGGTTTGTGGATTCAAGCCCTGCATCTGGCTCTCTGCTGTCAGCACAGAACTCACTTCAGATCCTCTGTCCCCCTCTCTTTCTGCCCCTCCCCCTCTCATGCACATGCTCTCTCTCTCTCTCTTTTAAAAATCAAGATTAAAAAAAAAAGATAAGTGTACTTTTAATCCCTTTCAACTGTTTTACTCATGCCCCCCCCCCCACCTCCCCTCTGGTAACCATCTGTTTTCTATAGTAAGTGTTTGTTTTCTTGTTTGTTTCTTTTTTTCCCCTTTGTTCATTTGTTTTGTTTCTTAAATCATACAAGTTGTGTGAAGTCATGTGGTATTTTTCTTTCTCTGACTAGCTTATTTCTTTCTCTGACTGGTTTAGCATTATACTCTCTAGATCCATCCATGTTGTTGCAAATGGCAAGATTTCATTTTTGGGGGCTGGATAATACTCTGTTGTGTACATATGTGTGTGTGTGTGTGTGTACATAGATATATATGTGTGTGTGTGTGTGTGTGTGTGTGTGTGTGTACACGTCCTCTTTGTCTTATTCATTCATTATCGAAAAACACTTGGGCTGCTTCCATAATTTGGCTCTGGTAAATAATACTGCAGTAAACATAGGAGTACATATATCTCTTGGAATTAGAGTTTGTCGAGAGATTTTTTTATTTCTTTCATTATTGTTTTGTAGTTTTTTACATATAGATCCTGTATATATTTTGTTGAATTTATTTCTAAGTAGTTCATGTTTTCTGATGCACTTGTAAATGGTACTTAAAAATAGTCGCTCTTGTGTTTTATTCCCTTGCTAAACTCACTTACTAGTTCTAGTAGCTTTTGTAGATTATTTTAGACTTGTTCATAGATAGTTATGTCACAAGCAGAGAAGAAAATTTTGTTTTTTCCCTTCTAATCTGTGTGCCTCTCTCCTTATCTTGTTGTACTTGTTGCACATCCACTACAGTGTTAAGTAGTAGTGGTGATGACAAGTATCCTTATCTGCTCCATATATGAGGGCAAAAACCAGTGTTTCACCATTATATATGATATTAGCTTTAAGTTTGGGCCTGATAACCTTTTTCAGGCTGGGCAATTTTCTTCTATTCCTAGTTTGCTGCAAGTTTTAAATCATAAATGGATGTCACAATTTGTCAAGTGCTTTTTCCTCCATCAAGTCGATCATATGGAGATTTTTTTCAGTCTCTTGATACGGTGAATTGCACCGATCAATTTGCAAATATTGAATTAGCCTTAAATTACCAGGATCAACTTCACTTAGATGTATTCTTTTTGCATATCACTGGATACAATTTGCTAACATTTTGGGGGGATTTTTCATTTGTATTCACGAGGGATATTCGTCCAAGGGATATTTGTAGTTTTCCTGTTATGACTTTGTCTGGTTTTGGTCTCACTGTAGCACTTGTCTCAAAAAGTAGGTTTGGAAATCTTTCTTTTCTATTTTCAAGAAATTTTTATGGAGAATTAATATTGTATCTTATTGAAATGTTTAACTGGATTGCCAGTGAACCAATAAGACCCAGGCCTTTTTTTGGTTGTTGGAAGATTAGAAGTTCAGAGACATAGGACTATTCAAGAAACCTATTTCTTTTGTGTCTTTTTAAGATTTTACCTTTTTCATGTGAGTTGTTGAGTTTATGAGCATGAAGTTTTTTTGAAGTACTCCTTTATTATAATATTAATGTTGGATCTGTGGTAATTTTTTTTTAATTCCTGTTATAATTTGTGTCTTCTCTTTTTTTCTTTGGTCAGTTTGGCTAGAGTTTTATAAATTTTTTTGAGCTTTTCAGAGAACCAGCTTTCGGTTTCATGGATTTTTCTCCATTGTCTTTCTATATCCTGTTTTAAAAAAATCCCTCTGATCTTTATTATTTGTCTTCTTCTGCTTATGATCTATACTCTTGGATATTTGAGGGCAATTCTCTGCAAATCTCTGGAGTTTTATCTCAGAACATTTCTCTCTTCTGTGATACTCTGCTCTGCAAACTCTAGCTTCTTAGTCTTTCTGGATATCTGCCGTGTCTTTTCAGTTTAGACACTACAGCCTGGAAGCTCAGTGTGGGTAACTGGGGCAAGCATAGGGGTCCGCTCATCTCTCATAGATCATTGTACTTTATTAACTTATGTCTAGTGTTTTGAAAACTGTTAAGTCATATATTTTGTCCAGTTTTTTTTTTAAATTGGTTTTGGCAGGAGATTAAGTCTAGTTCCCTGTTACTGCATCTTGGCCCATCATTTACTTTTCAATTTTTATCTTATCTAAATGGGAAAGTCTTGAAGAGAAGACAGCTTTTGTACCCTACATAGTATGTAGTACAGGACCTTGTACTCCATAAGTGCTTTTTGCAAATTTGACTTATTACTTGAGTTTACTTGAACTGGATGGAAGAGGGAGATAAAGCAGAAGAGTAAAGGCACCATCTGACTGCATTTTCCCTGCTTGTCAAGTGAACTCACTCTGGAGCCCTGATAGTAGAATTTCTATATTCCACTCCCATCTGTCAACTCTAGTGCTTATAGTTGGGTTACTAGAACTACCCCTAAAACCTCGTCAGACATCATCTGATCCAACTGGCCCCCTTAACCTTAGTTTTCACAAGAATTGTAATTTGATAGACTAGTAGGATGTTGAGAAGGGGAGAAATCTATAGGAAAATCATAGACTAAAAAATAATCTCAAGGAGTCTTTTCTGGATGCTGACTCCAAATATTCAGTTTCACTATTAATCTGAAGATTGATTTTTCTTATGTTCTCAATTTTTCAGCAGTTATTGTTTCTTCAACCATTCTTTCAGTCCCTTTGCAGCCTCTCAATCCACCTTATATGTCTTTTAACTCTAGTTTCAGGGGCACCTGGGTGGCTCAGTTGGTTAAACGTCCAACTCTTGATCTCAGCTCAAGTCATGATCTGATGGTTTGGGGGTTTAAGCATCACATCGGGCTCTATGCTGACAGTGTGGAGCCTGCTTGGGATTCTCTCTCTCTCTCTCTCTCTCTCTCTCTCTCTGCCTCTCTGCCTCTACCCCACTTGCTTAAATAAATAAACTTAAAAAATTTTAGCTGTAGTTTCAATTAAAAATTTTTTCTGACTCTGCTGAGTTCTCAGTGAATGCATCAGGACTATCTTCTAATTCAAGACGTCTGCCTTCAGTCTATCTAGAGAAAAGTCTGTTTCATCTATTGATTTTTTATATCAATGACCGAATTTTTTATTTTCACATTTTCTTTTTTCTAATGTTTATTTTTATTTTTGAGGGAGAGAGAGAAAGTGAGAGAGGGAGATTGAGGATCAGAAGCAAGATCATGACCTAAGCTAAAGTTGGACACTTAACCAACTGAGCCATCCAGGCACCCATATTTTTACATTTTCTAATTGGGTTCTTTTCATACCTACATTTTCCCCCTTTATTTTGTTTTCATTATTTCTTGTTCATTTTAACCTGAAGTTTTGCCCTCATGTATCCCTGTGAAAATTCTGTATGAATTTACTTGTAATGTTTTAAATATTTATTTCCTTAAAATTATTTTCATATTGAATAAATTCATGTAGTGATTATTGATTTTTCTGACTGTAATTTTTAGCATTAGATTTCTCCATATGATTCTGAATATTGGTGTGCCGGCTCATTTTGGGTGGGAGTTATTTTTCTGCTGTTGTTTTTCTCTCCCCTTCTTTCCAGTGTGCTCATACCTGTTTCTAGGTATTCAGTTAATTTTCAGTTAAACCCTCCTTGTCCTCAATCTAGAACTAAGTCTTATTCCAGAATTTCATTTATTTTGTTATAAGTTATATTGGAGATAAGATAGAAACATTTGGTACTTTGCTTCAGTTTCTGGTAACATGTTAATAGATTATGCCAGCACCCTCTCCCTTAGACATTTTCCTAAAAGGCCTAGGTGGCTTCGGTTAAGTGTCCAACTTCGGCTCAGATATGATCTTACGGTTCGTGGGTTCGAGCCCTGTGTTGGGCTCTGTGCTGACAGCTCAGAGCCTGGAGCCTGCTTTGGATTCTGTGTCTCCCTTTGTCTCTGCCCTTCCCTATTCGTACTCTGTCTCTCTCTCAAAAATAAATAAACATTGACAAAAAAATTTTTTAATGAAGTAAAATAAAAGCCCTCACTGGAGGTTGGTGTGTGTGTGTGTGTGTGTGTGTGTGTGTGTGTGTGTGTGTGTGTGTGTTTGTGTTTCCTAGCCTTCTTTCTTGAACTAGCTCGGTTCTGGAGGGCAAGGGCTGGTATGGTACTGAACACTGCCACTCCTTTTTAAGGTCTGTAATCAAAGGCCTGAGCTTTTAGCCAGCTTTACTTTTTATTAACCATTTCTGTTTTATTACTGGCTGCTAGAATTTTTTTAAAATTATTTTTTAATGTTTATTTACTTTTGAGAGAGAGAGAGAGAGAGAGGCAGAGGGAGAGGGAGACACAGAATCCAAAGCAGGCTCCTCCAGGCTCTGAGCTGTCAGTACAGAGCCCAAGGTGGGGCTCGAACTCACAAACCGCGAGATCATGACCTGAGCCAAAGTTGGAAGCTTAACTGACTTAACCACCCAGGCACCCCAGGCTGCTAGAAATTTTTTTAAGTTTATGTATTTATTTTGAGAAAGAGAGAGCATACGTGGGAGGGGTGGCGAGAGAGGGAGAGAGAGAAAATCCCAAGGATTCTGCACTGTCAGCATGGAGCCTGACACAGGGCTCGAACTCATGAACCATGAAATCATGATCTGACCCAAAATCAAGAGTCAAACGCTCAACCTACTGAGCCACCCAGGCGCCCTGGCTGCTAGAAATTTTTATCTTGTTTTTGAACCTATGTGTTTTGTGTTATCTTTTCATATATTTTATGTATCCTGGCCATGTTTTTGGTGTGCAATTAGTGATCAAAGTTTACCATTATGCTATTCTGATTTGAAGTCACATTTCCCGGTTAGGAGATTTCAGAATAAATATACCTGGCTTAACTCTTCTAGATTCTCAGTGAATAAGAAAAGACAAGAAAAACTCAGGGTTATAAATCAAATGTTATTCTTCTTTTGGTCCTCTGCAATAGATAATACAGAAGTGGTTTCTTTATAGAGCATTGGTTACTTGTATTACTTAGTTTCATTCTAAATTCTGTGAGTTACTTCTCCACGAATTTCTGCTGCCCAAGTCTTCTAAACACTGTCATACAAAGAGACATCGTTAGCTTAGAAGCTTGAGATCCTGGAACTTATCTGGATTAATTTGGGAACATTATTTAACCTTTCCATATTTGCTTCTTCCCTTATGAAACAAGTATAATTAATATCTTCTTCCCCTATCTCATGGGATAGTTGTGAACATTATAAAAGATGATAGAGTTCAATTCAACAAGGTTTTACTTAGCACCTGTTTGGAGAAAGACATATAGTTAGGTTCTAAGGAAATTGAATAAAACACAGTCCTATGGCTATTTATAATACAGTGGGACATACAGCTTGTTTTATAACCAGTTATAATACAGCATAGTCTGTGATAAATGCTTAAATACAGATATTAAACAACAATTTAAGAGGACCTAAAGAAAGATGCAACTTAGGCTTCAGGAAGTGAGCAAAAACTTTACTGAGGACTGATCTTTGATTTAAAGCCATCGGGCTTTAAAAATGCCAAGGTGCTATGTAAACATGACAATGCTATTATTTTATATGCCAAATATTTTTCCATGAGCTAATCTGATTGGAGACCACTAAGCCATTTCTTCTTTATCTTTTTTGTTCGTTATGTAGGTTTGCCCTTGCTATTAAATCTTCATTCTTATTTGTCATGATGGTTGGGATGAGGCATACTCTTGTGGTATTACAGCCAATCTTTCTCTCTTCTGTGAATACTGATTTAGATGATGATTTTTCAAAAGAACAATTTTCTCTTTATAGGTTTTATTTTTTGATAATGTAATAATTGAAAAGAAAATTTTCCCTCCAGGCTGCTTTTTCAGAGATTGTTACCTCTGAAGTTCCAAGGAAACACTATTTGCTATTATCCAGATACATTTAGACTCCGCTTTTGCAGTAGAACATTTTGTTCTATTTGCTATAATTTTTTAAGGGACAAAGATAAACAGCTTAAATAGATAACCATCTCTGGTTGCTGCTTCTAACAATAATATTTAGCAGCTAGTGAATATTCTGTAAGTGCCTTTCTCAGAAAGGCTGCATTAAGTAAACAAGCAGTAAATATTGTTGGTGACTGATAGATGATAGAATTCAAAGCTAGCCAACCACTCATATCAGGCTAAAACATTGTTTTTCTGTTTTGGTAAATAGTACTCATCTTGTTTAGACAGGTCTTATCAAAAACAGTGTTAGCATTTCATACCAAACATATTTTTATAAAGCTCATGAGAACTAAAACTAACAAATTTTGAATTGCTTCAATCATATTTCATTAGCTTCTTTAGATGTATGTTTTGGTTTATTTCCAAATCACAAGTTATACTGTATCCTGTGTTTTGAAGAATGATAGCTCTTGTGCAGTGTTCCAGTCAGTCACCATTTACAGTAAAGTTTGGCTTGTTTTTGTCATGGAAATCTCAGCCATGGATTGAATTGATACTTGGGAACATACTTTTATTTGGTCCTTGGCTGCCAAAAGATTTCATTACAGGTGTTTTGTGAGGTTTATGTAACTAATATTTGGTGGCTTCTGTATTAGATACCGCTGTAATTTGAAGTGTCATTCCTTTGCAAAGCTTTTAAGAGATGTAACTATTTCTAGCCCTCTTGACTCAGTCCTCTTGACTAAGGAGACAGTTATTATATACATATTTTGGTTTAGGTGTTGTCTTGAATTACTTTATGTTTAAGTAGCAGTGCATCATCAGAATCACCAGAAACACTAGCAAGTAAACTCCCACATGGATTTTATCTTTTTTATTATATTTTCATTGCTTGGCACAAAGTTGTTGTTCAGTAAACTAGTTGAATTAATTACCATCCTTTTCAGAGTCACCATCACTCCTCCTATTGCTTATAGTAATTACTGATATATAGGACTTGAATCCTATCCCCCAACAATGGTTTTTTCTTCCCTCTTTTATCCTACTTTTTAGGTCTCAGGTAAAAGGTTTACTCTCTTCCAGTCATCAGTGACCTTCCCCTTTTACAATGATAGCAATAACAGTAATCATGAAAATGATATTTATTGCTAGTATGTCTGAGTACCAGCTTGTGACGGGCCAGTGGTTCTATAATAGGGTTTATTAATCATTTTCTATCTCCAGGTACTATGCTGAATAATCCACATGCATTATATCACTTAATCTTATCAGCAAAATAATAAGTTATTTTATGCTCGAGAAAAACTGAGGTTCAGAGAAATTCACCAAAACCATAACCTAAATTAGGGCCAGACTCAGGATTCAGTTCCTTTCTATCTGGTGCCAAAGGCCATGAGATTATCAAGTTCAGCTTTCTTTATGAATCTGTTTTTCACTATGTCTGATAAATTGCCATCTAGCTTCTGGTTTAATACGTCTAGTAAGTGTTTCTTATTCTCTAGGAGATAATTAATTTCATTGTTTGACAGCTGTAATTATTAAAATGTTTTTCATAATATTAAAGAAATATGATGTTTGTAATTTAAACTTATTATGTCAGTAAACTTTTCTAGAGACATCTAAGATAGAATGAGTCTATTCTTACTAACATTGGCTATATTTAGCAAATTGTATTTATTTATTTATTTATTTATTTATTTTTTAATATATGAAATTTACTGTCAAATTGGTTTCCATACAACACCCAGTGCTCATCCCAAAAGGTGCCCTCCTCAATACCCATCACCCACCCTGCCCTCCCTCCCACCCTGCCCTCCCTCCCACCCCCCATCAACCCTCAGTTTGTTCTCAGTTTTTAACAGTCTCTTATGCTTTGGCTCTCTCCCACTCTAACCTCTTTTTTTTTTTTTTTTTTTTCCTTCCCCTCCCCCATGGGTTTCTGTTATGTTTCTCAGGATCCACATAAGAGTGAAACCATATGGTATCTGTCTTTCTCTGTATGGCTTATTTCACTTAGCATCACACTCTCCAGTTCCATCCATGTTGCTACAAAAGGCCATATTTCATTTTTTCTCATTGCCACGTAGTATTCCATTGTGTATATAAACCACAATTTCTTTATCCATTCATCAGTTGATGGACATTTAGGCTCTTTCCATAATTTGGCTATTGTTGAGAGTGCCGCTATAAACATTGGGGTACAGGTGCCCCTATGCATCAGTACTCCTGTATCCCTTGGATAAATTCCTAGCAGTGCTATTGCTGGGTCATAGGGTAGGTCTATTTTTAATTTTCTGAGGAACCTCCACACTGCTTTCCAGAGTGGCTGCACCAATTTGCATTCCCACCAACAGTGCAAGAGGGTTCCTGTTTCTCCACATCCTCTCCAGCATCTATAGTCTCCTGATTTCTTCATTTTGGCCACTCTGACTGGCGTGAGGTGGTATCTGAGTGTGGTTTTGATTTGTATTTCCCTGATAAGGAGCGACGTTGAACATCTTTTCATGTGCCTGTTGGCCATCCGGATGTCTTCTTTAGAGAAGTGTCTATTCATGTTTTCTGCCCATTTCTTCACTGGGTTATTTGTTTTTCGGGTGTGGAGTTTGATGAGCTCTTTATAGATTTTGGATACCAGCCCTTTGTCCGATGTGTCATTTGCAAATATCTTTTCCCATTCCGTTGGTTGCCTTTTAGTTTTGTTGGTTGTTTCCTTTGCTGTGCAGAAGCTTTTTATCTTCATAAGGTCCCAGTAATTCACTTTTGCTTTTAATTCCCTTGCCTTTGGGGATGTGCCGAGTAAGAGATTGCTATGGCTGAGGTCAGAGAGGTCTTTTCCTGCTTTCTCCTCTAAGGTTTTGATGGTTTCCTGTCTCACATTCAGGTCCTTTATCCATTTTGAGTTTATTTTTGTGAATGGTGTGAGAAAGTGGTCTAGTTTCAACCTTCTGCATGTTGCTGTCCAGTTCTCCCAGCACCATTTGTTAAAGAGACTGTCTTTTTTCCATTGGATGTTCTTTCCTGCTTTGTCAAAGATGAGTTGGCCATACGTTTGTGGGTCTAGTTCTGGGGTTTCTATTCTATTCCATTGGTCTATGTGTCTGTTTTTATGCCAATACCATGCTGTCTTGATGATGACAGCTTTGTAGTAGAGGCTAAAGTGTGGGATTGTGATGCCTCCGGCTTTGGTCTTCTTCTTCAAAATTACTTTGGCTATTCGGGGCCTTTTGTGGTTCCATATGAATTTTAGGATTGCTTGTTCTAGTTTCAAGAAGAATGCTGGTGCAATTTTGATTGGGATTGCATTGAATGTGTAGATAGCTTTGGGTAGTATTGACATTTTGACAATATTTATTCTTCCAGTCCATGAGCAGGGAATGTCTTTCCATTTCTTTATATCTTCTTCAATTACCTGCATAAGCTTTCTATAGTTTTCAGCATACAGATCTTTTACATCTTTGGTTAGATTTATTCCTAGGTATTTTATGCTTCTTGGTGCAATTGTGAATGGGATCAGTTTCTTCATTTGTCTTTCTGTTGCTTCATTGTTAGTGTATAAGAATGCAACTGATTTCTGCACATTGATTTTGTATCCTGCAACTTTGCTGAATTCATGTATCAGTTCTAGCAGACTTTTGGTGGAGTCTATCGGATTTTTCATGTATAATATCATGTCATCTGCAAAAAGCGAAAGCTTGACTTCATCTTTGCCAATTTTGATGCCTTTGATTTCCTTTTGTTGTCTGATTGCTGATGCTAGAACTTCCAGCACTATATTAAACAGCAGCGGTGACAGTGGGCATCCCTGTCGTGTTCCTGATCTCAGGGAAAAAGCTCTCAGTTTTTCCCCGTTGAGGATGATGTTAGCTGTGGGCTTTTCATAAATGGCCTTTATGATCTTTAAGTATGTTCCTTCTATCCCGACTTTCTCAAGGGTTTTTATTAAGAAAGGGTGCTGGATTTTGTCAAAGGCCTTTTCTGCATCGATTGACAGGATCATATGGTTCTTCTCTTTTTTTTTGTTAATGTGATGTATCACGTTGATCGATTTGCGAATGTTGAACCAGCCCTGCATCCCAGGAATGAATCCCACTTGATCATGGTGAATAATTCTTTTTATATGCTGTTGAATTCGATTTGCTAGTATCTTATTAAGAATTTTTGCATCCATATTCATCAGGGATATTGGCCTGTAGTTCTCTTTTTTTACTGGGTCTCTGTCTGGTTTAGGAATCAAAGTAATACTGGCTTCATAGAATGAGTCTGGAAGTTTTCCTTCCCTTTCTATTTCTTGGAATAGCTTGAGAAGGATAGGTATTATCTCTGCTTTAAATGTCTGGTAGAACTCCCCTGGGAAGCCATCTGGTCCTGGACTCTTATTTGTTGGGAGATTTTTGATAACCGATTCAATTTCTTCGCTGGTTATGGGTCTGTTCAAGCTTTCTATTTCCTCCTGATTGAGTTTTGGAAGAGTGTGGGTGTTTAGAAATTTGTCCATTTCTTCCAGGTTGTCCAATTTGCTGGCATATAATTTTTCATAGTATTCCCTGATAATTGTTTGTATCTCTGAGGGATTGGTTGTAATCATTCCATTTTCATTCATGATTTTATCTATTTGGGTCATCTCCCTTTTCTTTTTGAGAAGCCTGGCTAGAGGTTTGTCAATTTTGTTTATTTTTTCAAAAAACCAACTCTTGGTTTCGTTGATCTGCTCTACAGTTTTTTTAGATTCTATATTGTTTATTTCTGCTCTGATCTTTATTATTTCTCTTCTTCTGCTGGGTTTAGGCTGCCTTTGCTGTTCTGCTTCTAT
The DNA here is from genome assembly GCF_018350195.1 of Panthera tigris. NCBI lineage: Eukaryota > Metazoa > Chordata > Mammalia > Carnivora > Felidae > Panthera > Panthera tigris. The sequence goes on along the minus strand of NC_056669.1, from coordinate 66,157,936 downwards.
TTCCTTTAGGTGTGCTGTTAGGTTTTGTATTTGGGATTTTTCTTGTTTCTTGAGATAGGCCTGGATTGCAATGTATTTTCCTCTCAGGACTGCCTTCGCTGCATCCCAAAGCGTTTGGATTGTTGTATTTTCATTTTCGTTTGTTTCCATATATATTTTAATTTCTTCTCTAATGGCCTGGTTGACCCACTCATTCGTTAGTAGGGTGTTCTTTAACCTCCATGCTTTTGGAGGTTTTCCAGACTTTTCCCTGTGGTTGATTTCAAGCTTCAGAGCATTGTGGTCTGAAAGTATGCATGGTATAATTTCAATTCTTGTAAACTTATGAAGGGCTGTTTTGTGACCCAGTATATGATCTATCTTGGAGAATGTTCCATGTGCACTGGAGAAGAAAGTATATTCTGTTGCTTTGGGATGCAGAGTTCTAAATATATCTGTCAAGTCCATCTGATCCAATGTATCATTCAGGGCCCTTGTTTCTTTATTGACCGTGTGTCTAGATGATCTATCCATTTCTGTAAGTGGGGTGTTAAAGTCCCCTGCAATGACCACATTCTTATCAATAAGGTTGCTTATGTTTATGAGTAATTGTTTTATATATCTGGGGGCTCGGGTATTTGGCGCATGGACATTTATAATAGTTAGCTCTTCCTGGTGGATAGACCCTGTGATTATTATATAATGCCCTTCTTCATCTCTTGTTACAGCCTTTAATTTAAAGTCTAGTTTGTCTGATATAAGTATGGCTACTCCAGCTTTCTTTTGGCTTCCAGGAGCATGATAAATAGTTCTCCATCCCCTCACTCTCAATCTAAAGGTGTCCTCAGATCTAAAATGAGTCTCTTGTAGACAGCAAATAGATGGGACTTGTTTTTTTATCCATTCTGATACCCTCTGTCTTTTAGTTGGCGCATTTAATCCATTTACATTCAGTGTTATTATAGAAAGATATGGGTTTAGAGTCATTGTGATGTCTGTATGTTTTATGCTTGTAGTGATGTCTCTGGTACTTTGTCTCACAGGATCCCCCTTAGGATCTCTTGTAGGGCTGGTTTAGTGGTGACAAATTCCTTCAGTTTTTGTTTGTTTGGGAAGACCTTTATCTCTCCTTCTATTCTAAATGACAGACTTGCTGGATAAAGGATTCTCGGCTGCTAGCAAATTGTATTTAAAACGTGTAGAAGGGTGCCTGACTGGCGCATTCAGAAAAGCATGTGACTCTTGATCTTGGAGTGGTAAATTCAAGCCCCACATTGGGTATAGAGATTACCTAAATAAATACAAATTTAAATATATGTGTGTGTGTGTGTGTGTGTGTGTGTGTGTGTGTGTGTGTGTGTATGTATAAATATAGGTAAGCAGGAAATCTCTTTTAGTGTGGGTATGTGATAAAAGATTCTAGAGAGCTTTTAGACATATTTAAAACTTTCTGTGTCCTTCATCTAGTTTATACTTACATCCATATCTAAGAAACAGAGATAGGTAATGGAATTCAGAGCAAATGTTTTTTAATTAGCCTAAATGAAATCATTAAAACACTAATTAAAAGTAGGTAAAAGGGATTGTAATGTAAGGAATGTATAGCTGTCATAACTTTTAAGTGATAGTAAAATGCAGAAAGAAGTGTTGCAAAATAAGTCACATGAGAGTTTGACAAAATTTGAAGAACGTTTTCTTTCTAATTTTTGTTTTTCTATTTGTCTTCCGTGGTTAGTCTAACCAGTTTGTTTCTACTGTTTTTAGTCCCTCTCTAGTTTGTCAGTTACACAGGTAGCTGTGTTTTTGTTAGCCCTTCATTTCTTACACATGGGCCTTTCTAGGAAGACTAGCAATCTAGACATCATTTCGACATCCATGTTTTTTATATTTACTATGTGTCATATAGAGTGCTAATAAGCATTGGGCAAGGCATAGTTTAAGGCGGGGTTTTGTCCTCAGTTTTTTTTTTTTCATTCAAAACAGAAAAAATTAAAACATCAAAATAGAGAATAGTGAACTGTTCATTCATTCAGCTACAACCACCATTACCACTAGGCCATTCTTTTTTCTGCTATAAGCCTTATCCACTCACCAGCCTCACACTTTTCCAGCTAGATTATTTTGAAAAAACCACAGATAATTATATTAATTGGACCATATGAAATTGTATATATCCATCCAATTTCAACCTACAAAATGATTGCATATGGTTCAACTTAGTTATCATTTCATTCATAAATATTTCAGTGTGTATTTCTAAAAAATAAGACCTCTTTTTGTTTATTAACACAACTTCAGTATCATTCTCATACCCAAAAAAATAACAATAAATCCTTAATATCACCAAATATCCGGGGCGCCTGGGTGGCTCAGTTGGTTAAGCGTCCGACTTCGGCTCAGGTCATGATCTCGCGGTCCGTGAGTTCAAGCCCCGTGGCAGGCTCTGTGCTGATGGCTCAGAGCCTGAAGCCTGTTTCAGATTCTGTGTCTCCCTCTCTCTCTGACCCTCCCCTGTTCATGCTGTCTCTCCCTGTCTCAAAAATAAATAAACATTAAAAAAAATTTAAAAAAAATATCACCAAATATCCAACAATCTTCATGTTTCTTCGTTTGTTTATGTATGGGTATTGCTCTTTCATTGTCTTTTGGTTTGCTTGAATTTGCATCCAGACAGGGTCCACATGTTGCTTTTAATTGTTGGTTTCTTCTTCCTTGCAAGTCATTTGTTAAAGACAGTGCTGTCTCTTAATTTCAACTTAGTAAGGAATTTAATAATTTTAATTAAAAATTAAAATAATTAAAAATTAAAATAATCTTAATGATCTTGTTTCAGTTTCATTAGGAATATAGGAAACCTATAAATATAACTCAGTGTATGTAAAAGCCTACTTTTTTTTTATGTAACTTTTATTGGGCAGTACTGAGCATGGTAGACACTGTTCAAACCCACTTTCATATTCACAACAGCCCTATGACAATGGGACTATTGTTGACCTCACTTTACAATACCTGCAATTGCTCAGACCCCAAACCTAAATCTCATTTTAGGTTCTCATCTTTCCCTCACATAAAACATTCATCCTATTAACTGCACCTTTAAAATAATTCATTAATTTTTCACCATCCCCAACACCATGAGCACAATCCTAGCTGCCATCATCTTTCTCTTAAATAATTACAGTAGCCTGGAAAAGGTAATATTTATGTTCATGGTGGAAAATTCAAAAAGGATGAAAAGTGAAATGTCTTTTCTACTCTGACCCTCCAGAGACAGTTTCTTGGGTTTTATTTCAGAGATAATTCTATTAATGTCCAACTATACATGTTTACCCATTGGAGCAAATGCTTTCAGCACCCTGCCCATTTTTCCTCAGCACCTTGCAATTCTTTGTACATTGTCTCAACATCTGATTGCCAGCACCTATGATTTTTAGCTTGAGGGCTTTGTCCCTTGGAGCCGGCTCTGCCCCTGAACATGGGCAGGCTAGAAGTTATGGGATATTCGTGCCTGCTACTTCAGGAGTATCCTTCAACTGATGACTTACAGAAATTGAGAGAAAAGCCTCTGGCTCCCTTACCCTTTGAGTGAGCTAACTCTGATGCATGCACTGCACTGACTGTCTCTCAGAATTCCTAGGCATGGCTGAGCTCCACTTGCCCACAGCTGTAGCCTTCTCATTAATGTACACCATGGCTGCCTTCTCTCCCCTACTCCTCTACCACAGTTTCTTAGGATTATCTCCCAAATAAACTACTTGCACTGAAATTCTTATTCAGGGTCTGCTTTTAGGGAAACTATAACATAAATTATGAAACGCTCAACAACCGCCTTTTTTTAATTCTAAGTAATCAGAGACCTTCAGAAAAAAAAAAATCCTATTTACTTGGCCCTAAACACTCCAATTTGGCCAAGTTTATTTTTTTACTTCTCATAGGAAGCTTCTGGGATTAGTAGAATTTTGTCTGTTATTCTTTGAAAAAATTTTATTGTTTAAGTTATTGTACGATTAAATTGACCTTTTTGTTTGTTTAGTGTAGAGCTTTATATATTTTAACACATGTTTAGATCCGAGTAACCACCACCACCATCAGGATACAGGGCAGTTTTATCACTCCAACAAACTTCCTCATGCTGTCTCTTTGTTGTCACACTCCTACCACTTATAACCCTTGACAACCACTGTTATGTTTTCCATTATTATGGCTTTATCTTTTTGAGAATGACTTATAAATGGAATCATACGGTTTATAACCTTTGGGTCCTCAGTTCTTTCAATTAGCATAAAATATTTGAGACTCATCTAAGTTGTTGCCTTATCAGCAGCTTGTTCCTTTTTATTACTTAGTATTACATTATATGGATATACTGTATTTTGTTTATTCACCTGTAGAAGGGCAGGTTTGGGGCTGTTTCTGGTTTGGGGCTGTTATGAACAATGTGCTATGAACATTCATGTACAGGTTTTTGTGTGGACACGTTTCCATTTCGCTTGCGTATATACTGGTAGTGGAATTCCTGGGTCATATGGTAGCTCTATGTTTCATCTTGTACTGAACTGCCAGACTGTTTTTCAAAAGATAACTGCATCATTTTACATTCCCACCAGCAAATGTATGAGGGTTCCAATTTCTCCATATCCAGATCAACAGTTTTATCAGTCTTTTTGATTATACCCATCCCTAATGGGTATGAAGTGTTATCTTGTGTATTTTATTTGCATTTCCCTAATGACTAATGATGTTGCGCATCTCCTCATGTGTTCTGGCCATTCTTTGAAGAAATATCTACTAAAATGTTTGCCCATTGCCTAATGAGATTGTTTTTTACTTTTGTGTTTTCAGAGTTCTTTATATATTCTTGAGACTTGGCTTTTTGGTTTTTTTAAACTGAATTTTCTTAGATTCAAAGTTTTAAAGTTTGATGTAGTCTGATTTACTAATTTTTTTAAATGGATTTTGCTTTTGGAACTCTTCATCTAACCCTAGGTCATAAAGATTTTCTCTTACATTTTCTTCTATAAGTTTCATGGTTTTGTGTTTCATATTTAGATCTATGATCCGTTTGGAGTTAATCTTTGTGTAAGATAAAGAGTTTAGTTTGAGGTTAATTTTTCTTTTTTGCATGCATATAGATGACCTCTTGTTCCAACATCACTTGTTGAAAAAAGTCTAGTCTTAGTTGAATTGCTTTTGCACCTTAGGCCATATTTGTATGAGTCTAATTTTGGACTGTCTATTCTGTTTCATTGCCTTCACTAGTATTTTTATTTATATTTCTTAGCCGGTATGATACTGTCTTTATTACAGTAGCATTACAGTAAGTCATAAAATTTAGTAGTGTGATTCCTTCAACTTAATTTTCTTTTGTAAAAATTCTTTTAGCTATTCTGGTACTTTTGTCCTACCATATAATGTTTAAGAATGAATTTACCTATATCTCAAAAAAAGAAAAAAAAAAGCCTTGCATGGATTTTGATATTGCATTAAATCTATACATCATTTTAGTGAAAATTGACATCTTTAATATGTTGAATCTTCTGACACTGTGTGTCCCTCTATGTATTTAAGTACTCTTTGGTTTTTTTCATCCTTGCTATGATTTGTTAGATTTATACCTAACTATTTCCATTTTGTAGGAGCTATTATAAGTGAAACTTAACTTTTTTTATTTCATATTATGTGTTTCTAGTATATAGAAATTTAAGTGATTTTTGTTTGTTGACCTTATAACCTGAAATTTTATTCATATTAGTTCTATAAGTGTTTTTTTGTAGATTCCCTGGGATTTTCTACATAGACGTTCTTGCATCTGCAAATTGGTACAGTTTTACTCCTTCTTTTCTAGTTTATATATATTTTAAAAAAATTTTTTTTAACATTTATTTATTTTTGAGAGAGCATGAGCGGAGGAGGGGCAGAGAGAGAGGAAGACACAGAACCCAAAGCAGGCTCCAGGCTCTGAGCTGTCAGCACAGAGCCCAACGTAAGGCTCGAACCCACGAACTGTGAGATCATGACCTGAACCAAAGTCGGATGCTTAACTGACTGAGCCACGCAGGCACCTCTCTAGTCTATATATCTTTTCTTGTCAGAACAGTGAATGTAGATATCATTGTGTTGTTCCTATTCATAGGTGGAAAGTATTCCATCTTTCACCATTTACTGTGATAGGTACAGGTTAATTACACATACCCTTTATCAGGTTAAAGAAGTACGCTTCTATTACTAGGTTGCTGAGAATTTTCATCCTGATGGGTGTTGAAATTTTGATAAATACTTTTTCTGTTCTATTGATGTTATGTTGTGATTTTTCTTATATGATAGATAATATTGATTTTTTTTGAATATTGAATCAGCCTTAAGTTGCCTAGATAAACTACACTTGTTTACGTTTATTATTCTTACACTTGTTTGCATTTATTATTCTTTTTAATATACTGCAGGATTCCATTTGCTAATATTTTGTTGAGCTTTTTTGTGTGTACTTTATTTTGAAGCCAGTTTTTTAGTATAGTCAGCTTAATATACACTATGCAATTTTATTTTATGAAAGATTTCACCTTGGGCAATTTTTCCCTGTTCAGACCTGCTAATAAGTAAGTCATTTTTCCTTGGAGGCAGGTGATATCTGCTTTTTCCTTTTGTTTTGTTAAACTTTTCCCTTAAAAATAATATGTCTGGCACCTTGCATTTCTTTTTGTTCTTTAGATGAGGTTGTGTTAGAGGCAGGCCCTTGAATTCTGTTTTCTTTAAGTAGAAAACTGGTAATTCTCAAGTTTATCTTCTTCCTTGGACTGTTATGAATCACTTGAAAGGACAAGAATGCAAATGAATATTTCACACATGGTGTAATTTCTGAAGTTTAAATTTCATGTAATATCAACCACATTACGTGTAAGCCTTTTGAAGGAGTCCGTTGAAATCAAGATTCCACCGGGTCTTTGTTTTTGAGATCATGATGATGGAATTATAAGTGGAAAAGCCCCAAATGAGAGCATTACTTCCATTTGTTATCCAGGAAATTAGTAAAATTCCAATGTTTATAAACAATGTTTATAAACTGGAAGGAAGAGGAATTGAAACAGAACTCACCTTATTTCCTCTATTTAAACACTAGATTTTGAATTTTTTCTTTTCTTTTTTTTTAATGTTTTTTTTTTAAATTTATTTTTGAGATAGAGACAAAGCATGAGCAGGGGAGGGGCAGAGAGAGAGGGAGACACAGAATCCGAAGCAGGTTCCAGGCCCTGAGCTGTCAGCACAGAGCCTGACATGGGGCTCGAACTCACAAACTGCAAGACCATGACCTGAGCCAAAGTCAGACGCTTAACTGACTGAGCCACCCAGGCACCTCGAGTTTGAATTTTTTCTAAAAAAAACCCAAGGAATTCTTACTTGTTAATTTTCTTTTTCAGTGAAAGGTGTATCTATTACTGTTTTCATGGGGCATTATACCTGAGTGTTTCTGACTCTTAAAGGCAGTGAGTTACCAGAAGTAAGCAGATTTGTTGAGCCTAAAAGGTTTTGAGATATCAACTTTCAGTACTGACAAGAATATTATTTCCCATAAAATATATATGAAACAAAAAATATATATGAATGATCTTTTCTTAGAAGTATTGATAAAATTTCAACTTTAGTAACTATAGTCTTAATAAGTCCTACTTTAGAGGTTAGATAAATGCTTATGTTAAAAAGCAAAAGTAAATATTTGTATGTGGTGAAATATTAGCAGTGAATCTGGGTAAGGATGGATGGGTTTGATTGCACTATTTGAATTAAACCTGAATATTTATATATACACATACATGTGTATATAAATGGTGCAACAATATTAGGAAGGAAGCATATAGAACTATAGTAGTCTCTCCAGCAACGTGCTCCCCCTCCAACCCCCCTGCCCTTCAATGGGATTCTGTCCTGCAATTTCAGTTACCTGTGGTCCTTTGTAGTCTGGAAGCAGATGATCCTCCTTCTGACAGATCATTAGTCAATAGTAGCCTAATTCTACATCACAGTGCCTTCATCATTCACCTCACTTCATTTGATCACATAGGCATTTTATCATATCACATCATCACAAGAAGAGTGACTACAGTATAATAAGATGTTTTGAGAGACACTACATTCATATAACACTTATTACAGTATATTGTTATAATTGTTTTACTGTTAATTATTGTTAATCTCTTACTGTGCCTAATTTATAAATTACACTTTATCATAGGCATGTACTATAGGAAAAAACATAGTATACCTAGGGTTTGGTAATATCTGTGGTTTCAGGCATCACCTGAGTCTTGGAAAATGTGCCCTGTGGATAAGGGGATACTTCTGTATTAATAATGAGTAACGGCTGGAGGTGAAGGGTAGACTGTCCATCTCACTGGGTAGGCAGCAAGAATTTGAACTTTTTTTCTCCAAACATTTGTGTTCTTTGGATTTTTAACAGCAAAAACAAATTCATTAAGTATTTATTTTAAAAATTTAAAAGTAGGTGCCTGGGTGGCTCAGTCAGTTAAGCGTCCGACTTTGGCTCAGGTCATGATCTCATGGTTCATGGGTTTGAGCCCTGTGTCAGGCTCTGTGCTGACGTGTCAGAGCCTGAAGCCTGCTTCAGATTCTGTGTCTCCCTCTCTCTTTGCCCCTCCCACATGCGTGCTCTGTCTCTCTCTCAAAAATAAACATTTTAAAAAAAAGATCATATCATTTTTCTTTTTTAGTTTGTTTTATTTTCTTATGTAAAGGTGTTAAAATGATGAAATACATCAGTTGCTTTTCAAATGTAAACAAATCTCGTATTCCTGGGATAAATTCCTCTTGGTCATGATATATTATTAGCCTTTTACTACACTGTTGAATTCAGTTTGCTAAAAAACATTTTAAAAAGAATTTTTGAGGGGCGCCCGGGTGGCTCAGTTGGTTGAACGTCCAACTTCAGCTCAGGTCATGATCTCCTTATTCAGGAATTTGAGATCCGCATCAGGCTCTGTGCTGATGGCTCAGAGCCTGGAGCCTGCTTCAGAGCCTGTGTCTCCTCTCTCTCTGTCCCTCCCCCACTCATTCTCTGTTTCGCTCTCTCAAAAATAAACATGAAAAAAAATTTAAGAAAGAATTTTTGCAACTGTGTTTATGTGTTCAATATCCTTGCCAGGTTTTGGTATTGGTAATACTAGCTTCACAGAATGAAGTTGGGAAGTATTCAGTCCTTTTTAATTTTTGGAAGATTTTGTGTAGAATTCTTATTATTGATTCCTTAAATGTTTAGTAGAATTCAGCAGTAAAATCATTTTGGACTGTAGTTTTCTTCAGGGAAAGATTTTTACCTATAATTTTAATTTCTTTGTTAAATTATAGAGCTATTTGTTTCTTCATGAGTGAGCTCAGGTAGTTTGTATTATTTGGAGGACTTGTCTATTTCATGTCATGGTCAAGTTTATTTGCAAAAAGTTATTCATAATATTTCCTTATAATCCTTTTGATATCTATAATCTCTAGTGACATTATCTCTCTCATTCCCGATATTGGCAATTTGTGCCTTCTCTTTTTTCATGATAAATCTGACTAGAAGTTTATCAAGTTTTTTGATCATTATCTTTTTCTATTATGTTTATTGTCTATTTCATTGATTTTTGTTTTGATCCCTATTATTTCCTTTTTTCTGTTTACTTTGAATTCAGTTTTCTCTTTTTTATCTAGTTAAGTAGATGCTAAGGTCATTGAGACCTCCTTTATTTTCCATTTTAAGTGTTTACTGCTAGAACTTTCCCCTTAAGTCCTGCTTTAGTAGCATCCTACAAATTCTGAAAGGTTGTCTTTTCATTCTCATTTAGTTCCAAATACCTTCTGATTTCCCTTTTGATTCTTCTTCAACCCATGAGTTGTTTAGAAATGTGTCATTTAGTTTCCATGTATTGTAGATTTTCCAGAGGTCTGTTTTTGATTTCTAATTTAATTCCTGTGTGCTATGAGAAGATACTTTTTATGATTTGAATCCTTTTAAATTTATTGCAACTTCTTTTATGGCCCAGGATATGCTCTATTTTGGCAAATGTTCCAAGTATGCTTGAAAAGAATGTGTATTCTGCTGCTGTTGTATGGAGTGTTCTATAAACATCAGTTAGGTCAAGTTGGCTGATGGTGTTATTCAATTCTCCTACATTATTAATATTTTTTTGTCAATTATTGAGAGGGATATTTTGAAATCTTTGACTAGAGGAAATTTATCTTATTTATTTGCTTGTTTACTTAGTTTTTGCAGTTCTGCTAGATTTGTTTCATGTATTTTGAAGATTTTTATCAGGGGTACGAACATTTAGGAATTTATGTCCCTATGTAAAAGGCCTTTTTTGTTTGTGTTAATATTCTTTGCAATCTACATTGACATTAATGTAGCTACTCCAGCTTTCTTTTGGTTAATGTTGACGTAAAATATGTTTTCTCAATCCTTTTTCTTTTAACTTCTTTGGAACATTGTAATTAAAGTGTTTTTTTATAGGTAGCTTGCAGTTGAGTATTGCTTTTTTATCCACACTTGATATCTCTGCCATTTAATGTAATTATTAAATATTTTGGCTTGAGTATATTATTACTTGTTTTCTATTTCATTGATCTTCCATCTTTATTTTCAGCTTTGTTTTAGTTTGATTATTTTTCTTGGTCATTGCATTTTATTTATTTTGTTGGATTATTAGTTTTAACTCTTTGTTTTGTCATTTTTGGGGGCTTATATATCTTTAGCTTATGGTGTGTTTAACTTAACACACTGTACCTTCAAGTGTCACTATGCCACTTTTCCTGTAATGTGTGAACCATACTGTACTACTGTACTCTTCCATTTTCCTCTCCTGACTTGAGCAATTGTTGACATCCATGTTACTTTTTAAAAAAAAAATATTTCATTTATTTATTTACTTTTTAAAAGTTTATTTATTTTAAGAGAGAGAGTGTGTGCGAGCAGGGGAGGTGCAGAGAGAGAGAGAGAGAGAGAGAGAGAAAGAGAGAGAGAGAAAAAGAGACTCCCAAGCAGGCTCCATGCTGTCAGTGCAGAGCCTGACACGGCACTCACAAAGCTGCAAGATCATGACCCAAGCTGAAATCAAGAGTTGGACAACCACCCAACTGAACCACCCAAGCACCCCTCCTTTTTAAAACAATGTTTGTTTATTTATTTATTTTGAGAGAGAGAGAGAGAGAGAGAGAGAGAGAGCACACAGGAGAGTGCGCAAGGAGGGGAAGGGCAGAGAAAGAGGGAGAGAGAGAATCCCAAGCAGGCTGTCTGCAGTCAGCTTAGAGCCCTACATGGGGCTCGATCACATGAACCACAAGATCATGACCTGAGCCCAAATCAAGAGTTGTATGTATAACTGGCTGAGCTATCCAGTGCTCACCACCCGCCCCCCCATTTTACTTTTATGTATGCTTTAAACTCCATGCTGCAGTGTTATTTTGTTATATAGTCAATTATCTTTAAAAGAGATTTAAATAATACAAAAAATCTTTTGTATTTACCCATATACTTACTACTTCTGGTGTTGTTCATTGTTTTGTACAGATCCATATTTTCATCTGGTATTATTTTTGGCCATTATTTCTTCAGATGATTTTTTTCTGTTCCCCCTTTTCACTTCCTTGATTCTTATTACTCATATGGTAGGCTGCTTCAGGTTGTCCTAGAGCTCACTGTTGCTCATTTCATTTTGGAGGGTTCTTCTCTCTCTCTGTATTTCTTTTCTTTACCTTTTTCTTTCTCTTTTTTCTTAGTAATCTCCATACCCAACATGGGGCTTGAACTCATGACCCTGAGATCATAAGTTGCATGCTCTTACAACTGAGACAGCCAGGCACCCCCTCTATTTCATTTTAGAGAATTTTTATTGGTATGAATTCAAGTTTACTAATCTTTTTTCTGTAACATTTAATATGTTGTAAATCCCATCCAGTGTATTTTTTATCTCATACATTGTAGTTTTCCTTTTAGATGTTTGACTTGAGTGTTTTAGATTTTCCATGCCTCCATTTAATTTTTTCAACATATGAGAATCAGTTATAACAACTCTCTCTGTGTCTTTTCTGCTCATTCTAATATCTCTGTCAGTTCCAGATCAGTATTGTTTGATTATTCTCATTAGGGTTTGTGTTTCCCTATCTCTTTGGTTACCTGTTAATGGTTTTTTTTCTTAAGTTTATTTATTTATTTTGAGAGAGAGAGAGAGAGCAAGCAGGGGAGGGGCAGAGAGAGAGAAAGAAACCCAAGTAGGCTGTGTACTGTCAGCACAGAGCCTGATGCAAGGCTTGAACTCACCAACAGTGAGATCATGACCTAAGCCGAAAATAAGAGTAAGACACTTAACCAACTGAGCCCCCCAGGTGCCTCTTACCTGTTAATGTTTAGTAGGATGCCTGACATCATGAATTTTATCTTGTTGGGTGGTAGATATTTTGTATTCCTATAAATCTTCTTGAGGTTCTGAGATGCAGTTACTTGTAAACAGTTTGATCTTTTTGGGTCTTGCTTTTATGATTTGTTATGTGGGTTCTGAGCAGATCGAGTTTAGGACTAATTACATCCACTGCTGAGGCAAGACCTTTCTGTGTACTGTATCCAAGCTTTGGAGAACTATGAATTTTTCCAGTCTGGATAATGGGAGTGGGTATTTCTCCCAGCCATGCCTAAGCAATGGGCACTGTTTTTTTCTAAACTTTGCAGATGGCTCTTCTGCCAGCCTCAGGTGGTTTCTTCACACACATGCACTGATCACTACCTTGCTGAATTCTTGAGAGGAACCCTCTGCAGATCTCCCACATTGTTTCTCTGTGTAGCTCCGTCCTCTCTGGTTTTCTTCGAGGAGTTTCTGCTCTGCCTCCTCATATGCAGAGTCCTCTCAACTCTGCATTCATTTCCTCCTCCCTACACCATAGCCTATAAACTCTCTCAAGGCAGAGAACAGGGCCAGTAGTGGAGCTCACATTGTTTCCTCCTTTCAGGGATCTTTGTCCTTCATTGCCTTATATCTAGTATCTTGCAAACCATTATTTCATACATTTTGTGCAGCTTTTTATGGTATTTTTAGGGTAAATCTTGGCACAAAGTGAAAGTCATCTCTCTGTATCAATTTTATATTGAATTACCTTACTGTATTCTCTTATTGTTACAGTAGTTTTTTTAGTTGATCCTCTTCAATTTTCCAGGTTATACAATCATGTCATTGGGAGATAATAATTTTTCCTTCCAATTTTTTTATCTTTAATTTCTGTCTTCGGTGTGAGTGTTTCAGCTAATGTGTCCAGTAAATGATATCAATGATAATGGAACTCAGTAAATAATTTATTTAAAAAAATTTTTTTAACATTTATTTATTTTTGAGAGAAAGAAACAGAGTGGGAGTGGGAGAGGGGCAGAGAGAGAGGGAGACACAGAATTGGAAGCAGGCTTCAGGCTCTGAGCTGTCAGCACAGAGCCCGATGTTGGGCTCGAACTCATGAGCAGTGAGATCATGACCTGACCTGAAGTTGGATGCTTAATTGACTGAACCACCCAGGCGACCCTCAATATATAATTTATTTAAGAATGCGTGTTATGGGGGTTCTTGGGTAGCTCAGTCGGTTAGGCATCAACTCTTGCTTTCGGCTCAGGTCATGGTATGAAGGTTCCTGAGATCGAGCCCCATGTCAGGCTCCATGCTAACAGTGCTGGGCCTGCTTGGGATTCTTTCCTCCTCCCTCTCTCTCTGCCCATCCTCCACCCATGTGCTTATGCACTCCCTCTCTCTCTCTTTCAAAATAAATAAACTTTTTTTAAATTAATTAATTTTTTAATTTTTTATGTTTATTTTTTTATTTTTGAGAGAGAGAGAGACAGAGCCTGAGCAGGGGAGGAGCAGAGAGGGAGACGCAGAATCCGAAGCAGGCTTCATGTTCTGAGTTATCAGCACAGAGCCCGACATGGGGCTCACCAACCGTGAGGTCATGACCTGAGCTGAAGTCAGGCGCTAAACTGACTGAGCCACCTAGGTGCCCCAAAATAAATAAACTTAAAAAGAATGGATGTTATATTGAATTATGTCTTAGTTTTTATTTGTTTATGTTTTTTAATGACAGCTCAGAGCCTGATATAGGGCTTGATCTCATGAACCATGAGATCATGACCTGAGCTGAAATCAAGAGTCTGACACTTAACTGAATGAACTGTCCAGGTGCCCCTGTCCTATTTTTTAAATTATGCAGTTGATTTTATTACTTTTCTGATTATATCTATTGATGTGATTAATTATATTAATAGATTCTGTTACTATTTTGATTTTTAACCTATTGTACAATAGAATACATAAACCTGTTTTTTTTTAAATCTTTCTCATTGTTTTTCCTTTAGGATCTTTTATCTTTCATTTACTTAAATTTTGTAATCATGTGCTAAAGTTAATGGATTTTAAGAAACATTAACTAATTATGCTAGGCATATGGAAATGTAATTCTCTCCTAAGGTTCTGGGCCTTTTTGTGGGGGAGAGGGCTGTAATGGCTTTTTGGTTTGGGGTTTTGTTTTTTTTTTAATGTTTATTTATTTTGAGAGAGAGAGGGAGAGGAAGAATCCCAAGCAGGGTCCATGCTGTCAGCACAGAGTCCAATGAGGGGCTTGATCCCACTAACCAACAGGAGACCATGACCTGAGCTGAAAGCTTAACTGACTGAGCCACCCAGGCTCCCCTTGGGTTTTATTGTAAATTTTTCCTTTGGATGTAATCTTTTTTATTTTCCTATTACCTAAAAATTAGAACTCCTCCAGTGATCTAATTTCCTTTTCTTTCCTTTTCCATTTGTTTGTCCCTTTTGGATACCTCCTGGGACAACGTTCTAGTTTCTTTATTTTAAAATTTTATTATATTCCTCTAGCTTTGTAAATGTTCTCTGATATATAAATTCCTATTCTTAATATTTTTATCTCTTCTTCATTCTCCTCTGTTTGAAATTTTCTGCATCTCTTTGCACTGTCTTTATGGCCACTGAGTTCCCTTTGTTTGTTTTTGTCTTCCATATTTGGTGACATTCATACATACCTGATACCTCCCATTCGTTATCTTTTCCAGGAAATTGTAAACCAGTTTACTAGCTTCCAAATTCTTGTCAACATTTTAAACGTGTTGTCTCCTTTCACCTTACTTTGCTGTTTTTTTTTTTTTAATTACAATTTTAGAGGATTTTCAGGAAGTGTTAGAAGTAAACACATTTATTTAATCTGCCATGCTTAACCAGAAGTCATTAATAACATTTCTTTTGTGCTCTTCATCTTGGAATTGTTTTAAATTGGTAAATCATACAGTTGTAGTTTTTCAAAACTTGAAAGTTAGAAGCTATTCCAAGTGTTCATTTTCTCTTTGGTGTTTGCTTCTTGAAATTTTTGTATATAAAGACTTATGTGTAGGTATTTTTATGAGACTGACATGACAAAATATTTAAAACTTGAGAGGTTAGGTTAGCTCATCGTGTGGCTTCGACAACACATTAAGACTATAAATAGGATCTTTTTTCTAATTACTTATTGCTGGTATCAAAGAAAACTATTGATTTTTATGTGTTCTTATATCTCCCTATGTAACTAAACTCTTGTTAATTCCAACAATGTGTAGTCAATTTTCTTGGATTCTCCAAGAAGACAATCATATTTTTTTACACATAGTAAGAAATTTTATTATACTGGTGAGGACAGTGTAATGTTGTGTAGTAGTAATAAAATATCTGAATGTAAATTTCTACTAAAAACTATTTAAGTGACCTATTTTAAATTAAGCTTCATTTAAAGCAAAGCAAATTGTTTTGGATTGTCTTTTTTTTAATTAATTATTTTTTAAATTTACATCTAAGTTAGTTACATATGGTACAATAGTGATTTTAGGAGTAGATTACTTAATGTCCCTTACCCATTTACCCCATCCCCCCTCCCATAACCCCTCCAGCAACCCTCAGTTTGTTCTCTTGTATTTAAGAGTCTCTTATGTTTTGTTCCCCTCCCTGTTTTTATATTATTTTTGCTTCCCTTCCCTTATGTTCATCTGTTTTGTCTCTTGTATGTTGTAAAATTTGTATGAGCATGATCTGTGTGAAATGATGAGGGTCAGGTGTTTATAGTCAAAACATATAGTCAAAAACAAGCTGTTGCAAATACAGTCATATATGTATGAAAATATTATTTGTGAACTTACATAGTGTGTTCATTGATAGTATCACCCTAAATAGATGTGTTTCCTTAGTGACTTGATAAAGGAGGGCAAAATCTAGGCCAGTTGGTTATGACAGTCAATTCTAAACAGTTTAGATTTTGCACCTGTGATAGCATTTTTTTTTTTTTTTCTGTTTGCCAATAAAGACACTGGGGAGAGAAAAATCCTGATTTTATCCTGTTTGTTCAATGCTTATCATTTTGCTTACTGTCTTTTAGTGACTGTTCTGTTTCCAGCTGTCTAAACATTTTCTCACATTCCTGTCAGAAATGTGACTTGAGCTCAGGTTCAAGAATTGTAGTGTCCACTCCCTCATTGCTTATTACTTCCTCAGCATACTTTTAGTAAGATTTGAAGTAGGTGAACCAGCTAGTATTATTATATTTTAATTCAAATCCTATGAGGAATACTTCTCATTAAATAACAGGATCATCTCTTATACCCCAAATTCTGTTATTGCTTAATCTTATGATACAGTGGAATTTGGAAAGTAGACATTTTTTTTTAAAGTTTATTCATTTTTGAGAGACAGAGAGAGACAGTGCAAACAGGAGTGGGGCAGAGAGAGAGGGAGACACAGAATCCAAAGCAGGCTGCAGGCTCTGAGCTGTCAGCACAGAGCCCAACACGGGGCTGGATCTCATGAACCGTGAGATCATGACCTGAGCAGAAGTCGTTTAACTAACTGAGCCACCCAGGTGCCCCAGAAAGTAGACATTTTAACTGGAGGTTAAATTTCCTTTGAATTTAAAATCCTTTGAAAATTGAAACCTCCAAAAACCTTTAACATTCTTGAAATTTTAAATCCTTTGAAAAAACATTTCTATAAACTCAGTTGTGTGAGCTCTTGCTTATTTTCTGAATATTTGTATATTCATTTTGTTCAAGAATACAGCATCAAAATTTCCTATCAAGTATTATTCTACTCATATTTTTAAATGCATAACATAAAATAATTCCTTTATTGCTGTAATTATATATGTGAAATAGGAGATCTCAGATATAACCAGTGTCTATCTTGACAGCATCTTTGTGCAAAATTTAGTAAAAAATATCTGACCAGGCCTGCCATGACTTACCATTACTATCTTAATTGTGGTCACATTAAGTTAGTTTTGAAGAAGTACTTATTGAATCTGAAAACTGATCCTTGAAATTGCCCAGAAGTTTTATCATTAATACCTTTTTTCTTATCAGAATTTAACAGAATGCCCTTTATAATGTAAACAATGAGGCCATTTAAGCAACTAAGGAGGTCTTACTACCCAAGCTTTCATATGCTCCTTCTGGATGTTTTATATTTATTACTTCTGTTAGAAGAAGAAATTTTCTTACAGATTTTATGTTTTAAAGGGACACCAGTTAAGTTTTTAAATTAAAGTTTACACAGAAAACTGTGTCTCAGTGAGCTATAAATTTTAGATTTGGATGAAGGTCTTGCGAAATGTTAAGGGTAACTTTTCTCCAAAGAACCTTCTATAATATTTCACCTTCGAGAGATCAGATTAATCAAAATAGTACTATGGACATTTTGGGTTATTCTATAGTATTTTCATTATATTCTGTGTTTATATAAAGTACTTGAGAAAAGTGGGTATGTTAAGAGTTGCTTCTAGTTTTAAGCAGCAAATATTTGTTCATTTAAGTAATAGACCTGCTTGCTTATGAAAGTTATTTGTGAACTGTGCTCTATGACTAGTACCTTTGAATTGAAAAGTCAGTATATTTGATAGAGTTAGAAATAACATAAAGAGATTATGCTTAATCCTCACTGGAAACCTATAATTTCATTTAAGTTTTGTGAAAATATGTAGTCATTCTGTAGTGAATAGCTTTTAATGTCATTTACCAAGCCTAATGAGCAGCTAATGATAATGAATTACAGACCTCTAAGATAATGGTTCTATTTGTTATTAATTCACAGAACATATTCACTTTGTGTCAGAAGAGTTGTTTGTTGAGCAAATGGAATTGATAATTCAGGCAGTATCCTGATATTATTTTATCACCCAGGCTCAGACATTTCTTTCTTGACTGTGAAACTCACTTTAGAAAATGATGTACCTAGGGGCACCTGGGTGGCTCAGCTGATTAAGTGTCCAACTTGGGCTCAGGTCATGATCTCACAGATCATGGGTTCAAGCCCCACATCGGGCTGTCTGCAGTCAGTGCAGAGCCTGCTTTGGATCCTCTGCCTCCCTCTCTCTCTGCCCCTCCCAGCTTGCTCTCTCTCTCTCTCTCAAAAATGAACATTAAAAAAAAAAGAGAGAACATGATGTACCTAATTCTGAAAAGAAGTTTGATGAGAAAGAAGAAGATTTTGAAAGACACCTCTGAGTTTTGTTGTAACCTGAGAAAACTCCCTAGTTCCACCAAGGAGTATACTTTTCTGCTATCCAAATAGCTTCAGCCAAGGTTAGTTACATGTTAATACCCATTTCACTATAATAGGAGGTTTCACACTTTTGGGCCTCACACTTTATACTCTTACAGATTATTGAGTATCCCCAAAGAGTTTTATTTATGTAGTTTTTATCTATTCATTTATGTATTAGAAATTATAACTAGAGGAGCGCCGGGGTGGCACAGTTGATTAAGCATCCAACTCTTTGTCTCAGCTTAGGTCATGGTCTCACCATTGTGAGATCTCAAGCCCAGCATCAGGTTCTGTGCTAACATTTTGGAGCCTGCTTGGGATTCTCTCTCTCTGCTCCTCCCCAGGTCTCTCTCTCTCTCTCTCTCTCTCTCTCTTTCAAAATAAAGAAACATTAGTTTCTGGGCACCTGGGTGTCTCAGTTGGTTAAGCGTCCAACCTTGGCTCAGGTCATGATTTCACAGTTCATGAGTTCAAGCCCCACATCAGGCTCTGACAGCTCAGAGCCTGGAACCTGCTTCAGATTCTGTGTCTCCCTCTGTCTCTGCCCCTCCCCTGATCATGCTCTGTCTTTCTCTGTCTCTCAATAATAAATAACACTTAAAAAATTAAAAAAAACATTTTTTTCTCCCTCTCTAAAATAAAAAATAAAATAATTCAAAACAATAAAATAAAATATACAAAGAAATCTTAAAAAGTCAACAATAAGAAAATGAACAACTCAAAAAATAGGCAAAAGATCTGAACAGATACCTCACTAAAGATACACAGGAAAAAAAAAACATATGAAAAGAAATTCAACGTCCTGTGTCACTAAAGAATTGCAAATTAAAAAACAATGAGATATTACTACCAATCTATCATAATGGTTAAAATCCAAAATACTAATAATGCCAAATGCTAACAAGGATGTAGAGCAACAGAACTCTCATTCATTGCTGGTAGGAATGCCAAATGGACAACCACTCTGGAAGATGGTATGATACTTTCTTACAAAACTAAGCATATTCTTAGCATAAAATCCAGCAATTGTGCTCCTTGGTATTTACCCAAAGGAGTTAAAAGTATATGTTCACACAAAAACTTACACATGAATGTTTATTGCAGCTTTATTCATAACTGCCAAAATTTGAAAGCAACCAAGATGTCCTTCAGTAGGTGAATGGATAAATAAACTGTGGGATATCCAAGACAATAGAATATTCTTTAGTGCTAAAAAGAAATGAACAATTAAACCTTGAAAAGGCATGTGGGAACCTTAAATGTGTATTACTAAGTGAAAGACCACTTTCCAAAAGGGCTACAATATGGTATGATTCCAACTACATGGCATTCCGATAAATGCAAAACTATGGAGGCAGCAAAAAAGATTAATGTTTACCTGAAACTGAAGGCATTGTAGACATGAATAGGCAGAATACAGAGGATTTTAAGGACACTGAACCTGTATAATACTGCATGAAAATGTATGTATAATTCTATAATACTATATAATACTATATACATATGATACTGTATAATACTATATTGGTGGATACATGCTATTATACTTTTGTCAAAACCTACAGAATGTATAACGCCAAGAGTGAATGCTAATGTACATTGTGGACTTTGGGTGATAATGATGTGTCAATCAATAAAGGTTCATCAATTTAACAAATGCACCACAGTGGTGGGGGATATTGATAGTGTGAGAGGCTGGTTTTGGGAACAGGGAATATATAGGAATTCTTAGTACCTTCTGCTCAATTTTGCTGTGAATCTAAAACTGCTTTAAAAATTAAAGTCCATTTTCAAAAATCTGAAAAAGTATATACGTTGATTAGCAGTATTATTCAAGAGATGGAACAAAAACAGAAATGAGCTCACCAATATAGCAGCTTTCTGTGCCAGATTACCTTCTGTTATTCTGCTTAATAAGTGTAATCTTGAGCAATTTATTTAACCTCTCAGTGCCTCAGTTTCCTCATCTGTAAAAGGTAGACTATTAGTACCTACCTGCTAGTTTTCTTGAGAAGTCTACATGAGTTAACACATGCAATGTGCTCAGAATAGCCCTTGCCATATAATTCAGTGAAGTAAACATTACTTCTTGTGAATTTAACCCACTTGGATCTAACCTGTTTCTGTCATCATATCTACAACAGTTTCTTTCTCCTCTGTATCAATTTCTTCCAAAACCTGCCCCTCCTTTCTTTTCTTTTTTTTTTTTTTTTTTAATGTTTAGGTATTTTTCTGACAGAGAGGAGAGAGAGAGAGAGACAGAGTGTGAGCAGGGAGGGGCAGAAAAAGGGGGAGACACAGAATTGAAGCAGGCTCCAGGCTCCAAGCCCCAAGCTGTCAGCAGAGCCTGATGTGGGGCTCGAACTCAGACTGCAAGATCATGACCTGAGCTGAAGTCAGAGTCTCAACCGAATGAGCCACCCAGGCTCCCCCCACCCCTTTTTTTAATGTTGCCTCTCCTTACATTGCCCCATTGCCTCCCTGACTGAGTCTAAAGAGACATCAAAAAAAGAGATCTGGATAGTTTCTTACATTTGGACAGAGACAGTCATCGTGTTCAGAGCTTCTCTACCAAAGGAAAAATTCTACCAGACTCATTTCCATAAGCAGATGTCATAGGAATAGCATGACAGACTTAAAAACACACTAATAAGCAAATAAGTGAAAACATTTTTCTTTACATTTTATTTCAAAATAGTAATTGGTTGCCTTTTAGTTTTGTTGGTTGTTTCCTTTGCTGTGCAGAAGATTTTTATCTTCATAAGGTCCCAGTAGTTCATTTTTGCTTTTAATTCCCTTGCCTTTGGGGATGTGTCAAGTAAGAAATTGCTATGGCTGAGGTCAGAGAGGTCTTTTCCTGCTTTCTCCTCTAGGGTTTTGATGGTTTCCTGTCTCACATTCAGGTCCTTTATCCATTTTGAGTTTATTTTTGTGAATGGTGTGAGAAAGTGGTCTAGTTTCAACCTTCTGCATGTTGCTGTCCAGTTCTCCCAGCACCATTTGTTAAAAAGACTGTCTTTTTTCCATTGGATATTCTTTCCTGCTTTGTCAAAGATTAGTTGGCCATATTTTTGTGGGTCTAGTTCTGGGGTTTCTATTCTATTCCATTGGTCTATGTGTCTGTTTTTATGCCAATACCATGCTGTCTTGATGATGACAGCTTTGTAGTAGAGGCTAAAGTGTGGGATTGTGATGCCTCCGGCTTTGGTCTTCTTCTTCAAAATTACTTTGGCTATTCGGGGCCTTTTGTGGTTCCATATGAATTTTAGGACTGCCTGTTCTAGCTTCGAGAAGAATGCTGGTGCAATTTTGATTGGGATTGCATTGAATGTGTAGATAGCTTTGGGTAGTATTGACATTTTGACAATATTTATTCTTCCAACCCATGAGCATGGAATCTTTTTCCATTTCTTTATATCTTCTTCAATTTCCTTCATAAGTTTTCTATAGTTTTCAGCAGACAGATCTTTTACATCTTTGGTTACGTTTATTCCTAGGTATTTTATGCTTCTTGGTGCAATTGTGAATGGGATCAGTTTCTTTATTTGCCTTTCTGTTGCTTCATTATTGGTGTATAAAAATGCAACTGATTTCTGTACATTAATTTTGTATCCTGCAATTTTGCTGAATTCATGTATTAGTTCTAGCAGACTTTTGGTGGAGTCTATCGGATTTTCCATGTATAATATCATGTCATCTGGAAAAAGTGAAAGCTTGACTTCATCTGTGCCAATTTTGATGCCTTTGATTGCCTTTTGTTGTCTGATTGCTGATGCTAGAACTTCCAACACTATGCTAAACAACAGCGGTAAGAGTGGACATCCCTGTTGTCTTCCTGATCTCAGGGAAAAAGCTCTCAGTTTTTCCCCATTGAGGATGATGTTAGCTGTGGGCTTTTCATAAATGGCTTTTATGATGTTTAAGTATATTCCTTTTATCCCGACTTTCTCGAGGGTTTTTATTAAGAAAGGATGCTGAATTTTGTCAAATGCTTTTTCTGCATCGATTGACAGGATCATATGATTCTTATCTTTTCTTTTATTAATGTGATGTATCACATTGATTGATTTGTGAATGTTGAACCAGCCCTGCATCCCAGGAATGAATCCCACTTGATCATGGTGAATAATTCTTTTTATATGCTGTTGAATTCGATTTGCTAGTATCTTATTGAGAATTTCTGCATCCATCTTCATCAGGGGTATTGGCCTGTAGTTCTCTTTTTATACTGGGTCTCTGTCTGGTTTAGGAATCAAAGTAATGCTGGCTTCATAGAATGAGTCTGGAAGTTTTCCTTCCCTTTCTATTTTTTGGAACAGCTTGAGAAGGATAGGTATTATTTCTGCTTTAAATGTCTGGTAGAATTCCCCTGCAAGCCATCTGGCCCTGGACTCTTATTTGTTGGGAGATTTTTGATAACTGATTCAATTTCTTCGCTGGTTATGGGTCTGTTTAAGTTTTCTGTTTCTTCCTGTTTGAGTTTTGGAAGTGTGTGGGTGTTTAGGAATTTGTCCATTTCTTCCAGGTTGTCCAGTTTGTTGGCATATAATGTTTCATAGTATTCCCTGATAATTGCTTGTATTTCTGAGGGATTGGTTGTAATAATTCCATTTTCATTCATGATTTTATCTGTTTGGGTCATCTCCCTTTTCTTTTTGAGAAGCCTGGCTAGAGGTTTATCAATTTTGTTTATTTTTTTCAAAAAACCAACTCTTGGTTTCAGTGATCTGCTCTACACTTTTTTTAGATTCTATATTGTTTATTTCTGCTCTGATCTTTATTATTTCTCATCTTCTGCTGGGTTTGGGCTGTCTTTGCTGTTCTGCTTCTGTTTCCTTTAGGTGTGCTGTTAGATTTTGTATTTGGGATTTTTCTTGTTTCTTGAGATAGGCCTGGATTGCAATGTATTTTCCTCTCAGGACTGCCTTTGCTGCATCCCAAAGCGTTTGGATTGTTGTATTTTCATTTTCGTTTGTTTCCATATATTTTTAAATTTCTTCTCTAATTGCCTGGTTGACCCATTCATTCTTTAGTAGGGTGTTCTTTAACCTCCTTGCTTTTGGAGGTTTTCCAGACTTTTTCCTGTGGTTGATTTCAAGCTTCATAGCATTGTGGTCTGAGTATGCATGGTGTGATCTCAATTATTGTATACTTATGAAGGGCTGTTTTGTGACCCAGTATGTGATCTGTCTTGAAGAATGTTCCATGTGCACTCGAGAAGAAAGTATATTCTGTTGCTTTGGGATGCAGAGTTCTAAATATATCTGTCAAGTCCATCTGATCCAATGTATCATTCAGGGCCCTTGTTTCTTTATTGACCGTGTGTCTAGATGATCTATCCATTGTTGTAAGTGGAGTATTAAAGTCCCCTGCTTTACCACATTCTTATCAATAAGGTTGCTTATGTTTGTGAGTAATTGTTTTATATATTTGGGGGCTCCTGTATTTGGTGCATAGACATTTTTATAATTGTTAGCTCTTCCTGATGGAAAGACCCTGTGATTATTATATAATGCCCTTCTTCATCTCTTGTTACAGCCTTTAATTTAAAGTCTAGTTTGTCTGATATAAGTATGGCTACTCCAGCTCTCTTTTGACTTCCAGTAGCATGATAGATAGTTCTCCATCCCCTCACTTTCAATCTAAAGGTGTCCTCAGGTCTAAAATGAGTCTCTTGTAGACAGCAAATAGATGGGTCTTGTTTTTTTATCCATTCTGATACCCTATGTCTTTTGGTTGGTGCATTTAGTTCATTTACATTCAGTGTTATTATAGAAAGATATGGGTTTAGAGTCATTGTGATGTCTGTAGGTTTCATGCTTGTAGCGATGTCTCTGGTACTTTGTCTCACAGGATCCCCCTTAGGATCTCTTTTAGGGCTGGTTTAGTGGTGACGAATTCCTTCAGTTTTTGTTTGTTTGGGATGACCTTTATCTCTCCTTCTATTCTAAATGACAGACTTGCTGGATAAAGGATTCTCGGCTGCATATTTTTTTCTGTTCATCACATTGAAGATCTCCTGTCATTCCTTTCTGGCCTGCCAAGTTTCAGTAGAGAGATCCGTCACGAGGGTTATCAGTCTCCCTTTATATGTTAGAGCATGTTTATCCCTAGCTGCTTTCAGAATTTTCTCTTTATCCTTTTATTTTGCCAGTTTTGCTATGATGTGTCATGCAGAAGATCGATTCAAGTTACGTCTGAGGGAAGTTCTCTGTGCCTCTTGTATTTCAATGCCTTTTTCCTTCCCCAGATCAGGGAAGTTCTCAGCTATGATTTCTTTTCGTACACCTTCAACCCCTTTCCCTCTTTCTTCCTCCCCTGGAATTCCAATTATGCATATATTATTGCATTTCATCACATCACTTAGTTTTCTAATTCTCCCCTCATACTCCTGGATTTTTTTATCTCTCTTTTTCTCAGCTTCTTCTTTTTCCATAATTTTATCTTCTAATTCACCTATTCTCTCCTCTGCGTCTTCAATCCTAGCAGTGGTCGCCTCCATTTTATTTTGTAGCTCATTTATAGCATTTTTTAGCTCCTCCTGGCTGTTTCTTAGTCCCTTGATCTCTGTAGTAATAGATTCTCTGCTGTCCTCTATACTTTTTTCAAGCCCAGCGATTAATTTTATGACTATTATTTTAAATTCATTTTCTGTTATATTGCTTAAATCATTTTTGATTAGTTGGTTAGCTGTTGCTACTTCCTGGAGTTTCTTTTGAGGAGAATTCTTCCGTTTCGTCATTTTGGATAGTCCCTGGAATGGCGTGGAACTGCATGGCTCTTCCCCTGTGCTGTATAGAGTAACATCCGTTGGTGGGCGGAGCCACAGTCAGACCTGATGTCTGCCTCCAGCCCACCACTGGGGCCACAGTCATACTGGTGTGTACCTTCTCTTCACCTCTCCCAGAGGCAGGACTCACTGTGGAGTGGTGTGGCCCCTGTCCGGGCTGCTTGCACACTGCCAGGCTTGTGGTGCTGCTTTGATGGGAACCTGCGTATTAGCCGGGGTGGATCAGCAAGGTGCACAGGGGTGGGAGGGGCAGACTCAGGTCGCTTTGCCTTTGGTGGCCTGCTTCGGGAGGGGCCCTGTGGCACAGGGCGGGAGGTCAGAGGGATGGATCCACAGAAGCACAGCATTGGGTGTTTGCCGTGCAAGCACGTTCCATGAGGGGAAGTGGTTCCCTTTGGGATTTTGGCTGCGGGATGGGTGAGGGAGATGACGCTGGCCAGTGCCTTTGTTCCCTGCCAAGCTGAGCTCTGTCCTCCGGGTCTCAACCCCTCTCCCTCCCATTGTCTTCTAGCCCTCCCACTCTCCGAGCAGAGCTGTTGACTTATAACATTCCAGATGTT
Organism: Panthera tigris; assembly: GCF_018350195.1. NCBI lineage: Eukaryota > Metazoa > Chordata > Mammalia > Carnivora > Felidae > Panthera > Panthera tigris. The sequence goes on along the minus strand of NC_056669.1, from coordinate 66,132,014 downwards.
AAGTCCCTCTGGCTGTCAGAACACACTCCACAGGCTGCTCCACTTTTGCAAACCAGACTCGGAGGCTCTGCCTTGCTGGGTGGGCTGCCCCTTCACTGCCCCAGCTCCCTCCCGCCAGTCCGTGTAGCACGCACGGCCTCTCTGCCCTTCCTGCCCTCTTCCATGGGCTTCTTGTCTACTCTTGGCTCCAGAGAATCCATTCTGCTAGTCTTCTGGTGGTTTTCAAGGTTATTTAGGCAGATATGAGTGGAATCTAAGTGATCAGCAGGACACGGTGAGACCAGCGTTGTCCTACACCGCCATCTTCCCCCAGACCTTTCTTTATTATCTTTTAATGTCCATGGGATCTGTAGTACTGTTGCCTCTTTAATTTCCGATGTTAGTAATTTGTAACTTTTTTTTTCTTAGTTAGCTGGCTAGAGGGTTGTTGATTTTAATGATTTTTTTTTTCAAAAAACCAGCTATGTTTTCTTGATTTTCTCTATTGAATTTTGTTTTCAATTTAATTGATTTCTACTCTATTATTTCTTTTCACCTGCTTACTTTGAATTTAATTTGCTCTTCTTTTTATAGTTTCCTAAGATAGAAGCTTAGATTATTGATTTTAGATCTTTCTTCTTTTGTAATATATACATACAATGCTATAAATTTTCCTCTAAGCACTGCTTTTGCTGAATCTCGAAAAATGTTGATAAGATGTATTTTCATTTTCATTGATGTAAAAATATTTTTTAATTTCTTTTGAGATTTTGTCTTTGACCCGTGTGTTATTTAGAAGTGTGTTGTTTAATCTTCAAATTTTGGGGGAATTTTTCAGCTATCTTTCTGTTACGAGTTCAGTTCTGTTGTGGTCTAAGAGCATACATTGTATGATTTCTATTCTTTTAAATACATGTAAATATATTATATAGCCTATAATGTGGCTTATCTTGATGAATAAGATATCTTTTTCATTGAATTGAATTGAAGACTCTTAGATTGATGAAGGAATTTTGAAATAATTCTGTTTCCTACCAGCAATAGATACTTAGCTCTTTATCTTCAACTCATTTCATGATTTGTTCTGAAGTGGGAAAGTTTTTCATTTATGTGATTTGTTCCTACATATGCTAATCTATGTCTCAGAATGAGGGGCATCTGTGGAAAGTCTAGGCTGTCCTCATAAAATGTATATGTACATTAGATAAAGTGTTCTACGTTATAAATCTACTTTTAAAAATATAGTGGCTGAGATAACATATCACATTAGCTGGGAATTTTTTTACAATGGGGTGATATGTAACATTTCAGAAAGATTTATAAATAATAAATTTTCATTATGCTTTTAAAATGTGACAATTTTTTTCTATTCCCTTTAGTTTTGTCAACCTGGTGGGTGGCAGCTGTCCAGAGAGAGGAAGCAGCCAACATTTTTTGTGGTGGTCCTGACAGATATTGACTCAGATCGACATTACTGCTCATGCCTAACCTTCTATGAGGCAGAAATCAATCTACAGGTACAACCACTCTTCTAGGCAAACTACAAAGGAACAACATTTAAGAATCTTTTTTTTAATGCCATATTTGTTTTTGTTAAACTGTAAGTTTAAGTTCTTTGGGCTACTTTAAAAAGACTGAGGTACTAAACTGTTGGAGAAGAGAGAAAGAAAGTATACTTTGTTTTCTTTTATTTTTTTAATCATTTTTTTAAATGTTTATTTTTGTTTTTTTTTTAAATTTTTTTTTCAACGTTTTTTATTTATTTTTGGCACAGAGAGAGACAGAGCATGAACGGGGGAGGGGCAGAGAGAGAGGGAGACACAGAATCGGAAACAGGCTCCAGGCTCTGAGCCATCAGCCCAGAGCCTGACGCGGGGCTCGAACTCACGGACCGCGAGATCGTGACCTGGCTGAAGTCGGACGCTTAGCCGACTGCGCCACCCAGGCGCCCCTAAATGTTTATTTTTGAAAGACAGAGACACAGAGTGTGAGCATGGGAGGGGCAAAGAGAGGGAGACACAGGATCTGAAGCAGGCTCTAGGCTCTAAGCTGTCAGCACAGAGCCCTATGCAGGGCTTGAACTCACGAACTGTGAGATCATGACCTGAGCTGACGTCAGATGCTTAACTGACTGAGCCACCCAGGCTCCCCTTAATTGTTTTCTTTTAAAATATTGATCAGAATCTGAATATTTCTAATAATAGCATATTCATGAATTGGTATATTAAGAAGATTTATATCCCCTCATGTAGAAGGTGTGATTTTTTTCTCTCCTTTTCCTGAGCAATCTTTCACAGAATGTAAAGCATTTAATCATAATGTTCATAGATCACCTATCACAATGCTTGATATTATTTTTTAAACACCCAAGTAAGTGTCAACTCATTATTGTTAATGGCGGGAGTATCAACATGACTGAAATTCATAGGCTAGACCATTGAAACAAGAAATACTAGGTTTCTCAAAGAGTATTTGTTGGGGTTCTTAGTTTCAGACAACTGGACCTACTTTCTCTATGCATAAAAGGATTTATGACAATGAATTGCAGAGGTTATGTAATTTCATGGGTGAGGAATAAACAGGGAACCAACTTTGGATACTAGGAATTGCCTGGTTTGAGTCTATTTTAGTAGATACTTTTTCTCCCATTGACCACTTGTCACTTACAATGTTGGGTACTAGACAATATAACCTTTATATGTTACCCTAAAAATCTAATGTCATGTACAGCTTGTTTCACGATCTTACACCGGTGACTTCTGCTTTAATTCTCATATGTGTTGTTTCCTTGTGGACGTCAAGTTGCATACAGATCCCACCCCCCTGCAAAGGAATCAGAAAAACTCTTTGTTGTTGTTATGTGTTTGTTTATTTTGATTTCAAAGCTCTATAGTACAAGAAGGAAACTATAAAAGGGTTCAGAGGATATTGACTGAGCCAGTCAGCATTATCTGCAGTACTTTCTGCTACATGCAGGTGAATGAGTATCACTGCCATGGAAAAGGACTGGCTTTTCTAAAATGGCCTCACAAAAGAGCATTTGTCGTTTGGGTTACTTTAATTAAACCCTAATATCTGACTTTTCTAGATGCAGAAATCTGATTTTGCAGTACAAGAGGAGATAAATCACCTTTCCTGACACAGAGTCACATTATCCACATTCATTAGATTGATGTATTAAAACCAGCTTGCAAGTTTATTAAGTTACAGTGATAAATTAAAAGATTACATAGAACAAAATATGCACCACATATTATCAATACATTCTTTCTTTGTTGTCAGATCATTGTGGGAAGCCATATCAAAATCTGAAGCATTTTGGCGTGGAATCAAACTAAGGAATACTTTATGCTAAATATTTTTAAAAAATTTGTTTTAATGTTTATTTATTTTTGAGAGAGAGACAGAGTGTGAGCAGGGAAGGAGCAGAAAAAGAGGGAGACACAGAATCTGAAGCAGGCTCCAGACTCTGAGCTGTCAGCACAGAGCCCGATGTGGGGCTCGAACTCACAAACCGTGAGATCATATCCTGAGCTGAAGTAGGACGCTTATCGACTGAGCCACCTGGGCACCCCATGTCAAATATTTAATGCTTGCTAGACTAACATAACCCATTGTTTCTATTTGAAATTAGCCCATTGTTTCTATGTTGTCAATGGGGACAGAAATCTTAGAAGTTGATGACAATAGCCATTTCTGTTTTGGATAGTGTTTGAGTGGATGTTGCCGACAGATAACTAATCAAATTCCCATTTTTGATCATTTCAGTTTAAAAGTATTCTCCAGCCAAGAGCCTACCTATGTCTTTTAGGTGACCTTTCATTTTTATGTTTATCTTCGGAATTTAAGTTGGTTCTGAGAATGCAGTAGCAGTATTTTCTTTTATTTCCGTATTCTTGACAGTACCTCTTTACAACTCCCTAGAATTGTCCAATGAAACTGATTATTTAAGTCTTCCTCCTTGCTCCTTCATTACGAACCCTTCTTGCCCCAAAATAACTGACAGAAAAGTAATACATTAAGACAGTGTAGGGGGGTCCTGCACTGTCTATGGTGACATAGCAAGCTCCTGAAATCAGTTCCTCCCGCAGACACACCAAATCTACAGCTACATGGAGTGATTCCCTCTGAAAGAAATCTAGAAATGAGTTTAGCAACTCACATTTTACAAACAAGAAAATACCCACACTGAAATAAGTAGGAAAATCTGAGACAAACGCTCACCATAAACCCTACCCCTGGCATAGCAACATGAGATTGGGAAGGAATTTACAACTACTAGCATTTTCCTGAGTCATAAAGGATTTGGACCCAATATCTAGCCTCAACTTTAAAGACTTGCACTGAGGGATGGACACCCAAAACACCTAACTTTGAAAAATAATGGGTCTTATGTCCCTGAGACCCATCAACTATAGCAAACAAAGAAAGAGTTCTTAACAGGTTCATAAGAATTCACTGTGTCTGTGCCCCTATGACTCAGCATGGAAAGAACAGGGAGAAATGCCCACCTCTCGGTCTTTCCTTGAAAGAGTCCTGTTTGCATACTTTAAAAGCTGCCTTAGGGTCAGGTCTCTAATTTAGCATATTTCTGGGGGCCGTACTGGAGACCAAGGAAGCTAGCAGGTACCATCTCTGTGTTGTCTCTCTGGCCCACTTTACTTTACCAGTTTCTCTCTGGAAAGAACTTATGCACATATCTGGCACTTCAGATTTGCAGTTGCTGCCCAAGGAATGCACCCTTTTAATCTCCTGGCTCTGGTGGTCAGCAGAGCTTAAAGCTGTCAACTCCTACAGGACTGTAGCAAAGAAAGAAAGTTCTTAACTGGCCATCTCCACCCAGGAGTCAGTGAGAAGGAGCAGAGAGAAACACCCATCTCCAAGTCTTTCAGTGAAAGAGGTATATTTGCATACATTAAGGTTGCTTCCTGAGAGTCTGGCCTTCAGTCAGTCTGAATCTAGTTGCTGAGGTCCTTCTCTTTGGGACAATGAAAGGTCTTGGCACACCCTCAACTACAGGAAGCACTAAGAATAAGGTAGGCTGTTTGTGGACAATTACAAAGATTTGAGAGACAGCCAAGAACTACAGCAAGATTAAATGATAAGATTCATCCTCCTACAAGAGGCCACTTCTTCAAGACTAGGAGAGGTGGCTGTTTAATTGAATACCTAGAAACTAACAAAGAGAGTCAAGAAAGTGGAGAGACAGAAGAATATGTTCCAAACTAAAGAACAAGATAAAACTCAGAAAAAGGAGAAATGGAGATAAGAGATTTATCTGATCAAGAGTTCAAAATAATGATCATAAAAGATGCTCACTTAGCTCAGGAGAAGAATGAATGAACAAGGGTAGAATTTTAAACAAAACTTAAGAAAGAACCAATAAAAGTCAGAGCTGAAGCATATAATAACTGCATTGAAATGTACCATAATAGGATTTAACAGCAGACTAGATGAAGGAGAAAAAGGGATCAGTGAACTTGAGGACAGGGCAGTGGAAATCACCCAATCAAAAAAGCAAAAATGAAAAAAGAATGAAAAAGAGTAAACATAGCTTTAAGGATTTAAATGACACATTAAGTAGGCCGATGTTCGTGATTTAGGTATTCCAGAAGGAGAAGAGAGAGAGAAAGAGGAAGAAAACTTATTTGAAGAAGTAATGGCTAAAACCTTTCCTAACATGGGGAAGGAAACAGACACACAGATCCTTAAAGCCCATAGAGTTCTAATAAAGATGAACTCAAAGAGACTAGCACCAAGATACATTATAATTGAAGTGTCAAGAGGTGAGGACAAGAGAAAAGCAACTTGTTCATAAAAGGGAACCCCCATACTTATGAGCAGATTTCTCAGCAGAAACTTTGTGGGATACTAGGGAGTGTCAAGATACAGTCAATCTAACATATTCCACCTGACAAAAATGTCCTTCAGAATTGAAAGAGAAATAAACAGTTTTCCATACAAGCAAAAGCTAAAGGAGTTCATCACCACTAGACTGGCTTTATAAGAAATGTTAAAAAGAGTTCTTTAAGCCTAAATGAAAGGGTACTAATTAGTAACAGGAAAACATATTAAAGTATAAATCTTACTTGTAAAAAATATCTAATGTTGTAAAAGATGGTGGGTTAATCACTTATAAAGCTTAGTATGAAGGGACCAAAAGACAAAAGTAGTAAAAATAACTGTAACTACAAAAATTTGTTAATGGATACACACGATCAAAAAGATATAAATTATGACATCAAAAACCTAGATTAGGTGAGGGAGATGTAAAATGTAGAGCATAGAATATATTCTAATGTAAACTGTTATCAACTTAAAATAGACTGTTATAAATTGTTTTATGTAAACCTCATGGTAACCACAAGCAAAAACCTATAGTAGATACACTAAAAATGAAGATAAAGGAATCTAAGCATACCACTACAGAAAACATCAGATCACAAAGGAAGAGAGTAAGAGAGGAAGGAGGAAACAGATTACAAAATATCCATAAAACAAGGAACAAAATGGCATTAGTAAATATAAACTGATCACTAATTACTTTAAATGTAGACAGATTAAATTCTCCAATCCAGAGACTTAGAGTGGCTAAAAGGATTTAAAAAATAAGACCCAACTAAATGCTACCCACCAGAGACTTTAACTTTAAGGATAGACACAGACTGAAAGTGAAGGGGTAGAAGAAAATATCTCCTGCAAATGGAAACCAAAGGAAAGCTACAGTAGCTATACTTGTCAGACAAAATAGACTTTAATCTAAAAACTCTCATAATAGACAAAGAAGGTCATTATATAATGATAAAGTAGTCAACTCATCAAGAGGATATAACAATTGTAAATATTTATATACCCAACATCAGAGCAGCTAAGTAAATATAATATTTGCTTATGTTCTTTACGGATCTACCTTTTTTGCCCTCCAGTATAGGATGCAGTTCACAATCACATACAGCTTTTAATTATCATTTCTCTTTGTTTCTTTTTATCTGGAATAGTTGATCACCCTTTCTTTGCCTTATGACATTGACATTTTTGAATAATGCAGGTCCCATGGCCTCTTTTAATAGGCTGTCCATTATTGTGTGTTTTTTCTGATGTCTCTCATCTTTAGATTCAGGTTATACATCAGCAGTTGGATTACTGCCAACAATTGAAATACTGTGTGTTCCTTATATTGGTTTCTATTGGTGTCCATGTTAATTTTGGTAACTTGGTCAGGTGATTGTCAGATATTTCCATTGTCTAGTTGTTGTCTTTTGTCTTGCAACTAAAATGCCATCTGTGGGAAGATACTTTGAGACTATGCAAATATTCTATTACTCATTAATCATGCCCACCCCTAGATTTAGCATTAGTGATAATTCTTGCCTGTTCCAATTTTTATTTTGATGGCTGCAAAATGATTATTTCTCACCCCACACACCCTCTACCTTTACCAGTTGGTAGTTGACATTTTGCACTAAGCAAGAGCTTTTCTGTCTTGTCTATCTGAGCTAGAGACTCACTTACTCCACTTTCTTTTTCCTTCAATACTATTTAATTAATGGTTTTCATTGTCTTATTGCACAAATTGTCATAGATTTGTACCCTTCAGGTTGGTTCCTGTATTCTTTTGATAAGGCCCCAGCATTTTTTAAGGCATTTTTTTTAACTTTTTATCATAACAAGCTGATCCAGGCTCATCATATTCTTCCCTGCCCTTGGCCTTGAAATCAGCCATTTTCCCAAGGATCCCTGGCTAATTTGAGTAGAGAATAACATTAGAAATCAAGATGTAGGTTCTTATGTATTTGGAATCAGTGTTTAAAAAGTTTTTTTTCTTTTTAAGTTCAGATATTTTTTCATTTTCCATTTTAAGTGAACGAAATATTATAATTTATTTAGTTTTATAATCAACTTACAGAAGGTTAGATTCTGCTTCTTACGAGTTTTCCCAAGATTCTGAAAATGAAAATAAGTTGTAAGAGTTCTGGCTCCTATAGAATTATACTTAGGTAGTTAGGTATTAGCCAGAATTGTATGACAGCTTTTCTGTGCTCACCAAAGAAAGTTAATGTTTTTTGGAATTGGTCTAAAAAAACGGCATGGACAATGAGGTAGGATTTTTAAAAATAATATTAAAACTCAGATGATGTTCCTTTTAGGTCATCATTAATGTTTTTCCCATTTTTGGTGTGAAGTTAACTATGTTCTTTTTTAAAAATGTGTTTTTCTTCTGTTACTGGATCATATCATCAGTTCAAAAATAGATCTTTTTAATTCTCATTTGGTCTGAATTACTTCAGACCAAATATACTATGACACATTATTTGGAAACCTGAAGAGGAGGAACTTAGGGACACATCATCCAAAGTATAATTGTGCAACTTTAAAAATGTTGGCTCTTATCTTTCCAAGATACAGTAATACTATCAGTAATCACAAGCAAAACCTTTTCATTAAACTTTTGAAAATGGGTTCCCAAAATTATTTGACTAAATATAATTGTAGATTTTTTTCAGGGATTAGTAAAATACAACAGATGTAAGGTTGCTTTATATTACTTCTCTAAAAAATGATAGACCTGTCTAAATTTTTTATTTAGTTGTATCATTTTAAAGTATTTTTAGTGTGTTGAAAAATGTGTTTATGAACCAATAATAATGATGCAGTTTACAGTAAAGACATTTGGTATGTCAGCAAATAAATTGTCATCAAAGAAAGGGAGGGGGAATGATTGAGGGTACACTGGAGAAGTAAGATGAGGAATAAAGAAGGAGTACATAGAAGGAATAGGATTTGTTTCTTCATCTCAATTGGCTTAACAATCTAGTGTGAGGCAAAACCAAAATTTAAATATAAAGATACTCCAAAGTACCTATGTTAAGCACTGATTCAATGATAGACTTAATAATTAAAGACAGGGCAGTGGAAATAAGTCTTACCGAGTTTCAAGGATTCAGTGGCCTTTCAGAAAACAAGAGCTAAGGAAAGCTTAGAGTAAAGGAAATGGAGCAGTCCAGGCAAAAAGCTTGGATATGAAAATGGATAGGAAAAAAGATTATAGTGTTTATGATACATTGAAGGGCTTATCATGTTCCAGGAACTATGCTAAAAGTTTTATAGCACTTTTATTCCATTTTATTTAATTCACATGTAGTTTATTTTATTCTTACAAGAACAGCACTTGGTAAGTTTTAACGTTCCAATTTTATGGATGAGGCTAAAAGACTTACCCAGGGACATTAAAGTACTAAGTCAAAAAGCTTGAATCTGTCTGTCTCCAAAGACCAAATACCAATATCAAATACTAAAGCATCTATTACAAGGCTGCAAAAATTATATCAGTGTGTTATTGGTTCAAGAAGAATTGTCAAGAATAAGACCAGAACTGGTCTTATTATTTATTATCAATATATGACTATGGAAACATTCATTACAAATGAATGGAGTTTGTACAATTTAACAAGTGTTATTTAAATAGTTATTGAACTTTGTGAGAAAAAAATAAATTGAAATGCTCGTAGTAAAATACAATTCCAAATGATTGAGTAATTTATTTGGAAAAATGAAGTAATAAAAATGGATTTCTAAACTGATCTCTTGTTGGCAAAACTTGGAGCAGTGGGGGAAATCACATAAAACGTTCAATAGATTTATCTGAAGAATAGACTAGTCATTTTTTTCTTTTTTTCTCTTTTCCCTTTCCTGGTTATCAAGCTACTAAATTGTGCTTATTGTAGAAAATTTAGAACATATTGGGAGAAAAGTAAGACAACAGAAAAAAATTATAGTTTGATATATTTTGTTTCAATATTAAGGGTTTTTTAAAACTAAAACTCTATGTAGATCTAATTAATGTCTACACATTAATTGACCATATGGATGTAGTATACTTGATCCATCTCCTAATAGGCATTTAGTTCCCCTTTTGTCAATATCATGAATAACACTGTGATGAATATCTCTTTGGAATAATCTTGATTCCGCCAAGGAGGGTTTTGTCCGTGATTATCTATCTCACTGAATTAGAAATTACAAATAGAGAAAAGTGAGAAGTGGGTTTGCTAGTAATACAGTCAACATTATATTTGATAGTATTCTAGAGACTAATCCTCAGACCTCATTCAACAAAGAGAGTCTAGTGAAAAGTAGCATAAGTAACAATTCAGACAATGATCAAAATTGAGGGACATACATCCTGAGTTTCTAATGTTTGTTTGATAATTTGCAACATATGCAATTATCCACATAGGATTCTTGATATAGTAGGAATGGTGGAGATTATGCCTTTTGTGAAAGGGTCCTATCTCCATCCTCTCCCCCTTTTAAAATGAGAACTGCTTAATGGACAGAATGCTGAATCTTAACAGTCTCCTTGACATCCATCACAGATACATTCTGTAGGGAAAACATTTCACTTAATTAGGTATGATTGATTGGTATTATATGCTTAAAATAGTATGAGACATTAAAACAACAGGAGAAGCTTTTGAGAACAGGCTCCTAAAGTCCTTCAACATTAAATCCCTTTTCTTAAATTTTGACAGTTTTACACTAGGAAAGGCTGCAGCAAGAACTGTTATTGCTATTTCAGTTTAACATAAGGATTATTACATGCAAATATACTTAATGGAAAATAGTGTGAACGTCTTTCCAGATTTACAGTTTAACTTTTTGTATGTCATCTGTTCTAAACAGTTTCTTTAAACTAGCACCTATTTCTTTTAAAAGTTGTATATGAGTACAAGACATTGGAAAGAGAAAACTAGCCCAAGAATTATAAGACTTGACTTATTAATTCTCATTATACCTTTAATGAGCTGTATGATCCTGGCAAGTAATTTCATGTCTCTGGGCATGAGATTGCTTGTTTGTAAAATAAAGTAGATACCTTCTAGTACTATAGTGTTTTTATTATTCTATCATATTAATAACTACATCTGATTTTATTTTATTTTTTATATTAAATTTTTTTTAATGTTTATTTATTTTTGAGAGACAGAGTGCAAGTGGGGAAGAGGCAGAAAGAGAGGGAGACACAGAATCTGAAGCAGGCTTCAGGCTATGAGCTGTCAGCACAGAGCCTGATGCAGGGCTTGAACCGATGAACTGTGAGATCATGACCTGAGCCGAAGTCAGATGCTTAACTGACTAAGCCACCCAAGCGCTCCAGGCACATCTGATTTTAAAGATACATTTTAATTTTTCTCATAGTAGATACAAAGTTTCTACCCAAATTATGATCCACAGGATACTATTCTTAGTCATCTGAATAAGGCATACTTTTTAGACCACTATGTTGAATATAACCATATGTCCTATATCTTTATGGAATGTTTCAGTATGCCATGTTACATGATCATTAAGGTTTCAACATGTGTTCTTTGAGAAAATAAAGCTGAAATCTTGAGTCTTTGTGCTCAGCATATAAACTTCTAAATTAGGGATTCCAGGGAAGTACATTTTATTTAACCTATGAAATTGTAAGCTTAATTTCTATGATCATATAACTCACCAAATAATATTAATATAATTTTTCATTTAAAAATGATATTTTATCATTTCTAATCTTTTTCGTCCATTTTCACATAGTGGGAAAGGACTTTGAAAGGAACCATTGACTTTGGTGGTTCACAAAATAATTTTCTTGAGTTTATGAGAACGTAATTTTGAGTTGGTTAACCTATTAGAAAGGAAACAAACAAGAAGCTTATCTGTAGTTTCCCCACTTCATACAGAAGTTTGTACTCATTATTTCATTTTCTTCAGAGATAAGGTTTACCGTAATAGTATTTCTCATAATGTTGATATTTTAAGTCAGTCCTAGATGTTCTTAGTCATTTTATAAGATACACCAGAGAATTCTTGAGTACTCTCTAACAGTTGATTTGAGTTAATTATGTCTTGGGGATAAAAGATGAACATATTTCAGTGCCAGTGACCATATTCTTCAGTTTATGATGATTAATTTATTAACTGTGATTTATTCACTGTATATTAACTGGAGGGTAAAAGGTGTTTTAAAGAAGATATGCAATAAGAATTACTGAAATAAAAGATGCCAAAAAGTAAAACTTCAATAAATTATCATTCTCATGTTTCTTATATTAAAAAGTATATTATAAATTATGTTACCAACTAATAGTGTGAACATAGGAAATGAATTTTAGTTAAGTATGCCTAGCTTAAAAATTTAGTGGTTAGCTCATATTTTTAAAGGTTATATAAGAACTAAAATTAGGAAAATGAAATAGGCAGGATAGATAAATACTACAATTCAAGCTGGTATGTACATAGTATACTGCCTTTTTTTTTTTAACATTTATTTATTATTGAGAGAGAGAAAGCATGAGCATGGGAGGGGCAGACACAGAATCTGAAGCAAGCTCCAGGCTCTGAGCTGTCAGCACAGAGCCCGGCACGGAGCTTGAACTCACAAACTAAGAGATCATGACCTGAGCCGAAGTCAGACGCTTAATCGACTGAGCTGCCCAGGCACCCCAGTATACTGCCTTTTTCTAAGGCGTTTTCTTTGGATGCTTTGACTTGTCTCTTTGTTGGATTTCTTCTTTTCCCTTTCCCTTTCCCTCTGACTGTCCTATTTATTAAGTTCCGGCTCACTATTGTGGACCTCACTGATTTCCCTTCTCAGAGTTTCTCAACACTGTAAATATGAACTTCAAAATGTTACAATATTGTTTTGCACTTATTACTGTTATTTCACCTGTGTTGGTTTTAGCACTTAAGCTAGATTATAAATTTCCTGACACAAAGAACTGCACCTTATCCTTCTGTGACACATGCTATGTGTCCAGCCACTTAGTAAGTGTTTAATAAATAAACACATACAGATACATTACTATTTACTTTTTAAAACTTTAAACTTTTTGTTATAAAGATAATGCAAGAGTAAACATTTTAGCAAATTATTTTTCTCTGGATATGCACATATTTTTATATGGAATGTGAAAACCGTAATCCCATGACCCAGAGACAAATGCTAAGACAAATGCTAGTCTTTTGGTATATAACCTTCCAGGCCTTTTCTCCTCCCTATTAAAAATATAAACGTATTTAACACAAAATACGCACACACACACGAACACACTGTATACTACTTTTTTAAAGTTTATTTATTTTGAGAGAGAGAGGGTGAGAGTGAGCAGGGGAGAGAAAGAGAGAGAGGGAGGGAGAGAGCGAGAGTGAGAGAGAGAGAGAGAGAATGAGTGAGAGAATCCCAAGTAGGCTCTGCACTGTCATTGCAGAACCAGTTGTTGGTCTTGATCTAATGAACTGTAAGATCATGACCAGCGCCAAAATCAAGAGTTGGATGCTTAACTGACTGAGCCACTTGGTGCTCCTCCTTTTATCCTTTTTTAAACAGAATATTTAAAGAAATACTGTAGGAAGAGTTTTAGTGTGAAATACTATTGTTGAAAATGAGCTTTGCACATTTTGGATATTGGATACAAGTCTTTTCAAGGTAGAAGAGACAGGAATCAAGCATCAAGAGTGCACAAAGATGAGGCTGACATATTCAACCTGAGTGAAAAGATGAACTTCCTAAATATTTTGCGTATGGAGTCATCCCATAAAATCAGTAATCTAATAATTTTTAGCATTTTTGTCTCAGGATACATTTAAAAAGCAATAGTGCTTTTGGGGAAGATTGATATGGTAAGTACTAATTTATCCCATGTTATTGAAGCACAGAGACTGTGACCTACATAGAATGTAAATTACATAGAAGCTGGGAATCCCACTGGTACATGCAGTCCATGGTAAAAATAAGTAGGAAAAAAATCTATAAGTGGGCAAGTTGTAGCATGTGCTTATGGTGTGTATAAGAGATAAGGTGACCCTGCAAGTCATTGTGAGACAATTCAGTAAACTTAGTGTTTAAGATAAATTTGTATCTTTAATGGCATCTACTAGAATTAGGAATAATCTTAGGTTAGAAAAAGGCTTGCAAGTACTGTTCAGTGAGATAAAATATGTGAAAATGTTTTCTACTATAAAATATAAAATTTCAAAGCATTATTATAACATCTGTTACATTCATAGCCTATGTTTTAAATTTCCTGCTTATTTTTAGGTTTCTCACATCTTTTCAGCATGTGAAATACGTAATTGTTACACAAAAGATATTCTAGCTGCCGTAATGAATAAACAGTATTCCCTTAAATGATAAATTATTTATAGAAAAATTTTACCAAAACCACCACATTACTGTCTCTTGGAACAAACCTTATTTTAACCAGCAGTGTTGGGGTTTAAATTTTTTTAGTACTACATTTTTAGTACTACATTTTGCTTTGAAAAGAGGAGTATGAATTTTGTCTAAACTTGTGACATTATATTCTCTTTTTTTGTAGAAACATTGTTTATTAATTATAATGAAGTATTTTAATAAGAATTTTGATATTTAATTCATAATTTGACTTAATAAAACAATTAAGCAATAAATATTAAAAATAATTCCAGTCTTCCAACAGAGATTTGGAGAATTCAGTATTTTAAAAGGATGATGAAAGCTAAATTTAAGGAACACACACACACACACACACACACACACACACACAAAACAAAACAGTCTTTGAAATTAAGCATGAAAACCTGGTGTATTATTATAGTATAAAATCACTAAGAGGGATAGTATATCAGTGTATTATAGTAAACTCAAAGTTATGATCATAAGTAGTAGAGCTTCATCATATTTTATTTCCTTGGGATTCATCTTTTATTAAAAAATATTATAAGGAGTAAAGTTTGTATATAATTTCACTTTTGGGTTTTGGGTTTTTGTTGTTTTTATTCTAAAGTATATCTTAATGATGACATAAGATATACTAGATATATATTCTCAGGTAAATATTGCCAGGTAATCTATAAGCAAAAAGTATAACCAAACTAAAATTAGAATTTGGTGCTTATTTACTTCAACCAGAAATCAGAAAGTCTTAATATATTGCAAAATCTCTGATTAAAAAGATAAAATTATTACATAATATGGATGTTAATTGCCCTTAGTATTTTGCATTACTTTTTTTTTGACATTTCTTTTTTTTTATTTTATTTTTCAATATATGAAGTTTATTGTCAAATTGATTTCCATACAACACCCAGTGCTCATCCCAAAAGGTGCCCTCCTCAATACCCTGCATTACTTTTTGAGTTGAGATCTAATTACCATGCCACAAAATCCATCCTTTTAAAGTGTGCAATTTAGTCTTTTCAGTATATTAAAAAAAAATTTTTTTAACCATAGTACTGCATTTTGCTTTGAAAAGTGGAATATGAATTTTTTCTAAACTTGTGACATTGTATGCTTATAGGAGAGCTGTTAGAATTAAGAATAACAACATCTTATGATTTATAATACAGTTATGAAGTAAAAGCCAACCTCTGTAATAAAAAGTGATATAAATAAAAATGGAATTGTTTTTACTTAATACAGATTTACACTATACTGGCGCTTTTTTTCTTTTTTGTTAATAACTATTCCATTTAGTGAATGTTTAAAGAATAGCTTTAAGAAAAGACCAATGCATTCTATTTTGTGTTATGGTCAAAGTAGGTTAATGGTTATTTATTTGAAATGGTTATCTACTTAGTCAAGCTGACTTCTAATGGTACTCTAGGGCATTTATCACAATCTCATAAAATGGATAGCTTTATCTTTTTGAGGAATTTTAGTCGTTCTTTTGTCATTTCAAATTTGTTAGTAATCCATGAAGAATATGATTCATTGTGTGTGGAAATATTTGGTAAATTCATATTCATCACATTTTTATTATTTCTAAGGATTTTAGAAACCAGCCAACCTTTTAGCTTTTGCTTTATAACAGATGAAAATCTTTCAAGAGCATAGGGACCTTATGACACATATAAAAAGTAAACAGATAGTTCCCTTTGGATACGTGCATTCCATAGACATCTAATACTTGATTATATTTCACTGTGCTAGAAAATATACGAGCTCCAATGGAGATAGAAAATATAGTTTTTGGCCTCTGTAAGTGAGGGGGGCGGGGGAGAGACTTTCCTTGGTGAACTAGCCAGAAAGTTATTCCAAGAAAATTCATTCCTGCATGTATGCAGTGAACAAAAATTAATAAAGTATCAACCATGTGCCCAGCTCTTGTTTTAGGAACTGGAAAATTACTAGTGAACAAGACAGAAATCCTGGGCTTCATTAAGCATATTTTAGTGGAGGAGACAGACAAACAAAAAACAAGATAAGCGTGGGGCACCTGAGTGGCTCAGTCGGTTAAACATCCAACTTTGGCTCAGGTCATGATCTCACAGTTTGTGAGTTCAAGCCCCACTTCGGGCTCAGAGCCTGGAGCCTACTTCGGATTCTGTGTCTCCCTGTCTCTCTGCCCGTTCCCCACTCGCACTCTCACTCTCTCTCAAAAATAAACATTAAAAAAATTAAAAAAAAAAAAACAAGATAAGTGAAATAGGTTAATATGTTGGATGGTAACAAGTGCCAAGGAGAAAAATAAAGCAAGGAAAGAAAATAGAGAATGTTAGTGAATTGGGATTTTAATTAGGGTGCCAACAAAGGCTTAACAGATGAGAAGTCACTTGAATGAAGACCTAATGGAGATGAGGGAATTCATCATTAGAGTATCTGTGGGAAGAGTATTTCAGGAAAAGGAATAACAGACAGTGCTTAAGAGCCTTAGTTGGGAGCATGCCCAGCATGTTTGAAGAGCAACAAGGAAGTATACTGGGGCTAAGGAGGAATAGGAGAGACTGAAGGAGATTATTAAAATAATCCAGACAAGCAATGATGGTGGCTCATAATACTGTGGTAGGAGTGGAGGTGGTGAGCATTCAGGATTTGCTGACAGTTTGGATATGGGGCATGAAGGGAGAGGAATCCAGAGTTTTGATCTGCCAAATGGACAGGTAGGATTTCCATTAACTGAGACTCAATACTGTAGGAGGAATGGAGTTTGAGGAGAAAGATTGGAGCTATGGTTTGGACATGTTTAAGATACCTGTTAGTCATCTAAGTGGACAGGTCAAGCAGGCAATTGGATTTGGCATTTTGGGGAGAGGTTGGTGGGAGAAATGAGTTGGAGGATGTGTGATATATTGGTGAACTGTGCTGAGAATTAAAAGAAAAATAAGTAAAGGAAAGGCTTCAGGAAGGAAGACAGATTTTTGAGCTGCAAATTTGATTAATGGAAAAGAAAGAACATTCTAGTTAGGGAAAATGTCCTGGCATCTTAGAATATCATCTAGAAATCAATCTGAATGCTTTACTACCTTGTCTTTTTTTTAAATTTTATTTGTAAGCTTTATAGTGCATCATATAGTATAATGGAACAGTAGGTGCACAGGAAATACTTGTTGACACATAATGGGAACAAAAGTTTTCAAAGTTTATTTCATTAACCAGTATTTTTAGTCATTGTAATGTAGGGTATTTTTTTATTATAGATGTTTTTATTGTGCTAAAATGTACATGACATAGATTTGCCATTTTAACCATTATTAAGTGTACATTTCCATGGCAGTAAGTACATTCTGAAACTTAGTTTTGTGTAGAAAGATATTTTCTCTTCTCAAAAAAATCAACATTGTTGCTTATGAGCAGAAGGAATTTAGAGCTGATCGGGTTTCACTTCTAAGAGCACTGAGCATTCTGTAAGCCTTAGAATCCTAAATGAGCATCACTTTTGTTTGAAAGATTGGTACAAGTAGAAAAACAAGAATGAAAATTAGTGCCTTCTAAAATAGATCTTTTCTTAAAAACTGATTCTCCATTTAAGTGAGTATCATTTTTAGTTGTTTGGGTCACTATCTAAAATAATGTTAATGTGTCTTCTTTACCTTTGATTCCCGATCTCACATAGAAACCAAATGCTCACATAAAGTTGTGGTATATATCTGGAGCATAAGGAGCTTTTCAAAATTGAAATAAGCATGGCTTTCTTTATAATTTCTTTGTCTACTTACTTGCTTCTTAGATTCCTGTCAAAGTATGTATCTTTATTTTTAGTTTGAGTTTTGTAAATTATATTATAAATTATATTTTATAAATAATTTTGATTTTGTAAATTACATGAAAATGTGTGATATGTCTATCTTTTGTGAATTATAAATCTAGAAATTCTGTCTGTTCATTTCAGTGCATCTTTTTCTAGGGAACAAAGAAGGAAGAGATTGAAGGTGAAGTGGAAGGGTCTGGTTTAATTCAGCCTGCAGAAGTATTTGCTCCCAAAAGCCTGGTGTTGGTATCCAGATTAGATTATCCAGAAATTTTTAGGGTAAAGAACTCATAGTTGTCATTATTGATTTATATTATTGTGTGAATCTGCTTTGAGTGAATCATGGTAACAAGATTTTGTATTTAAAATATCTTTGAATTGATTTAGAGGTTCATCAATAAAATAAATGTAGTGTTAATAGAAAAAAATGTATTCATGTTGGATGAAATACATACCTAGATTAATGTAACTATTTAAATTTATAAGGATGTAGTGTTTGTTTTTAAATAGATCCCATGGCTACTGACTCCAAAATTTATGAATCTAAAAGAAATCATTTGATTGCCTGTAGCAAATTTAAAATGTACTAGCAGTATAACAACTTTGTGTTTTTATTTACCTTCTTTTGAGGAGACCAGGCTCAGTAAATAGATTGAATATCTAAATCTCAAATAGTTTTGGTCTCCAACATAGCTTTAAAATATTGTTTACTTCCAGATATTGTCTCTTTGACACACTCAGAATTTTTAAATGCAAAAAAAATTTTTTATACATTTAAGCTTTGAAAGAAGAGGGCTTACTTTTCTTATTTCAGTTGCTACCTTTAGTAATAGTAATGTTGATTATTGTCCGAAATCACAGATGTCTTTGGAAAATATAAAAAATATACCTTAAAATTTCTGCGGCGTCTGGGTGGCTCAGTTAAGTGTCCGACTTTGGCTCAGGTATGATTTCACGGTTCGTGAGTTCGAGCCCCACGCCGGGTACTGTGCTGACAGCTCAGGGCCTCAAGCCTGCTTTGGATTCTGTGTGTGTCTCTCTCTGTTTCTCCCCTACTCGCACGGTCTCTCTCAGAAATAAATAAAGGTTTTTAAAAATTTTTAAATATACCTTAAAATTTCTGAAGGACTTGGGAAATTAATACATAATTTCTGGAAAACTTTTCCATATTCTTGAGATTATATATATTCTAGAAGAATTAACTTAGTGTCAAGATTCCAATGGCAATGGGTAACTTCTAACAAATACTAATTTTTCTTTTTTTTTTTTTAATGTTTATTTTTGGGAAAGAGAGAGACAAATACAGAGTACAAGTAGGGGAGGGGCAGAGAGAGAGTCACAGATTCTGAAGCAGGCTCCAGGCTCTGAGCTGTCAGCACAGAGTTCGATGCGGGGCTCAAACTCATGGACCACAATAATGACCTGAGCTGAAGTTGGACGCTTAACCGACCAAACCACCCAGGCATCCCTACTAATTTTTCATAGTCACAAATTTTAATAAACTGAAAGATTCATAAAGATTGCATTTTATCTTCCATTTTACCACCTACCTTCTTCTGAGCTTACAGTGTTAATTATATCTTGTCTCTATTTTGCTAACCTCTGATAATTTACAAAATTTTTTTCTGTAGAACAAATATTCTGAATTTATAAGAATCACAAAGCAATAACATTTTGAAATTTTTATCTTGAAGTTTGACTTTTTGCAAAGTAGGCTGAGACCACAACAGTTTTAAGCCCTACAAATTTGCTAGAGTGTTTATCTCAGCACAAACACCTGTTTTACAAATTATGGTTCTGCTTTTTATAAACTCATCGCAAAAGCTCATTTAGAGCTTCTGGTCAAGGAGGAAAATTTAATAAACTTAATAACATTTGCTGCTTAAAACTTATTCCATGGTCACTGTGGAATATACTTTACTGGCTTCAAAAAGAAATTTCCTTAAGAGCAGATGTCACAGCAATTTATTTTTTAATGCTTATTTTTTCCATGAAAAAGTAATCTCTTCTTTCATCTTCTCTTTGTAGGCTTGCCTAGGTTTGATCTACACTGTATATGTGGATAGTTTGAATGTCTCCTTGGAAAGTCTCATTGCAAACCTGTGTGCGTGCCTTGTCCCAGCGGCTGGAGGGTCTCAGGTAAATAGAATAAAAAGGGAGATGAAGAGGGCCTGTTCCTCTTCTCCTCTGCTCCAGTTAATTTAATTTTTGAAGAAAAGAAAAAAATGGAATTCCTTAAATATTTTCATTTTAAAGAAGATCTTAGTTAAGCATTGTCCCTATGGTCTGCCTTCTAGAGACCCAAGATTCCATTCTCTTCTTAGGTCATAAGGTTAGTTTTAACACAGGGCTCACCTTTCACATAGCATAATTAGAAGTCATATTTTGTGTAACTTGAACTCTAGTTTACGTTTTCTTGGAAATATTCGTTTTTAAGCTGAACATTTAAAATGTCTCCTTTCTACCTTTATTACTCCTCTATACAGCTATGGCTCATTTCATTAACTTATATCAAAATGTTTTTTAGTGATAAAAATTAGAAAAACTCTAAACTACCTTTAGAAATATTAATGTTGATGACCATCCAAAATCACAGATCTTTTCCAGAAAGTATAAGCTATCCCTTAACATTTCCCAAGGTTTTTGTCATATTTGAGCCTCATATGAGGACATTAAATTCTTTTACTGACATAAAACTTTCTCAGAGTAGTCATCTTGTTTGTCTTAAGATTTTAATTTTCATCTCTGCAGTCGAAAAATAAGAACCTGAGCTTTTATGTCTCAATGTTTCCAGGGCACCATAGTTAAAAAAAAAAAAAAAAAAGACTTCCTTCACTTATTTTGCTTATTCTTGTGTAATGTTGTGGAAGGGGACAGCCCTCTAAAAATTACATTGTTTATCCTCCTCAGTCTGACAGAGATGATACTTGCTATGAAACTGACATTTTTTTTCCTTGCCCTTTGTCTTTTTTCTAATACGAAATTTATTATCAAATTTGTTTCCATACAACACCCAGTGCTCATCCCAACAGGTGCCCTCCTCGATGCTCATCACCCACTTTCCTCTCTCTCCCACCCCCCCCATCAACCCTCAGTTCTTTCTCTTTTAACTCTTTTGTCTTACCTGGTGTCCTGTTACTCTTAAGTTTTTATCCTCTTGTCTTCCTCCTATTCCCTCCTCCCTCATTCTTCTTCCCTTACTACAAAGGCAGAATACAAGATGTAAGTTTGGTTACAAATGAACCTAAACTTTAAAGCTGTGGAATTATTTTATGGAACTTTCTCATGTGGGATTTATTTTGACTTTATTATGTTAATTTATTTTTTAACTTAAAAAACTTTTTATTGTGGCTGCTAGAAGTTTTAAAATATTACGTATGTGGTTCATGTTACATATTTTTTGTTTTCCAAGTTTTATTGACATATAATTGGCATAAAAATGTTGACTTTAATATTTTCTTATTTTTTAGTTAAGTATGATTGTCACTAATTTTTGTTTCTCCATTGTTATTAAATTTTCAGCTTTCTAATTATTGAATTTTCTCATACCATATTCATTTGGGCACAATGTAATTTGAATATTTTTGGTTTCATCATTACTCTTGCATCTATTAATTGGAGCTTATAGGCTCATCATTACTCTAAATTTGGACTTCAAAAAAAAGTTGGTTTTTTTACATTATTTATTTATTTATTTTATTAAAAAATTTTTTTAATGTTTATTCATTTTTGAGAGACAGAGAGAGACAGAGCACAAGTCGGGGAGGGGCAGAGTGTCAGCACAGAGCCCGATGAGGGGCTCGAACTCAGGAACTGTGAGATCATGACCTGAGCCGAAGTCAGGCACTCAACCAACTGAGCCACCCAGGTGCCCCATATTTTTTTATTTTTGAGAGAGATAGAGACAGACAGAGCACAAGTGGGGGAGGGGCAGAGAGAGAGTGAGACACAGAATCCGAAGCAGGCTCCAGGCCCTGAGCTGTCAGCACAGAGCCCGATGCGTGGCCTGAACCCATGGCCCCATGAGATCATGACCTGAGCCAAAGTTGGATGCTTAACCGACTGAGCCACCCAGGCACCCCCCCCAAAAAGTTTTTTTTTTAATTTTATTTTGAGAGAGAGATAGAGAGCAAGTGGAGAAGGGACAGAGAGAGAGGGAGATAGAATCCCAAGCAGGCTCTGCACTGCTAGCACAGAGCCCCATATGGGCCTCAAACTCACAAACCTCGAGATCATGACCTGAGCCGAAGTTGAGAGTCAGATGCTTAACAAAACTGAGCCACCCAGGCTTCCCCCCAAAAAACATTTTTTTAAACAAATTTGAACTTTCAAAGGATTTTTTTTTGTTTTAAGAAAATGAGAGAAATCACTTATGTTTGTGTATGTGTGTTTTTCACCCATTCTGCAGAAGCTGTTCTCCTTGGGTGCAGGAGACAGACAGCTGATCCAGACTCCTTTGCATGACAGTCTTCCTGTCACAGGCACTAGTGTGGCTCTCCTGTTCCAGCAGTTGGGTATGTCTTTTCTCCCATTGTCAGTGTCCTCTTGTAGAAGCCTATGAAAAAAAGATTTATCTGAAACTCATGTCACCTGACATAAATCAAGAGAATAAAAGCTAATCATTAAATACCTGATGTATAAAATATATAATTATATGGGTCCTAATCTTAAATGGTATTCATTCTTTACTTTCTTTCTTTTTTTTTTTTTTTTTTTTTTTTAAGTTTTAACCCTGGCCTCTTTTGCTCTGGAGTCAATTCGACTTTTAGAAAATAGGCAGATTTTCTTTATGCTTTCAAAAATGAATAGATAGTATAGTTTGCTTTTCCTTAGATGAATTAGTTTCGTAGAATCCTTGTCAGATGGAACGAAAAGTCCCATTATTCTAATCTATCACCTGGATCAGGACTTTATCTTCAATTTTCTAGCAATGGCAAGGCTGAAGAATTGTGGGGAGGACATCAGAAAAAGTACCCTCTATCCATTGGATACCTTTTACTTCATTTAGGGTGTAGTATAAAAATTTTTTTCAAAATTTTTTTCTTTTTTTTTTTTTAATGTTCATTATTTATTTTTGAGAGAGAGAGAGAGAGACAGACTGACAGACAGACAGAGCATGAGCAGGGGAGGGGCAGAAAGAGAGGGAGTCACAGAATCCGAAGCAGGCTCCAGGCTCCAAGCTGTCAGCATAGAGCCTGATGGGGGCTTGAACTCATGAACTGCAAGATCATGACCTGAGCAGAAGTCAGACATTTAACCAACTGAGCCACTCAGATGTCCTAATTTTTTTTTCCAAAAATTCATTTAAATTCTAGTTAGTTGACATATAGTGTAGTATTGTTTTCAGGAGTAGAATTTAGTGATTCATCACTTACATACAACGCCCAGTGCTCAACACAAGTGCCTACCTTAATGCCTATCACTCATCTAGCCCATCCCCCACCCCCCTCCCTCCATCAACCCTCAGTTTGTTCTCTATCATTAAGTCTCTTAATGATAGAGTCTCTTATGATTTGGGATGCCTGGGTGGCTCAGTTGATTGGGCGTCCAACTCAGGTCATGATCTCAGCTCGTGAGTTTGAGCCCTGTGTTTGGCTCTGTGCGGACAGCTTGGAGCCTGGAGCCTGCTTCAGATTCTTTCTCCCTCTCTCTCTGCCCCTTACCTGCTTATGCTCTGTCTCTTTCTCAAAAATAAATAAACATTAAATTTTTTTTTTTAAATAGAGTCTCTTATGGTTTGTTTCCCTCTCTTTTTTCCCCCCTTTCCATATATTCGTTTCTTAAATTGCACACATGAGAGAAATCTCATGGCATTTGTCTTTCTCTGACTTATTTTGCTTAGCATAATACTCTCTAGCTCTAGCCATGTCCTTGCAAAAGGCAAGATTTCATTCCTTTAGATGACTGAGTAGTAGTCCATTGTGTATATATATCACCTCTTCTTTATCCATTCATTAGTCATTGGATACTTGGGCTCTTTCCATAGTTTGGATATTATTAATAATGCTGCTATAAACATTGGGATACATGTACCCCTTCATATCTGTATTTTTGTGTCCTTTGGGTAAATACCTAGTAATGCAATTACTGGATTGTAGGGTAGTTCTATTTTTCACTTTTGAGGAATCTGCATACTATTTTCCAGAGTGGCTGCACCAGTTTGCATTCCCACCAACAGTGCAAGAGGGTTCCCCTTTCTCTGCATTCTTGCTAACACTATTTATATTGTTAATTTTAGCCATTCTGACAGGTGTGAGATGGTATCTCATTGTGATTTTGATTTGTATTTCCCTGATGATGAGTGATGTTGAGTATCTTCTCATATGTCTGTTAGTCATCTGGATGTCTTCTTTGGAAAAATGTGCCTTCATGTCTTCTGCCCATTTTTTAAGTGCATTATTTGGGGTTTTTTTGGATGTTGAGTTTGATAAGTTCCTTATAGATTTTGGATACTAACACTTTATCAGATATGCCATTTGCAAGTATCTTATCCTGTTCCATAGGCTGCATTTTGGTTTTGTTGAATGGTTCCCTCCCTGTGCAGAAGCTTTTTGTCTTGATGAAGTCCCAATAGTTCATTTTTGCTTTTGTTTCCCTTACCTCCGGCGACATATCTAGCAACAAGTTGCTCTGGACCAGGCCAAAGAGGTTGTTACCTGTTTTCTTCTCTAGGATTTTGATAGTTTCCTGTCTCACATTTAGGTCTTTGATCCATTTTGAATTTATTTTTGTGTATGGTGTAAGAAAGTGGTCCAGTTTCATTTTTCTCTTGCTGTCCAGTTTTCCCAGCATGATTTGTTGAAGAGACTGTCTTTTTCCTACTGGATATTCTTTTTTTATTATTATTCTCAAGTTAGTTAACATACAGTTCAGTCTTGTCTTCAGGAGTAGAACCCAGTGATTCATCTCTTACACATGACACCCAGTGCTCATCCCAAAAAGTGCCCCCTTTAGTGTCTGTCACCCATTTAACCCCCGCCCCCACCATCAACCCTCAGTTTGTTCTCCGTATTTAAGAGTCTCTTCTTTCCTGCTTCACTGAAGATTAGTTGACCATATAGTTGTAGATAGAAATAGTATAACTTTAAAGTGAGTATGTTTCTGATCACGGCTGCCTGAGATTCCTGTTTACCTCTTACTTGTCCTTTATATGTGCCTACATATGAGTGTCCCATTCTCCTTGATTCAGTCTTTGTCAGTGTTCTCCATCTGTCTTTGGGTCTTTTTTTAGTTACACTGGAACCTTCCCTTCCTTAGGGCTCATATTCTGCATCCCCATGGAATTATTCCTTATACAAAACTCCTGCCCTCTTGTTTCCTTTCTATATCATGCTGAATTTTGCTGCTTGCTCAGCTCTATAATTTATCCCTTCTTTTTCATTAATGGCCCCATCCTTATTCTTCTGTTGTGACTTCAATTGTCAAATTTAGAAAGCCTCAGAAGAAATTAATGTAAATATATGC
This sequence comes from Panthera tigris, assembly GCF_018350195.1. Classification (NCBI taxonomy): domain Eukaryota; kingdom Metazoa; phylum Chordata; class Mammalia; order Carnivora; family Felidae; genus Panthera; species Panthera tigris. The sequence goes on along the minus strand of NC_056669.1, from coordinate 66,106,581 downwards.
GGAGTTTTATAGTATCCTAATAAAGATGAATGGTGATACCAATCCCCAAGTAGTAGTTTTTACCCCTTTACACCTATTTCCTTTCAGAAGTTCAAACACTAAAAAATCACCTATCCCTTTTTCTCTCCCCTCTGAAAGATTCTACTCAGTCATTTCAGTGAAGTCCTAATTTAATTAAACTTTTTTTTTTTTTTAAGTGTATGAAATAGATAATCTCTCACTGGTGGCACTTACTTCTCTAAAGAATATCTTATTTATTAAATCCTCCTGCCATATACTTTTAGAAAATATTTTAGGGGCTTCATGGACTACCTGCAGCCTGTCCATGGTCCCTCCTAACCATTGACTTAGTTGATTTTAGCCAAACACTATTCCTGTGACTTTTTTACTTTTAGAAGAGGCTGTATACCTCTAACGGGTCAATCAAAGCAAAGATTTACCATGAAAAGGAATAGAAAAATAATGACACAAATATAATAATATCACATTCCCAAATGCTGCCTTTTATCTTAATGAGTGCCTTACAAGCCTCGCATGTTTTTGAGTTTTTACAATGATTTGATGAGGGGAGGAGAAGGATGTTACTGACATTCAGTGCCCATGACCAGGGATATTAAACATCCCTCATGCATGATGTATGTGCACCAGAAGAGTTTTTACTTCAAAAACACTGGTAGCACTCCCACTGAGAAAAACTACAATAAAGTATAAATTTATAAAACCTGTATCTCTCTTCAGGTAACGGTGGTCTGTGTAACTTAGACTAACCCTCTTAGCAATAACTACTAGAAAAGCTATGTAAATATAAGCATCATCTTCTTGAAAGTATCAGAAGCAGTAAAGGTGACTAAACCATGGTCCGAGAAAAGAAGGAAACCTAGAGAAGTGAGCCAGACATTTGGGACCAGTTTTTCCCAGAGCATCAGTTGATTTTGGAAGAAGTAACTGAAAAGCTGTCCACACACTATCGATACCCGTAGGGATGGGGGAAATTGAGTTCAGGTTTACCAAGGGACATTTCTTTAAAAGCTGTCATCCTTTGAGTTGAGACTACAAAGGACCACAGCTGAGGAATGAGTCAAGGTCTACATAAGGTCCCTTGAGGAACTGAAGTGGAACTTGAGATCATTTTAGTTCCTTAAAATGGATTCTAGTGATCCTTGATGCTACTGTAGTATATAGCTATATACTACCAGTAAAAGAAAATCCTCTCTGGAACAAGATAACTACATTCTAGGCCTTAAGTATACCTGTAAAATTTTATATATAAATATTCCCAACACTCAACCAAAACTAGCCAGAAACACAGAGGACTAATCCTATATGAAAGAAATACAGAAGAAACCATAGACAGGGGCACCTAGAAAATAGTTACCAGATTCACATATTAAAATAACTATGCTTAAATATTGAAGGAGATAAAAAGTCCAGAGTGAGAATTTGGGGAGTGGCATCAGCAAGATGTTAGAACAAGAAGTCCTAGTCCTTCTTCCACAGAAACATTGCTTTAACAATGATGTACCGTTCAAAATGCAATCCAGCTAAGAATTTGCAGTGAGCACACAGCTGAGTACAGACAGACACGTTAAAATGGGTAAGGAGAGCAACTTCACTTTTTCTTGTCAGCCTCTCCCCCAAGCTTGCACAGCTCAGCACAGGGAGAGGACGCCCCAGCTTGCAGCTCCTTGGGGGAGAGGGAAGGAGAAGAGTAGAGTATGTATTCAATTTTCCAGCTTTTTGGAGGGCTGCCTGAGGGTGAGACTGGTTCCTGTCTCACCTCTTTTGGAGCACTGACAGGATTGGCATGGTTTCGATGCCACTGAGAACAAAGAAGAGTAAAGGGTAGCTTCCTGTACCATCATTGCTTGTCTCAGGTGGAGAAGATGCACAACTTGGGGTATATCCCATGGGAAGGAGGAAGAGGAAAAACAGCAGTCTAACTTTTCAGAGAGCTGCCTGAATATTGACAAAGTTGTAGAGGAACTTTAATTCACTGCTGATGAGAATGTGAATTGGAGCACAGTTTGATTTACTAAAAAGTTAAATAAACCAAATAATCTAGCCATTCTACTCTTAAACCTTCTACTCCATTTACCTAAGGAAAATGGTAACATTGTCCATAAAATATTTGTACATGAATGTTCATTTCCATATTTTTATGGATATTTTAAAAACTAGGAACAAGCTCAGTCTGGATCAGTAGCAGTGGTTAATGGTGATAATACATAAATAATCTGGTATATCCATACAATGCAGTACTACTAAGCTATATAATGAATTATTGAGACATGGTATAGCATAGATTAATCTGAAAATAATTATGCTGAATTTAAAAAGTCATACAAAAAAGAATTTATACTGTATGATTTGGTTTCTATGAAGTTCTAGAAAATGCAGTCTCTGTGGTAATAGAATAGTTGCTTTGGGGGTGAGAAAAGAAGGATTACAAAGAGATATAAGGAAACTTTTTTTTTAATGTTTATTTATTTTTGAGAGAGAGATAGAGACAGAGTGCAAGCAGGGGAAGAGCAGAGAGAGAGGGAAACACAGAATCTGAAGCACGCTCCAGGCTCTGAGCTGTCAGCACAGAGCCTGACGTGGGGCTTGAACTCACAAACCATGAGATCGTGACCTGAGCCGAAGTTGGATGCTTAACCAACAGAGCCACCAAGGTACCCCAAGTATGAGGAAACTTTGGAATGTTGTGTTCATTATCTTGATTGTGGTGATGGTTTTACAGGTATGCATATATATGTCAAAGTATATCAAATTCTACAAGAGAATTAAAAATATATATTCATACAAGAGCTTATACATGAATTTTCATAGCAGCATTATTCATAATAGCCAAAAAAATGGAAACAACCCAAAGGTCCATCAACTCATAAATGGATAAACAAATTTTAGTATATTTATATAAATGGATTATTATTGAGCCATACTAAGGAATGAATTTTTGATATGTGCTACAAATGGACAAATCTTGAAAACATTATGTGAAGTGAAAGAAGCAAGACTCAAAAGGTCTTATATTGTATGGTCCCATTTATATGAAATGTGTACAACAGGCAAATCCATAGAGACAGGAAGTAGATTAAAGGTTGCCAAGAACTAGTGGGGGAGGGGACAGTGGAGTGACTGGTAAGGAGAATGGGGTTTCTCTTCAGGTCATGAAGTTGAGTTAGAGACTGGTGATGGTTTTACAACCTAAGCCTATACTAAAAACCACTGAATTGTATTCTTTATAAGGGCAAGTTTATGGTATATGAATTATATCTCAATAAAGAAAAAACTTCTTGTCAGAAGAATTCAGAAGCCATCTTGAAGAGGCTTGCAACTGATCTGATGGTATAATTTGAGCTTCATAAATGATGGTAATTGCAATTGATTGAAACCCAGCAAATATTTTTAAATCCATGAATTCATAATAATATTAAATGAAAAATTATTACCTTAGAACATAATGGAACCAATTTGTTATCTTGAAAACTTATCAGTAAAGGAAAAGAGGGGCGCCTGGGTGGCTCAGTCGGTTAAGCATCCGACTTCGGCTCAGGTCATGATCTCACGGCTTGTGAATTCGAGCCCTGTGTCCGGCTCTGCGCTGACAGCTCAGATCCTGGAGCCTCTTCGGATTCTGTGTCTTTCTCTCTCTCTGCCTCTCCCCCGCTCACGCTCTGTCTCTCAAAAATAAACATTAAAAAAAATAGTTTTTTAAATAAAGGAAAAGAATCTAGCATTTATTCTGCCTTGTTTATATGACTATATAATACAGGACAACCCATTAGTAGATGAGGAGAATTGTGTCTTTTTAAAAGTATTCTATCAAGGTGCACCTGGGGGCTCAGTCGGTTAAGCATCCTGCTCTTGGTTTCGGCTCACATCATGATCTCATGGTTTGTGAGTTTGAGCCCTGCATCGGGCTCTGTGCTGACAGTGCAGAGCCTGCTTGGGATTCTCTCTCTCTCTGCCCCTCCCCTGCTCTCTCTCTGTCTCTCTCTCTCTCTCTTTCAAAATTATAAGTAAACTTAAAAAAATAAAAATAATAAAAGTATTCTATCAATAAATGAAAAAATTATAGTAACAGAACATCATCATTTTACAGTCTTTAGTAAATGAAGATCTGATAATCAACAAGTGTTATTATAAGAAGGAAAAAAGCAGGTATTATATATCTAGCCTTGCCACACACACTACCTGTAGTTTGGTCAGAGGGATTAATCTGAGTCTGATTTCAGGAAATACAGAAGACAGGGGAACACATTGAAATGCACCAAAAGATGGCAGTTGTCAAAATCTAGGCTCTCAGAAGATGTGGTGTGTGTATATATATGTATGTATGTATATAATGTGTGTGTGTGTGTGTGTGTGTGTGTGTGTGTGTACACATATAATGGAATATTATTCAGCCATAAAAAAGAATGGAATCTTACCATTTATAATAACATGGATGGAGCTAGAGAGTGTAATGCTAAGCAAAATAAGTCAGATAAAGACAAATACCATACTATTTCCCTTATATGTGAAATTTAAGAAATGAAACAAATGAGCACAAGAAAAAAAGAGAGTAACCAAGAAACAGACTCTTAACTATAGAGCACAAACTAATGGTTACCAGAGGGGTGGTAGGTGGGGGGATGGGTGAAATAGGTGAAGGGAATTAAGAGTACACTTATAATGAGCACTGAGTAATATATAGTATTGTTGAATCACTGTATTGTACAACTGAAACTGATATAACACTGTATGTTAACTATACTGGAATTAAAGTAAACTTTTAAAAAGTCTGGGTTCACAGAAAATCATTGGTCAAATGTCCCAGGTTCTTTATTGTTTATTTTTAATGTTTATTTATTTTTGAGAGAGACAGACAGAGCACAAACAGGGGAGGAGCAGAGAGAGAGGAAGACACAGAATCCAAAGCAGGCTCCAGGCGCCATGCTGTCAGCACAGAGCCCAACACAGGGATTGAACTTACAGACTGTGAGATCATGACCTGAGCCGAAGTCAGACGCTTAACTGACCAAGCCACCCATGTGCCCCTGTCCCAGGTTCTTTAACAAATAAATTTTAATGAAAGGAAAGGAATGGAGGAATAACTTCAAGATTAAAAGAGATTTATAACATACCCTATTTTTAATAGAGTGAGATTGAACTATAGTGTCTAGGAATGCACATTTTGGCAATGAAACTATAGAAAAAAAGGAAAATGGTTGATAGAATAAAGTCAAGATAATGGTTACTTATGGCAGTAGAGAGAGAATTCTGATTGGAGGCACAGGGAAGGGGCCTTTAGGGTTGCTGGCAAAGTTCTCTTTCTCAGCCTAGGTAGTGTTCATTAATTCTTTAGGATAATTCACTAAGCCACCCATTTTACTTGTATGGTTTTCTATATTTGTGTTTAATCTTTCAATAAAAATATTTTTTAAAAACTTATAAAACTAACTCTTTACATGTATATATTTTATTTAAAAATATATAGTACTTCAACACATTAGAGATTTTATTCTCAGATAACAAAGTCTAGAGGTAGGCAGTACAGAGCTGATGTGTTGACTCACGGTTGTCTTCAGGGATGGTATGGAAATTCTACTCCATAGTTTTTCCTTACTGATTAATAAGGGGTTTTTCCCTTACAAGACTGTGAGCTTTAAGAACTTCTTATTCTGTGTGTCCTCTGTATTTGGCATAGTACCTTAGACTCAAAAAACATTAATATTTGTTGAATACATGAATGAATACATTAGCCATGAAGAAAACGGCAATCATTATTTTATTAGATGATGTTCTATGTATGGATGAAGTGTGTCGGAATGTATGACTATTAGTCATTTGAAGATCAGATTTCATTATTTTACTCTCTAGTATTTTCAGCTGAATTATCTTTTGCTTACATATTCAAAATTTAATTTTTCAGGGAAAAAATAAGGAAAAGATAAGAAAGGGAAGGAGAGAGAAGGATGCTTCTAAGCGCTGTGTGCAGAGTTGTAGTTTCCAGAGCATGCGGCACTGATAATTCTGTCTAAAGGCATGTTCTTATCACCAGTCATTTTGGTTGGACTGTTGTTGAAGGCCATTATCAGAGTTCACTACCTGGGTTGGGGGTGAGATGGTGGTGGTGGATTTTATAAAGCATAGACAGGAAGCAGATAAGACTGTAAGATTCTTTTGTAGCCTTGACCAGTTTTCCTGTGGAAGGTCTAAATGTAATGATAGCATTTCCTTGGTTCTTCTCTCCACGGATTGTTATGATAATGAATTTGTTTTTCACAGTTTGAAAGGTCTCTGCCATTGCCTGAAATAATTATGTGGACTTCCACCATCACCCACCTCATTCCCCATAATTTCCTGTTAATCACCTTCGTCTCTTACTTCCTGTATTATTTATTTGTTCCTTGTAGCCTATCTGAACTATTTTTGTTTACCTGAAGAGTTGTGGAAAACTGTAGATGTTTTGTTTTTTTAATGTTAGTAAGATTATATTCACAGGACTGGTTTTTATAGCCCATCTGATTTTTTGTTTGTTTGTTTAATCCATAGCTGTTTAACTCACATGTCCCTCTTTAACCCAAATAATTTTGTGAAATTTTCATGACATGTTTTGCCATATCTGTTTAGTTATAATTTGGATTTTAACTGCAAATATGCTAATTTTAGAATACTTATTCCCCAGTTTTTACAGTATCCTATTTTAAAGTATACTTAAAAATGTATACTACATTTTTTAAGTTGCGTACTAAAATGAACTTGGACCCTCATCTATCGTCAATTTCCATAGTTAAACTACAATAGTCTTATATCATCCGTGCTTATACTTCTATCACAGCTTTACCAATGTATTATTGACGCATAGCTTATGTAAGTTCAAGGTTTACAATGTGATGACTTGATGCAGATATATATTGTGAAATGATTACTACAGTAAGATTAGCTAATACCTCTGTCCCTTCACATAATTCTAAATTTTTATGTGTGTGCTGATAATATTTAAGATCTACTGTCTTAAGAACTTTCAAGTATATAATACAGTATTATTATTATAATCATCACGCTGTACATTAGATCCCCTGAATTTATTCATCTTATACTTAGAATTTGCGCCCTTTGACCAGTGTCTCCCCATTTCTCACATCCGTTAGCCCCTGGCAACCACCATTCTACTCTCTATTTCTATGAATTCAGCTTTTTTTGATTCCACATGTAAGTGAGAACATAGAGTGTCTTTCTCTTTCTAATTTGTTTAACTTAATATAATGCCTTAAAGGTCTATCTATGTTGCTACAAAAGCCAGGATTTCTTTCTTTTTTATGGATGAAAAATATTCCATTGTATTACAATTATTTTCTTTATTCATTCATCTATCGAAGGACACTTAGGTTGTTTCCATGTCTTGGCTGTTGTGAATAATGTTATGAACATAGGAGAGTAGATAACTCTTCAAGATAGGGATTTCATTTCTTTTGGATATATAATCAGAGGTGGAATTGCTGGATCATATGGTAGTTCTATTTTTAATTTTCTGAAATACTTCCACATTGTTTTCCAAAATGGCTGCGCCAATCTACATTTCCACCAAGAGTGCACAATGGATACCATTTCTCCATAACCTTGCCAATACTTGTTATCTCTTATCTTTTAGATAAACATTCTAACAAATGTAAGATGATAACTTACTATGGCTTTGATTTGCATTTCCCTGATGGTTAGTGATGTTAAGCATCTTTTCATATACTCTACATGGCATTTGTATGTTTTTGGAAAAATGTCTATTCAAGTCCTTTGTCCAATTTTTAATCAGATAGGTCTTTTTTCTTGGCTATGAAGTTGTATGTGTTCCTTATATATTTTAGATATTAATCCCTTATCAGATAGATGGTTTGCATATATTTTCTCCTCTTTTGTAGGTTGCCTTTTCATTTTGCTGACTTATTTCTTTTGCTAGGCAGAAACTTTTTAGTTTGATATTGTCCCACTTGTTTATTTTTTCTTTTGGTGTCACATTCAAAAAATCATTGCAAAACCAATGTCAAGGAGCTTTCCCCTATGTTTTCCTCTAGTAGTTTTATAGTTTGGGTTCTTATGTTTACATATTTAATCCATTTTGAGTTTGTTTTTTTTTTAAGTGATGTGACTTAGGGGTCCAATTTCATTCTTTTGCATGTGAGTATCCAGTTTTCCTAGCACTGTTTATTGAAGAGATTATCTTTTCCTCATTGAATATTCCTGGCTCCTTTATGAAATATTTGTTGACCTTATGAGTTTATTTCTGTGATCTCAATTATCTTCCCTTGATTTGTGTGTTTTTTATGCTAGTACCACACTATTTTTATTACTATAGCTTTGTAATATAGATTTAAATCAAGAATTATGATGCTTCTAGCTTTGTTTTTTGTCGGGATTGCTTTGACTGTTTGGGATCTTTTATGGTTCCATATAAATTTTAGGATTTTTTTCTGTTTCTGTGAAAAATTTCATTAGAATTTTGATAGAGATAGCATTGAATCCATAGATGGTTTTGGGTAGTAACATTTTGACAATATTAATTCTTCTGATTCATGAACACAGGATATCGTTCCATTTATTTGTGTCTTCTTTAGTTCCTTTCATCAGTCTTGTGGGTTTTAACATATAGATCTTTCATGTCTTGGTTAAATTTATCCCTAAGTTTGAAATTATTTTTGAATGCTGTTGTAAGTGGGATTATTTTCTTTATTTCTTTTTTATTTTTATTTTTTTAAATTTTTTTTAACATTTATTTATTTTTGAGACAGAGAGAGACAGAGCATGAACAGGGGAGGGTCAGAGAGAGAGGGAGACACAGAATCTGAAACAGGCTCCAGGCTCTGAGCGGTCAGCACAGAACCCGACGCGGGGCTCGAACTCACACACCGCGAGATCATGACCTGAGCCGAAGTCAGACACTTAACCGACGAGCCACCCAGGCGCCCCCTTTATTTCTTTTTTAGATAGTTTCTTGTTAGTATATAGAAATGCAGCTGATTTTTGATTACTGTTGACTTTGTATCTGCGTCTTTACTGAATTAGTTTATTCTAATAGCTTTGTGGTAGGGTCTTTAGGATTCTCTCTATATAAGATCATATCATCTGCCAAAAGATTCAGTTTTACTTCTTTTCTTATGTGGGTGCCTTTTATGTCTTCTTGCCTAATTGCTCTGACGAGGGTTTCTAGTACTCTGTTGAATAGAGTGGTGAGAATGGGTACCTTTTTCTTATTCCCGATCTTACTAGGAAAGTTTTCAACCTTTTACCATCGAGTAAGATGTTAGCTGTGGGATTGTCATATGTGGTGTTTATTATGTTGAGGTACATTCCATCTATACCCAATTTGTTGAGAATTTTTATCATGAAATAATATTGAATTTTGTCAAATGCTTTTTTCTGCTTCTATTGAGATGATCATAGGATTTTTATTTATTTTTATTTTTTAAATTTTCATTTATTTTAGAAAGAGAGAGAGACAGAGCATGAGTGGGGGAGAGGGAGAGAGAGAGGGAGACACAGAATCCAAAGCAAGCTCCAGGCTCTGAGCTGTCAGCACAGAGCCCAATGTGGGGCCCAAACCCATGAACCATGAGATCATGACCTGAACCGAAATTGGACGCCCAACTGACCAAGCCACCCAGCTGCCCCAGTCATGATTTTTAAATCTTTCATTCTATTAATGTGGTGTATCACATTGATTTGTGTATGTTGAACCATCCTTACATGCAGGATTAATTAAATCCCACTTGATGATTGTGTGTGGTCCTTTTAGTGTGATGCTGAATTCGGTTTGCAGATGTTTTATTGAGAGTTTTTGCATCCATTCATCAGGGATATTGGCCTGTAGTTTTCTTTTCAAATAGTGTCCTTATCTGACTTTGTTATCAGGATAATGCTAGCCTTGTAAAATTAGTTTGGGAGTGTTCCTTCCTCTTTAATTTTTTAGAAATTTGAGAGGAATTAGTATTCTTATTTAAATGTTTGGTAGAATTTACTAGTGAAACCATGTAGTCCTAGACTTTTCTTTGTTGGGAAGTTTTGATTACTGTTTCCATCTCCTTACATATTATTGGTCTGTTTGAAATTACTATTTCCTCCTGAGTCAGCCTTGGTATAAGCTTTTTTATATGCATAGTTTCTTTTTGCTTACCCAAATTAACCTCAGCCAGTTTTTCATTAACTATTATTAGGTCAGTTTTTTTATGTTGATTGTCTCTAATACTAAATATCGACATTATTAAAAAATTATTAAAATAGCCAGAGTTTTTTCTTCAGTTTATCTTATAAACATTATTTTTACTTTGTATATACACATCCTTAAAATTTTGATTATAGCTGTAACTTTTGGTTCAGAAAGTTACTTCTATTTTTAAATTTTTTTTTTTAACATTTATTTATTTTTGAGACAGAGAGAGACAGAGCATGAGCAGGGGAGGGTCAGAGAGAGAGGGAGACACAGAATCTGAAACGGGCTCCAGGCTCCAAGCTGTCAGCACAGAGCCCGACGCGGGGCTTGAACTCACGGACCGTGAGATCATGACCTGAGCCAAAGTCGGACGCTTAACCGACTGAGCCACCCAGGCTCCCCTATTTTTAAATATTTTAATGGGAAAATTTTGGTATTCTCTTTTGTCTTCCCCTGGAAAATCTTCTGTCTATAATGCTATATGATTATTCCTGAAGTGACATTAACTTTTACAAGAATATCAAAAATAATTTATGTTCCTGAAATAGAAAGATGAAATGCCAGAGGAAATAATGAAAGTTTAGGTTGTACAAAATATTATTTTTACATTAATACCTTTAAGAATATGTTGAGGGGCACCTGGGTGGCTCAGTCAGTTAAGCATCCAACTTCAGCTCAGGTCATGATCTCGTGGTTTGTGAGTTCAAGCCCTGCATTGAGCTCTGTGCAGACAGCTCAGAGCCTGGAGCCTGTTCAGATCCTGTGTCTCCCTCTTTCTCTGCCCCTCCCCTGCCTGTACTCTGTTTCTCTCAAAAGTAAATAAACATTTTAAGAATTTTAAATAGAAAGAATATGTTGATTGGTTAATTTACAAACCATATATTTTATGCATCAACTGTGGAATGATTTTTGTCTTTTTACCTTAAGTGATTGAAATCTAGTACCTTGGATTATGTTTCTGTTTTCACTCATTTTTTTCAGTTTATTCATGTAACATTATTACTTGTTTTTTGTCTTCTTAATTATAATGGGAAGAAGTTAAGTAGTCATTTTCTTTCTCAATATATGTAGTTAAAAAGAATAGTTGGAGAATTTGAACACACAAGAGTTTAGACCATTACTGTGAATGGCATATTGTGCTCTATATATGGAAAAGGAGGAAATAGGAAATTTAATGTTTTATTAGATCTATGACTAATCATTTTTTGACAGTTTGAATATCAACTCCTTTCCATGGGGATTTGAAACAAATTAAATCTTCTCACTGATCTGTTCTGGAGCAGTTTTTTGAAGGAACTACTTACCATGTGTACTCTATTCCAGAGGCCTTAGGATCTCTTGGGAAAACCGTTCAAATTTAATTTTTTGTAATAAATAGCACAAAGAATAAAGTCCCTATAATGCTTACCTGCAGGAGTATTTGTTTTTAATTTTTTTAATGTTTATTTACTTTTGAGAGAGGGAGACAAAGTGCGAGCAGGGGAGGGGCAGAGAGAGAGGGAGAAAGAGAATCTGAAGCAGGTTACAGGCTCTGAGCTGTCAGCACAGAGCCCATCAGGGGGCTTGAACTCACAAACTGCGAGATCATGACCAGAACTGAAGTTGGATGCTTAACTGACTGAGCCACCCAGGTGCCCCAGGAGTATTTTTTTTTAATTAAATATTTACAAAGTCAGTAACATATGCCAGGTTCTGTGCTAGTCACAAGTGATATAAAGATGAAAAAAGCCATAGCCCTTACCTAGATATACTTTTAACCTAATGGAGAAACATACATATTTTAAAAACTGTATACAGTATAATTAATGCAATAATAGGAATACCAAGAACTAAGAGAGATACCAAGAGAGATACCTTACTAGCTAGACAAGAGGATGAAGGACATTCCAGGTAGAAGGAAGAACATAAGCAATGGTATAGAGCCATAAAATGTCTTCATGAAATAGTAAGAGGTTTGATGAAGTTTGAGTATAGGGTTGTAGGAAATAGACTCTAATCAGGAACTTGATTGCTTTTGTTTTGAAAGTTAAAGATTAAATTTATGCTAGTTTTGTAAAGGAAGCCATTTTTAGATTACCAAAGACTGATAGTCAGTGATCTATGGAGTGCTTGTTGACTAGTGTACTACCCTTGCTGGAATTACACATAAATAAAGCATGTGGTGGCTACATGATATAATTTGAGGACAGTTCAGAAGAATCCTGGTTCAAAACTGTCTTCTCCATTTTCCTTTTATGGTGTTTAAATGCTATATTAAATAGTAATCTCTATCTTTGTATTTAGTTACCCTTTAATGAGTGTAAATGTTTTGAGGCAAGATTGCCACTAAGAGTTATCCTTCATTGTCATGAAGTTCTCTTGTCTAAAATTTCATTTTACTCTTTTAGCACTCAGAGATTTAATATTCTTTGGCTACTCCAGCATTTAAGTATGCAACTTACAAATGATGGCAGGATAAATAACCCTGTCTTTTGTGCTCTGTAGCACTTTGTACATATCTATATTCTGTTACTTTTAATTATTTACTTACCATCTTCACTGAACTGTGAACCCCTGTTTCAGCCTGCCTCAAATTTCTTTATCCATCCCTAGAGTTTGCAATTTCTTATATATCTCAGCAGCTTGATAAAGGCTTAATAGTGGAGGAAAGAAGGAAAAAGGAGAAGAAAGGAAGAAGTTTTAATTAAAAGTTATTTCTGCCAAGGCAATTCCTTCCTGCTTGATCCTTGCTTTATTTAGTTAGCAATTACTCAATATATTATCCTTCCCCTTTGTTTGTTATTCTATTCCCAAGACACCTTTTGCTTCCTGCTTCTTAAATTTAGACATTAAAAAGATTTTAAAACTTGGTCTATCAGAACAGGCACAGACTGGGAATCTGGGCCATTTGGGATTGGAGTAATCTGACGTGATTACCCCAGTCTCAGAATCAATTATAGGGTTATAAAGAAAAGAAATGTGCTGTACCTTTTTACAGTTTTGGTTGAAATGGTCATTTATGGATTGTTACTTGGGATATTCACAGTTTTAGAATTGAATTATTTGTGGTCATATGTATTTATTAATTCACTTCTTATATTTAAAGATTACCACATTGCTAAGCTCTATTTATAAGCCTGTAAAGTATATTTAATTCATGTCACACTTAAGAGAGTAATCCTATGTTCATAACCACTAAAAATATACCCATGTCCCATGTATGGTTGCCCAATTCAGTTACATTTTTAAACCATTTTTTACATAGAAGATTTTCATTTCTAACATATTTGGAAATAATGTACTACTTGTAATGTATTAAACATTGCCTCTCAGTGATAGTTATAAACTAACATATATAAACCTATATAAAACTTTAGTTAATTTGTGAAGGTAGCAGTTTTGTTTTTCTCTACTGCTATATTCCCAGTGCCTGGAACATGGTAGCTTCTTGACAAATATTGATCAAATAAATGAGAAATATCCTTTTCCTTGACTTTTATTAAGTCAGGATCATTATTATATTGTCTTCTCCATTGTGGATTTATGTAAAAGAACTGTAATAAATTGTTTAAGGTGTCCTGAAATATATTCTGCCTTAAACCACAGCCTTCAGTTCCTCAATATGCCATTTGAAAGCTGAGACATAGTGTTCTACCTACGCAACATATTATTATTCAGAGAAGGGGACAATTTCTGGAGAAAATTTTTTGGTGTTTTCTTCAAAACAGGAAACAAATAGATTTGTTAATGTTTGATGCTATGAATTCTAGAACTTCAACCCCTAAAGAAAAGTTAAGAACAGGAAGTAATTTTTCAGAATGTTTTACTATTTGAATAATCAACAGGATGTATGTGAACCATTGTACTGAAGTCAGTAGTAATTATCACTAGAATATTTGTTTGTCTTCTCTACTGTTATTGTGCAGCTTTAGATGGACATTAACTACTAAAGACGAGGAATCAATTCAAGACTATGTAGCAAACTGGTTATGACTTGTAGTTCAAAGAAATTTGAATTTCTAAATAATTACACAGCTATAAACACAGCAACAAACATTGCTAGTTAGGATTAAAAACAATTTCTTAAAATATTTGAGATTGTTAATTATCTGAATTTAAGAAAGCATGTGATATTCAAGAATACAAAAAAAAAATTTTTAATGTTTTATTTCTTGAGAGAGAGAGAATGAGAAAGCGCATGAGCTGGGGAGGGCAGAGAGAGTAATTAATCCGAAGCGGGCTCCATGCTGAGAGGAGTAAGCCCGATGCATGGCTCAAACCCACCAACTGGGAGATCATGACCTAGGTCATAGTTGGCCGCTTGACCAGCTGAGCCACTCAGATGCCCCAAGAATACAAAATTTAAGTAATACTTCAGTTAGGGATGGGTAAATTATTTGTACATATACACAATATTATTTTCTGGATAATGGAAAACTTCCCCTTTAAGTACTAGAATATTGTCCCTAACTCATTTCTAATGTAAATCCTAATATAAATCTTGTGTTAGTAAGTATAGTGTAATATTTCCTCCTTGGTATCATAAACTGGTTGTTTTTACTGATATAAGTGGTTAAAGTCCCTTAAAAACTGAATACCTGCTTTCTCCACGATTTATCTAGTACTAAATGATGCTGACTATGAATTTTATTTTCTGGTGGATGATCAGAACAGATTCTTTTTGTGGGAGATGGGGGGAACATTGCAGAGAGTTCAGATAGGAGTGGAGAGGCAAAAGTTCTTCCCCAGAGTCTTCAGGAAAGAAAGCCGGATTCCTTCTCATGGTATTCAGATTCTTTTTAAACATGCCCTTGACAGAACTACTTATAGGTCTTACTGCCTTTTCCTCCTCAGCCCTGTTTATTTGCACATGGTTTTCTGTCAGCTTTGAAAGCCTTGTTTCTCCTGTCTCCCTAACTAACTTCTGCTTATTCTTCAAAATCCAGCTCAAGGATCGGTTCCTTTGGTGGGCCCAGTATAAATCACAGAGATCTGTGAAAGATGAAAGAGGGAGATAAAAGAGCCAGTGTTAGAGTGGTACATTCTGACATCACATAAATGAGAAACGCTTGTCTGGCTTTTGTCAGCTTTAAAGATGGAAGGGGGCCATGAGCCAAGGAATGTGGGCATTTGCTAGAAACTGAAAAACCCCAAAATAGGACTTCTGAACATTAAGACTTGCTGAACTTCATAGTAATATGTTTGTGTTTTTTAAGCAAATGCATACTTTAATCATAATTCTAAATTACTTATTTTCGCATTTATATAAATGTTTCCATAAACCAAGAAAAACTGAGCTAATAAGTATTATACATTTAATGGTTAATATGCTTCAAAGAGTTTTTCTTGAAAAGTGAACAGGAGTTGGTTGAAATTGTTCCCACAGATATAAAGTATCTGTTAGTATTTTTATTCATAACAAATTCAGATCTAAGCTTTCTGAAAAGCTGTAGTACCTAATACCATAAGAAGGATGACTAAGTACTTGACAGCCCCCCTCTTAAGCACTGGCTTAACATAAAGAAATTATTTTAAGAAACAGCCTCCCCTGCACTATCCTCACCCCTGTTTTATTTACAGTACAGAGACTAATATTTTTGCAAAGCATTCATTTAATCATGAAATGTAGACAGATGCAATGGTATCAAGGAAAAGAGCATTTAGTACCTTTTCACTTTATTAAAGGTTTTGACAATGAGAGCCTTATAAAATGTCATGAAATTCAGTTTGCTATACAATAAACATCTGTTAAGTAGGAGACATATGCCATATTATAAAACCATTTTAATGATTAAAATAATTCTGAATTCTTACTATAAAAATATTTGGCTAAAATATGAAACATCTTTGTAATAAAACTGACAATGTGCTTAAGTAAGATTTCAGAAATGTCTCCTGAAAAAAATGGGAATGTTTCCTTTTGCCAGATAAACTCTGAAAAGTTTAGGTGCCATAAACAAGACAAAACTAGTAAGGAATATCCTGTTACTAGAAAAGAACAGCATGTAATGTGGACTTCCTCCATGTCAAAGTGACAACCACTTAATGACAGTGACTTATTATACATAAAAAAATAGAATATAAAAGATAATATGTGTTGTTCTAAGCCATTAAGTTTGTGGTAATTTGTTACAGCAACCATTGAAAACTGATACGACCACAGAGTTTTTTTAACAAAAATTTTTGTTTGTATTTATGTGTGTTTGTATGTATGTTTATTTTTGAGAGAGAGGAGAGCATGAGCAGGGAAGGTGTAGAGAGAGGGAGACACAGAATCCAAAGCAGGCTCTAGGCTCTGAGATGTCAGCACAGAGCCCATTGCAGGGCTTGAACTCACAAACTGTGAGATCATGACCTGAACCAAAGTTGGACACGTGACCAACTGAGCCACCCAGGCACTCCAATTTTTTGTTTTTAAATACTTTGACTCAGAACAGTTGCAGTAAACTGGTGCAGAAAAGCCTCATGTATACATCATTCATATTTCCCCCAAATAATATTTTATGTAATTGTAGTACATTATAACAACCAGGAAATTGATTTGGGCACAATACTATTAATTCAGGGAAGGAGTGACACTTCTCTGAGTAGACTTTTTATATAGGTTCCACTTTTGGAAGTATATGTAGGTCTTACATATTCAGAACATAATACTACATCAGTCATGATGGAAGAAACAACAAAAAATATATTAAAATTGAAAGCGTACGGAAACAAACTCCACTGTCTTTCAAATGAAGAACCTAGCCACACTGAAAAGAAAAACTAATTAAAGTAACTTACATACGCAGTATTTGATTAACTTCAGTTTTGGACAGGTTTGAGGAGAGAATTACATACAAATCATGAGCTCCTTTTTAGTTGGTGTGGTGTTTTGAGTTAGAATGGCTGAGGAAATTTTGCAACTACTTTATATGTAATATAAGATTTAGCAAATGGATAAATATGTGTATGTTATTACTCTCCAGGGTTCTCACTGGTGGAAGGCACACACAAATATGTGTTGGAGTCAGTGGGGAGACCCTGTAGGAATGGATTGGAATTAAAAGTAATGGTGTGGGCCCAGGATTTCTCGTGTATATGTGTCTGTCTATATGCATGTATATATGTTTATATATTTGTGCATATATATGTGTGTACATGGATATATTTCTTATGTTTGTCTACTGAAGTGACTCAGGAACAAAAACTCCCAGTAAAAATGATCTAACATTACCCTAATACTCAGAATCTTGGTCCTTCTTTTTTTTTAATGTTCCTGTTTAAATTCCAGTTAGTTAACATACAGTGTAATATTAATTTCAGATGTACAGTATAGCGATTCAACTCTTCTATACAATACCCGGTGCTCATCACAAGTACACTCCTTAATCCCCATCACATATTTCACCCAGCTCTCTACCCACTTGCCCTCTGGTAACCACCAGTTTGTTCTCTGTAGTTAAGAGTGTTTCTTGGTTTGCTTCCCTCTATCTTTTTTTCCCTTTGTGCATTTGTTCGTAAATTCTACATATGAATGAAATTATATCTTTCTGTCCTTCTCTGACTTATTTCATTTAGCATAATACTCTCTAGCTCCATCCATGTTGTTGCAAACAGCAAGATTTCATTATTTTTTATGACTGAGTAATATTCGTGTGTGTGTGTGTGTGTGTGTGTGTGTGTGTGATATGCACACCACATCTTCTTTATCCATTTATCAGTGTATATTTGGGCTTTCCCCATAATTGGGCTATTATAGATAATGCTACTATCAACATCAGGGTGCATATATCCCTTGAATTAGTATTTTTGTATCCTTTGGGTAAATACCTAGTAATATAATTGCTGATAGTTCTATTTTTAACTTTTTAAGGAACCTCCATACTGTTTTTCCAGAGTTACTGCACCGGTTTGCACCCTAGTGCAAGAGGGTTCCCGTTTCTCCACATCCTTGCCAACACCTGTTGTTTCTTATGTTAATTTTAGCCATTCTGACTGGTGTGGGGTGATACCTCATTGTAGTTTTGATTTGTGTTTTCCTGATGATGAGTGATGTTGAGCATCTTTTCATGTGTCTGTTGGTCATCTGGATGTCTTCTTTCAAAAAATATCTGTGTGTCTTCTTTTTTTTTAACCTTATTTTTTAAAATTTACATCCAAATTAGTTAGCATATAGTGAAACAATGATTTCAGGAGTAGATTCCTTAATGCCCTTTACCCATTGAGCCTATCCCCTCCCCAAAACCCCTCCAGTAACCCTCAGTTTGTTCTCCATATTTATGAGTCTCTTCTGTTTTGTCCCCCTTACTGTTTTTATGTTATTTTTGTTTCCCTTCCCTTATGTTCATCTGTTTTGTCTCTTAAAGTCCTCATATGACTGGGGCGCCTGGGTGGCTCAGTCGGTTGGGCGTCTGACTTCAGCTCAGGTCACGATCTCGCAGTCCGTGAGTTCGAGCCCCGCATCAGGCTC
Organism: Panthera tigris; assembly: GCF_018350195.1. NCBI lineage: Eukaryota > Metazoa > Chordata > Mammalia > Carnivora > Felidae > Panthera > Panthera tigris. The sequence continues at coordinate 66,087,961 of NC_056669.1, read as the reverse complement.
TGGGCTGATGGCTCAGAGCCTGGAGCCTGCTTCCGATTCTGTGTCTCCCTCTCTCTCTGCCCCTCCCCCGTTCATGCTCTGTCTCTCTCTGTCTCAAAAATAAATAAAACGTTAAAAAAAAAAAAAAAAAAAAAAAAAAGTCCTCATATGACTGAAGTCATATGATTTTTGTCTTTCTCTGACTGACTAATTTCACTTATCTATGCGTGTCTTCTGCCCATGTTTTAGGTGAATTATTAATTTTTGAGTGTTGAGTTTTGTAAGTTCTTTATATATTTTAGATACTAACCTTTTATCAAATATATCATTTCCAAATATCATCCCCCATTCTGCAGGTTGCCTATTACTTTTGTTGCTTGTTTACTTTGCTGTGCAGAAGCTTTTTATTTTGATGAAGTCCCTATAGTTTATTTTTGCTTTTTTGTTTCCATTGCTTCAGGAGATATATCTAGTAAGAAGTTGCTCCAGCTGGATGTCAAAGAGTTTACTGCCCCTGTTCTCCTCTAGGATTTTTATGGTTTCAAGTCTCACATTTAGGTCTCTAATCCATTTTGAATTTACTTTTGTGTATGGTGTAATTAAGTGGTCCAATCTCATTCTGTTGCATACTATGGTTCAGTTTTCCCAACACCATTTTTTGAAGAGACTGGCTTTCTCTTGGATAATTGGATATTCTTTCCTGCTTTGTCGAAGATTACTTGATCATACAGTTCTGACTTCACTTCTGGGTTTTCTGTTCTGTTCAGTTGATCTATGTGTCTATTTTTGTGCCAGTACCATACTCTTTTGATTACTACAGCTTTGTAATATAACCTGAAGTCTGGAATTGTGATGCCTCCAGCTTTGCTTTTCTTCTTCAAGGTTGCTTTGGCTATTCGAGGTCTTTTGTCGTTCCATACATATTTTAGGACTGCTCTGTGGAAAATGGTGTGAAAAATTCCCATTTTGATAGGGATTGCATTAAATGTATAAATTCCTTTGGGCAGTATAAACATTTTGACAATATTTGATCTTCCAACCCATGAGCAGCATGGTATGTTTTTCCATTTCTTTGTGTCACCTACAGTTTCTTTCATCAGTGTTTTATAGTTTTCAGAATACAGCTCTTTCAATGCTTTGGTTAAGTTTATTCCTAGCTATCCTATTGGTTTTGGTGCAGTTGTAAATGAGATTGATTCCTTAATTTCTCTGCTGCTTTACTGGTGTATAGAAATGCAACAGATTTCTGTATGCTGATTTTGTATCCTGGGACTTTACTGAATTTGTGTTTCAGTTCTAGCAGATTTTTTTTTAATGTTTATTTACTTTTGAGAGAAAGAGAGAGACAGAGGTGTGAGCCAGGGAAGGACAGAGAGAGGGAGACACAGACTCTGAAGCTGGCTCCAGGCTCTGAGCTGTCAGCACAGCTGACATCTCTTCATCTCTTGTTACAGCCTTTAATTTAAAGTCTAGTTTTTCTGATTTAAGTATGGCTACTCCAGCTTTCTTTTGACCTACAATAGCATGATAGATAGTTCTCCATCCCCTCACTTTGAATCTGAAGGTGTCCTCAGGTCTCAAATGAGTCTCTGGTAGACAGCAAATAGATGGGTCTTGTTTTTTTATCCATTTTGATACCCTATGTCTTTTGGTTGGTGTATTTAGTCCATTTACATTCAGTGTTATTTTGAAAGATATGGGTAGAGTCATTGTGATATCTGTAGGTTTCATGCTTGTAGTGGTGTCTCTGGTATTTTGTGGTCTTTGCAACATTTCACTCAGAGTCCCCCATTAGGATGTCTTGTAGGGCTGGTTTAGTGGTGATGAATTCCTTCAGTTTTTGTTTGGGAAAACCTTTATCTCTCCTTCTATTCTGAATGACACACTTGCTGGGTAAAGGATTTTTGGCTGCATATTTTTTTTCTGTTCATCACATTGAAGATTTCCTGCCATTCCTTTCTGGCCTGCCAAGTTTCAATAGATAGGTCTGCTACTACCCTTATGTGTCTACCTTTGTGTGTTAAGACCGTTTATCCCTACCTGCTTTCAGAATTCTCTCTTTATCCTTGTATTTTGCCAGTTTGACTATGATAAATCGTGCAGAAGCACAATTCAAGTTACGTCTGAAGGGAGTTCTCTCTGCCTCTTGGATTTCAATGCCTGTTTCCTTCCCCAGATCGGGGAATTTCTCAGCTATGATTTGTTCAAGTATGCCTTCAGCCCCTTTCTCTCTTCCTCTGAATTCCTATGATATGGATATTGTTCTGTTTGATTGCATCACTTAGTTCCCTAATCCTCCCCTTGTACTCATGGATTTTTTAATCTCTCTTTTTCTCAGCTTCCTCTTTTTCCATAATTTTATCTTCTAATTCACCTATTCTCCCCTCTGCCTCTTCAGTCCATGCTGTGTCTGCCTCCATTTTATTTTGCACCTCATTTATAGCATTTTTTAATTCATCATGACTATTTCTTAGTCCCTTGATTTCTGTAGCAATAGATTCTCTGCTGTCCTCTATGCTTTTTTCAAGCCCAGCAATTAATTTTATGACTATTATTCTAAATTCTTGTTCAGTTATATTGCTTAAATCGGTTTTGATCAATTCGTTAGTTGTCGCTACTTCCTGGAATTTCTTTTGAGGAAAATTCTTCCGTTTCATCACTTTGGCAAGTTTTCTGTCCCTTATGCGTTTTAAAAGCTTGTGTGCTCTGCACCTGTGAGCACTGTTATATTCAAGGAGGGTCATACACTGTCTAGAGCCTGGCCCTCAGGAGGTGTTTTTTTGGGGATTGTTACTTGCTCTCTGTTGTGACTTTGGTTATTTTATTACCTTACTCACAATAATATTTTGTACCCTCCACCAGGTGTGCTTTGATTTGTTCCTTGGAGTAGCCCTGTAAAGGAAAACAGACAAACAGGAGACAAAAATATGCAAACACACAAACAAATAACACAAACAAATAAACAAAAACAAAAACCTAAAGACTAAAAACAAAAAAACCCAAATTATTTCCTTGTTTATGTTTTGTTTAGATGATCTATCCATTGATGTAAGTGGGTGTTAAAGTCCCCTACTATTATTGTATTATTATCAGTATTCAGAATAGAAGGAGCAATAAAAAGTTTCCCAAACAAAAACTAACAGTTTGTAACCACTAAACCAGCCCTGCAAAAAAATATGAAAGAGGACTCTTTAAGGGCAAAGTAGAGACCACAAGTGACAAAGGTAAGGAATGATTAGCAAAAATCTCCAGAAAGAATGACAAAATCAGTAAAATAATAATTTAAAAAAGGCTATATATATGTGTGTGTGTGTGTGTATGTGTGTGTGTGTATTGCTTTGAATGTAAATGGATTAAATGCTCCAGCCAAAAGACATAGGGTGACAGAATGGGTAAAACAATAAGATTTATCTATATGATACCTACAAGCGACTCTTTGTAGACCTAAAGACACTTGCAGATTGAAAGTGAGGGGGTGTAGAATCATTTATCACACAAATGGATGTCAAGAAAAAAAAAAGCCAAAGTAGCAATACTTATAGCAAACAAAATACTTTAAAACAAAGACTTTTCATAAAAGACAAAGAAGGGTATTATATAATCATAAAGGGGACAATCCAACAAGAAGATATAACAATTGTAAATATTAATGCATCCAGCATGGGGGCACCCAAATATATAACACAATTAATAGCAAACATGAAGGAACTAATTCAGGATCTTGGTCTTTAATACCATACCTCACAAAACAGTGCCAGGACTTCTTAGAGAAATTGCTGACCTTAGTGCAGGGACAAGGTAGTTCTAATATGAGCCTGGATTGTTTTGTTAAGCCAGAAAGTAAGAAAAAACTAGGAAAAAAAAACGTGGGTTCATGTCACAGGGCACAAGAACTAGGTTAAAGTCATGCCCACTGTCTAAATCTAGGACTTGTTTAGCCCAAAAAATAGTTAAGTTAGTAATGACTTTATAGAATATTGGGATTAAAAATAGGAATTCATGAGTTCATACTGATAGGGGATACACAAATAAGCGTGTTAGGGAGGGATAAATGAGGAGTCTACTAATTGCAGAATGTTGAGTGCTAACTGGTGGATGTGGAAGAAGTGCTGGATTTGGAAAATCATTTTATAATCATCATAGCAAAGTCTGATTTTTGCAGTAATTATCAGTAGATGTGAAATCTAGGCAGAAATTTGGGGCATCTGGGTGGCTCAGTTGGATAAGTGTCCCATTTCGGCTCAGGTCGTGATCTCCCAGTTCATGAGTTTCAGCCCTGCATTGGCTTCTCTGCTGTCAGCACAGAGCCCACTTCAGATCCTCTGTCTCCCTCCCTTTCTGCCCCTCCCCTGCTGTGTCTCTCAATCTAAAAACTAAATAAACATTTTAAAAAATAATAAAAAATAAATCCAGGCAGAAATTTTGGTGAGGAGCAAGATACTTGCATGGCCTAAAGTGTCAGACCACAGATTGCTTGTTAGTTGCAAGGAAAAATGTGAAATATCCATTAGAAAAATTGGACAACATTAAGTAAAAATTTAGGTAAGCAAAACTGACATCACCAAGGACCACATGTCTGCTTATAGCAGTATAAAGAGATGAGCAAATCTCTTCCCCAAAGAACCAGTATGAAACTAGACAATAATTGTTGAATACAACTATTTCAGAGCTCTAAAACTTGACTAGAAGCAAACAAATTTAGAAGCAGTTATTCATGCTTGTATTTTGGGTAAGAACAGTAAAAATCTGCAGCATTCTTAGCTGAAGTTGCTACCATCTCCCTCACGTTTCAGCTCTGTCAGTAAGAATGATAGTTTCTTCCAGGGCAGAGCTGGCCATATAACCAGCAGCTTTGCTGCCAAATAGGACGGAAAGCTTAAATCCACATCATTGTCAGTAACAGTAGTATTGAACCCAGTAGGAAATGAAAGGCAAAAAAACCCCTCTAATTCTGCTTGTCTAAGTTACAATCCTATTTGGGACTAGTGGCACACCTGCCAGAAATTTAACAGAGAAATCCTGAAAATAAGTCATAGAAGGCCTACCTGGAGACTCTGGACCAAGAAGGCAACAGAGGAGGCTCCTAAATTCATTCCTTTCACAGATACATCAAATGCAGAGCTACACACAGAGCAATTCTCTCTGAGAGAAATCCAGAAACCGGTTGAGTAACTCCTATACATTGGGCCCTTGACAAATACACACATTGAAATGGGTGGGAAAGATTAAGATACATTTTTGCCATAAACAGCACTCCTTGCAGAATGCTATATATCGGAGAGAGAAATCTCAACTCCCAACTACAACTTGAAGAGTGAGGAGTTTGGATCACACATCTCGTACCCCAACTTTTAAGGCTCCTGCCCAAGGGATGGGTCTTCCAAATTCCTAACTCTGTAAGTCAGCAGAGCTTTTGTTCATGAGTCTCACAGGACTATAGTAAACACACAGGCAGTTTTTAATGGAGTTCTGGGCACTCACAGCGACTATCCCTCCAGAACTCATTGCAGAGGGAGCTGGCAAAAATGCCCATCTCCCACTGTTTCTCCCAGCTACTTTACCGGTACCTGTCTGAAGGTTCAGCTTCTAATTAGCACATTTTCAGGTGCCCGCTGCTGTCTTTACCAGAGCCCAAAACAAAAAGACTCACTTCAGCATTTAGGACACACATTGACTGAAGATGAAAGTATCTAAAAATATATTCCATGCAAATAGAAGTAAAAGTAAAGCATGGGTAGCTATACTGATATATTAGACATAATAGACTTTAAGCCAAAAACTGTAATAAGAGATAAAGAGGTCATTGTATAATGACAAAGTGGTCAACTCATCAAGTGGATATAACAATTATGTTTATGTATGCAACATTGGAGTGTCTGAATATATAAAGCAAATGTTAGCAGATTTGAAGGGAAAAATAGACAACAAAACAATAATAGTAAAGGACTTCAGTACTCCACATTCAACAATGGGTTTATAAGCAAACAAAATCAATTAAGAAAAATAAGACCGAGATGACACGTTAGACCAGATGGACCTCATAGGTGTATACAGAACCTTTCATCCAACAACAGAACACACATTCTTCTCAAGTGCACATGGATCATTCTCCAGGATAGATCATGTGTTTGGTCACAAAACAAGTTTTAATAAATTTAAGAAGATCAAAATCATGTAAAGCATACTTTCCAACCAACCATAATGGTATAAAACTTAGAAATTAATAAGAAAATTTGAAAATTCAAAGATATATAGAGATTAAACAATGTGCTCCTTAACAACCAATGGGTCAATGAAGAAGTCAAAAAGGAAATCAAAAACATCATAAGACAAATGAAAGTGGAAATACAACATACTAAAATTTATGGGATGCAGCAAAAACATATCTAAGATGTAAGTTTATAGCAATAAATACCTACATTAAGAAAAAGGAAATATCTCAAATATATGCAGGCTAACTTTACATTCCAAAGAACTAGAAAAAGAGCAAACTAAGCCTAAAGTTAGAAAGAAATAACAAAGATCAGAGCAGAATTAAATGAAATAGAGTTAAAAAGGCAATAAAAAAGGCCAATGATACTAAGATCTGGTTTGTTTGATTTTTTTTGAAAAGAAAAACAAAATGACAAATCTTTAACAAGACTAAGAAAAAAAGAGAGAAGCTGCAAATAAAATCAGGTATGAAAGAAAAGACATTACAGTTGATACCACAGAAATGCTAAGGACCATAAGAGAGTACTATGAATAATTACATGCCAACAGTTAGATAACCTGGAAGAACACATAAATTCCTAGAAACATACAACCTACCAAGACTGAATCATAAAGAAATAGAAAATCTGAACAAATAATTACTAGTAAGAAGAGTGAAGCTGTAATCAAAAACATCCCAGAAAGAAAACTTCAGGACCACCTGGCTTCACTACTGAATTCTACCAAACATTTAAAGAAAAATAAATACCTATTCATTTCAAATTCTTCCAAAAAAAGTAGAAGCAGAGGAAACATTTCCAAGCCCATTTTATGAGGCCACAATCACCCTGATATCAAAGCCAGATGTAGACATGGAAGGAAGGAAGGAAGGAAGGAAAGAAGGAAGGGAGGGAGGGAGAGAGGAAGAAAAGGAAAGAGAGAAGGAAAGAGAAAGAAAGAAAGAGGAAGAAAGAAAGAAAAAGGGAGAGGAGGAGAGAAAGGAAAAGAGAAAGAAGGAAGGAAAGAAGGAAGCAAAGAAAGACAGAGGGAAGGAAGTAAAGAGAAAAAGAGAAATGAAGGAAGGAAGGAAGGAAACTGCAAGCCAAATCTCAATGAATATAGAGGCAAAAATGCTCAACAAATATTAGTAAATCAAATTTAACAACATGTTAAGAGGATCATATACTGTGGTCAAAGGGGACTTATTCCTGGAATGCAGTAATGTTTCAACATAAGCAAATCAATAAATTGTTCTCTTTAAAATGGTTATTTTATGGTGTGAATTCTACCTCAGTAAAAAAAAAAAAAAACAACTTGTTAATATTGTGATAATGTTCCATATTGAATGAGACTAAAGAAACGCAACAACTAATTGGAATATCTGATTCCAGATCAAATTATGAGTGTAGAGAAAACAGTTCTAAAGAACATTATTGGGGGCAAAGCAGTATTGAGAAAGAACAAAACTGGAGGTATCACACTTTCTGATTTCAAACTATACTACAAAGCTATAGCAATCAAAATAGTATGGTATTGACACAGAAACATGTAGATCAATGTAATAGACTCGAGTCCAGAAATAAACCCATGCTTATATGGTCAGTTAATCTACAAAAAAGGAGGCAAGAATATACAATGGGGAAAAGACAGTCTTTTCAATAAATTATATTGGTAAAACTGGACAACTGCATGCCAAAAAAATGAAACTGAACCACTTTCTTATACCACATACAAAGATAAAGCTCAAATAGTTTAAAGACTTAAACGTAAAACTAGAAACCATAAAATTCCTAGAAGAAAAATTAGGCAGTAAGTTCTTTGAAATTGGTCTTAGCTGTATTTTTGGATTTGTTTCCTCCAGCAAGGGCAACATATTTTTTGGCAACATTTTTTCACATTTATATACTTCCTATGTAATTTTTCTCCATCTGAGACTTGTCCTCATTTTTTGTTATTTTTTGACAGAAATTTTCAATTTAAAATTATTGAATTTATCAATCGTTTAATTTATGACGTGTATTTTACACTTTCCCTATCTGAATTTATAAAGATATTCTCTGATATCTTCTAATGAAAGTTTTAACATCTTTTTATAGTGACTCCTGTCACCATTCAGAGAGCTTGTCAGTTCAGTGAAACATTTTTGAGTGCCTGCTATATAGTCAGTTCTTGGCAGGAGGGGTACAGCAATGTATAAGGCCCAGTATTATCTTTGAGGGACTCGCATTTTAATGAAGGGGCAAAAAGAGCGTGAACAGGGGCGCCTGGGTGGCTCAGTGGGTTAAACGTCCAACGTCAGCTCAGGTTATGATCTCATGGTTTGTGAGCTTGAGCCCTCACAGAGCCTGCTTCAGATCCTCTATCTCCCTTTCTCTATGCCCCTCCCCTGTGTACTCTCTCTCTCTCTCTTTCTCTCAAGAATAAATAAACATAAAAAAAAGAACATGAATATAAGAAGCAGAGATATCAAACTGAAAGAAGTGTTCTGAGAGCTAGGTTAGTTTAATATTGATCACACAAGTGTGGGAGGCAGCAGCTGGGTTGGAAATCTGGAAGTAAGACCATAAAGACAATTTGGCATGGAGCTCAGACCTAGTCTGGTACGTCAGGTGTCTTCAAACAGTTTTAGCATTGGAATCCTAACTTCAAAGGAAATTAATGGTAACAACTATAATAATTACAATAATAATTGCAACAATAATCATAATTTCAACTAATATATCTATATATATTATTTACCATGGTGCCATGCTGAGAACTCTATGTATTATCTCATTTCTTCTTCATAGCAACCCTATAAGATAGGTTTTGAAATTATCCTCATTTTACCAACTGAGGTTCACAGAGATTAATATATAAAACTGAAGCAAAGCTTCTCTTAATAAATTGCTTCTGTGGAACAGAGTATACTTGAAAATCACTACCCAAAAGGATGGGAAGATACCAAAGAGATTGAGGCATGAAAGTGACATAATCAGATTTGTATTTTATGTCCATCATGCTGGAGAATAGATCTGAAATGAATAAGGACTGGATTAGAGAAACTAGTTATGAAACTTTTACATTAGTCAAAATGAGATATAATTAAAAATGGAACTATAAGTTCAGGTGTATCATATGGGATAAGCTGGGAGTGATAAAAGAGGATAATGGGCAGTTAATAATGGGCTAAGAAGATATATGCATGCCTCATGTGAAGGGACAAGCTGTAGTAAAGGGAGATAGAGGAAGTATTTTACCTTAGAAAACTAATGGTAACTCTTGATTTAGTGGGTCCATGTAATTAAGGTTCAACTGATAATTTAAGGATGATTTGTTAATAAAAAAGAAAATAAGAAATGATGTAGTTTTTTAACTTCAATTTGGTATGTTTGAGGCTGTATTTTCTAGCATTGTCACTAGAAAAAATAGGGCTTATAAATTCTGGGGACTTATAAGGGGATAAAAGAAGGTCCATTTCTATTAATCATTTAGAAATGGTAAAAAAGGTAGAACAAATAAAAAGTATTGAATAAGATATTATATGTATATATAGAAATAATTGCAATAAATATAAGTCAATTAAATGATCTCTTTAAAAGACACAAGTTGTCAGAATGGATTTTTTTTTAATGCCAACTATATTTACAAGAAGTAGAGAAAGGTTGAAATGAAGAGATGGAAAAAGACATACCAGGAAAATTTCAACAACAAAGCTGGTGTGGTTATATTAACATCAGACAAATTGACTTTAAAGGGGAAAAAAGTTATTTAACATTGCCAGAATCTAAAACAGGGATTTAAGTACAGTCCTTGGAGATGAAGTTGAAAAGAAGGTAATAGTGTATTTCCAAACAACGGATATGTTCACTGAGTGTTACACTGATTTGAAGAATAAAGACAAAATGAAAGTTTGGGAAAACAAATACCCATAGATTATATGGAGTTTATAGTTTAACCAAATAGTTTTCTTTAGAGCTTTAAAAAATATTGGCTTTTTCATTCCATGTCATTCTTAGTCTGTTTGTTGGCATCACATATAAAATTAAATGCATTTGGTAAGCATTTGCTCTTGTGTTTTCAGGAATTCAAAATGTCCTCAGCCTCTTCTGTGCAGTTCTCACAGAAAATAAGGTTCTCTTCCATTCTGCAAGTTTCCAGAGACTTAGTGATGCTTGCAGAGCCCTGGAATCTTTAATGTTTCCTCTTAAATATAGGTGAGGTTTTCTACTTGGTACTTTAATTTATTCCTGAATTCTGCATTACTTATTGATGATTAGTTGAAATGTCATAGCACAATCAATAGTTTTGAACCACAAGGGCATATTTTACAAAGTTACACTGTACACATGATTCTGATGGAAATCTAACCTAGAATTTGGAAAATTTCCAAGTTGTTCATTACTGAGTGTTGATTAATTTAGTGGAAAAAATAACTTGCATAGTATTGTCAGCAACATTTAATTCTCTCTAAATACAATTGGTGATAAAAGTCTTAAGTTAGTTCTGGTTATTTGATATTAAAGACTTATTAATTTTTAGGAGTTATAATGGTATTATGTATATTTAAAAAGATACCTTACCTTTTTTTAGATATCTACTAAAGTATTTATGTATAAATGATATGATGTCTGGGAGTTGCTTCAAATAATACAGTAGGGGAGAGAATGAAAATGGGTAGAAACATACATGTAACCATGCATTGGTAATTGTCAAATCTGGATTGGATACATGGGGTTTCATTGTCCTTTTTTCCTCTTTATTTTCTGGGGGACATGTTAAAACTTTCCATAGTAAAAAGTAAAAACCAAAACAATCTAAACAGTGATGCTTGATAGTGTTATGAATAAAATATTTTATTCTAATATACTCTTTATCAATTTGATACTCATAACACTTAGGATCTTAAGTCATACAAACTAGAAAAAAAATTTAGACTGCCTCCATATTTTATTTAAAAAAATTTTCTTTCTTTCTTTTTTTTTTTATTATGTGCCTTTCTTAACCTCTAGATAAGAGAGCATTCTATGCCTTAATTTTTGCACTTTGCCATTCTGATTGAATTCAAACATCAAATACAAAAAATGGAATTTGAATGATTGTTTTGTTTAGACAAATCATCATCATTATTGAGGGGGAGAGCCCATAAGGGAGTCACTGTTACCTCCTGATGTCAGATTTTTATGTAAGGAAAAATGTTTTCAAGCAAGATGAATAAACCTAAAAAGACTGCTTACCTCAGAGGGATAAGGGATAAGGAAGCTGTCCTGGGTTCTGTTTACTTTATATCTTGTTATACCTGGTCATCTCTTTTACATGAAAATTTTTTTAAATCTTTCTTTTTAAAAATTTAATGTTAATAACCATGAGAATATTAATGATAATGTAGGTAATCTAAAACTCATACTGCATAAAGATAAAAGAAAATACGTTCATATTACAGAAAAACAAATATATCTCACATATTCTTTTATTATTTCCAGTTATCCTTATATTCCCATTCTCCCGGCTCAGCTACTAGAAGTTCTAAGTTCCCCAACACCTTTCATTATTGGAGTACATTCTATCTTTAAAACTGATATCCATGAACTTGTAAGTATTCATCTTTAAATTGCCAGTTAATGAGACTAAAAGCTTATCATATTTATTTGAATCCTATAACATTTCACCTGATTACTATTTTCAGATCTCTTACATTCCCAATAGAAAAGATTGGCTGGAAGAAAAAGCATCACTGAAAAATATAAATATTAGTTTTTTTTCATAGCAAGTATGGAAGATCTACAAAATGAATTTATTCATATTTAAAATGCCCCTTTTTTGGCATACTAATTTTATCTTCTGTATTCTTCATCCTATATATGAGAAAGGGAGATAAAATAATCCATTAATTAGTATTTTACTTATACTTTGTCATGAGTGCTTTAATATATTCATATTTTGAAATGAGGTCTGGGTTAATGCTGAATGGCTAGTAGCTAAAAAGCAAAAAGTATTTGCAAAAGAGTGAAGGCTTTTAGTGGAATACAAGTTGTGTATGAGCTCCACCAAATTATTCTATTCTTAATGCCATATGAAAAGAAATAGCAAAGAAGAAAAGGAATACTGTATATTTAAGCCAGTGCTGGAATATTGTGTTTACTTCTCTGTACTGAACTTATTTAAGAGGGATTATAAGAAAATAATGTGCTTCGGAGAGGAACATCCAGGATTGTCAGAGTATAGAAACCATATCCTATGAGACCCTTAAATTTTCTCAGGTAATATCCTGGTTCTGTTTGATAGCTAAATATAAATATTTAAATGGCTGTTATAGGAAGGTTCACTTTTTGTAGCTCTAAAAGGCTGAAGTAGAATCAATGGGTATAGTGGATATAAAAAGAAATTTCTCCTTAGTATAAAAGTTTTCAACTATGAGAGCTGACCAATGATGAAAAATGGGGTGCCTTACGTGAGGAATGTATGCTCAAGCACAGTAAGTGGAGTGCAAAGAACAAATTCCATGACACTTCAGGGAGTTTAAGAAAAATATCTTTACTGAAAGGTTGGGCTATATGATATCTATGATCCATAGCTTCTTAAGATTTTGTAATCCTACTTTTGTTTTAGTTTTAAATGCCAACAAAGATGCAAACTCTGTTGGTACTTACATATAGTTACAACTGTAGTCAAAGTATAGGTGTCATTAAAACTGACAAAGTACTAGTCAACACTGTAATTATAAACGGGACCCTCATTCATATATTAATTACTTTTCCTTTCTTTATATGTTGGTATCTAGTTCCTATTTTGCTGTGATATCAGCATATGAAAATATGTGTAAATCAATAAACATAATCAGTAAAACCTACTTAGTACTAACTAGAAGCATACTGATCTGGTTGAAGGTCATTTTTTCCCACTAAATATAAACAGTTTCTGGAGGTAGGACAAGCCAAGTATTTCCAAAAATAAATTTATTAACTTTTAATGTATAAATTAGGATGAATTTTAAGCCTCTTGTCAGCATAAGAACTTCAACAGTATTGGCTGGCTTCTCTATTACATTTTTATGTAAGTTATTTTAAAATAGACTGTTGTAAAATGTAAAAATCAGTTTCTTTCTGAAGCACCCAAATGGTACCATTTTGGTGTATACCAATTGTTTTGTTTGTTAACTCTTGTAATGAGTACTGTATTATTTAGGATATGGCTAAACTACTATACCAAAGCATCCAAAATACAGTGGTTAAAACAAAATGGAATTTTACTTAACACTTATGCAGCAGTCCCTAGTGGTATTCCATTATGCCAGACCAGCTTATTCCATGAACTCATTCACATTCTAAGCTTCTTTCCCTCTTGTTTGTACACCAAAAATCCCCTCAGCATTGTCATAATCTGAATATTCAAGGTTGGGTTGTTAACCAGTTCATAGTTTCAGCCATAGGAAGGAAAAGAAGAGCATAGGAGAGCCTTACACCCCCTCTTTTGAATGCCTGAAGTGTACACATCACTTCTCACATTCCATCATCAGAAACTTAGTCACATGCCACACCTAATTTCAAAGGAAGCTAAGAAATACATGGTAGCTGGGAAGTCATGAACCCAACATTCTGTTCCTATGGACAACGAAGAGTCTCTTCTACACCTGGTTCTTCTTATTTTGAATTAATGAAGGCCAAATTAATTTCCTTAACAACAAATACATTTTATTAATTATTGACTAATTTTTATCTCCTTTAGCTAGATGTAATCATAGCAGATTTGGATGGAGGCACTATTAAAATTCCTGAATGTATTCATCTCTCTTCCCTCCCGGAACCACTTCTACATCAGACTCAAGCAGCTCTTTCTTTGGTATGACATTTTTAACAGTAATTTTCTTTTGATGTAAATGTAAACTCAGATCATTGGAATTAGATATCATTAGCAGTGTAATTACTTTAAAAAGAGTTGTGTGTTCTTAAAACATGAATATATCCTCAGAATATTTAGAATAGAATTCTTTACTGGATATTTTTTGGAGAATATACTTTAAATCCTGACTATTTATTTGTTTTACATTCACTGTTTCACTCGGCATATTTATTTAGTAGTTAGTATATACTGAATACTGTGTTAGGTATTGGAAACACACCAACACACCTCTGAAAATAAGACCAGACTCTGCCTCAGAATCCCTGATTTCCCTAATGCCCCTAATTGGAAGATAGCACTTCTTCTTTTTCCTTCAGCCTCCTTATTGACATCCCATTCCTTTGATAGATGTGCTACTTGCAAAACAATGTGATATTGTCCTGCCAATATTTTCAAGTTACTACAGAAAAATGTAACTTATTGATAGATTAAATATCCAGCATTCTTTGGAATCAAGTTTTAATAAGTCTTGTAGCTTTGGTGTTTCTCACCGACACATTTATGTTTTTGTAATTATTTTACTTTAGTTGATTTTGTTTTCAACTTTTTTAAAGTAAACTCCATGCTGCACAGGGGGCCTGAACCAATGATCCTGAGCTCAAGAGTCGTGTGCTCTACGGACTAAACTAGCCAGGCACCCCTTAGTTGATTTTTAAAAGCATGGCATTTTATTTTACCAACAAAATTTTAGGTGCCAATTTACTCATCATCAGAAAATTGTAACTTAGAAATTCTTCATTACTTTCAAGCCATTACTAGAACTAAGGCCTTCATATTCTTGAATAATATTCCAATCTGAGCTGTTTAAAATAAAATTTCCCTTAAATAGGAACTCAGAAGTCTAGGATTACCAGGAAGTATTTTATTCTTAGAATATTTTCAAATTTGTATTACTCCTTATATTGTTAAGTGGTATGTGTGAGATGTGAACATTTAGAGAAGACTGACATTTCCTAGTGTAATCTAGAATACAAGATGTGATAGAGTAATAAGAGTACTAGTGCAAGACTCTGGAGACTTAGAGTCCAGTCTGCATCTTACCACTTGATACTATTGAGCAAATCACGTTCCGTCTCTAGGCCTGTTTCCTGGTCTGTCTCTGCAGGAGAATGTTGTATGCACAGGATGCCTAAATGACTGTTTACCAAAGTCAAGGATGGATATGATTTGGGATCATATGTGGCAACCTTTGTTATTTTAATAGTTATGTATTTATGATAATGTGTATTAAAAATAGCATATAAAACCTATGTTTTCATAGATGATATCATCCAATAAAATACTAGATTTCAATAGGTGAGTTGATTTAAAGACAATTGAAAGAAAAGTACTAAGTACATTGGTGGTATATGTATATGGATAGAGCAGATGATGAGAAGGTAGTATTTGAGTGATTGAAAAGAAGTTTAATGTTTCTAGAAATCATAATTAAGTTTCTAAATCTTATATATGATTACTTAATATTACTAGTTATTCAGGGATGAAGTACCAAAATGAACAAATATTAACATTTTAGTTCTTAAGTCAATGGCTCCTGATAGAAATTCTGCTGCACACTGATATACCTTAACCTGCAACACCTGTGCCACCAAATTTGATCAGTGAGTAAAACTTGTTTTTGATAAAGCTGTGTATACCTGTTTTTGTGGTTGTCAAGCACAGTGGTGGATTGGGTGGTACACTGTAGTACCATAGATAAGACATGAGAACACAGTGTACTGTCAAGCTAGAACCAAAAAAATCACATTTGATTAACTGAGTGGGAGCTTTGACACACAAGAATATGAGCTTCATTTGGTTAGTAAATAACTGTGATCAAAGGGCAACACAGTTGAACTGAGTAATGACCATGGATGATTTTCTAGACATGAATTATACTGTATTATTATACTGCAGTAATGATTGGGTTATTGGTTATAAATATTGTCAATATTTCAGCGTCATTTTTAAGTATTTTTATGGGTCTTGCCATCAATTATAAGTATACTACCAACACCTGAGTATTTGGAAATGATTCTGTAAAGACAAAAATTTGCTGCCTACTAATGCAATTTCATTTTTTTCTCTGTGTTAAGTCCTTCATAGATCTTTCTTACCTACCTGCTCCCCCAACCTGTTTTTCTTTGAAGCCTAACTCAAATATTACCCTTTTTTTTAGCTTTCTCTAGGTTGAATTAATTGTACTTTATGTTTCGTATATTTTTCTACATATATTTGTAGTACTTGCACATTGCATTATATTTTTACCCCCTCTCAGCTGTGAGGTTCATCAGCTATTCACTTTCCCCTCAGTATTTCAGTTAATTAATTAATTTTAAGTACATTAATAAACCTAAAAACAGATGCTTGCTTAACATTTTCAACTATATAGACAAATCACTCTGCCCTAGTCTGTTCCCTTCCCAGAGGTAACTAATATTTTATAGTTTAGTATATATTCTTTCAGAACTTTACATTTTCATTTTGTATATTTAATCAGTGTGTGTGTATATACAGTTTAAGGTTTGTTTTCTTTTCAAATAAATGAGACCCTACTTGTGTGTGTTTTTTTAGAATATGTTTCTTCATCAAATATTTTATCTTAGAGATCTTTCCACAATAGTACATGCAGAGCTGCCTCAGCTAATTGCATTGTGTTTCATAGAGGGAAATATATTGTAATTCATGTACTGATACTTTTTCATCTTAATGCTCCAAGTAGGTTAATTAATAGCTTTTACTGGTATTAAGATTTTGTATATAATCAAATTTCTTTGCTTTAGATTCTACACCCAGATTTGGAAGTAGCAGATCATGCTTTTCCCCCTCCACGAACAGCTTTATCCCATTCAAAAATGCTGGTAAGAAATTTAATATTTAAATTTGATCCTTTTAAACAGAGCTGTACTTTTATTTGTATGGCTGTTAAAGAAGCTGAATATAGTGAGAGTCAGATGGACAGCCTTGTAAAAAGTGTACTGAATTAGAACTGTCACTGACTGATCTTGTGACTTGCTCTCTGAGGAGCCACAGGGTGGCACATTGACCTGGAAGGAGTAGAGTTGAGACTGTTGCCCTGAGGAGGCAAGAGTAAGTGTGGGATAAAAAATCAGAACATAGGTTATGACTTGGAAAACTATGCCAAGTATCAAATCCAAAGGGTCAGGCAAAGATAAAAGGGGGAAGCTTATATAAAATGGATACACATATTGTTGACAATGAGAGAATCAAGTTTGAAGAGTGAGTGGATGAAAATAGTTTCGATTAGAAGCCATGGAAAAGTTAGTATATAATACAGTCTCCTTTTAAATTTTGCCCATTGCATTTCTTAGAGTTGAGCTTTATGGCCAAGAAGAAGCCTTATAGAACTGGACACCTTTGATAAGTTACTTAAGCATTCTTTAGCATTTCCTCATCCATTAAATAAAGGGTTGACCAAATAAATCTGTAAGTTTCATTATAGTTCTAAAACTATGATTTTATTAAAACCTGAATTATCAAAACATATTTTTAAGTCATACCTTATTTATATAGGAATAGATTTTTATAAATTGGATAGACTTTGGAAGAATTTCATAAGCTTTTAAAATATAGTCTTTTGAGATTATTTTCTTTTATATTTGTGACTGTAATTCTTTTGATGGATGTAAAAATCAAATGACTTGGGAAATATGTCCTTCTCTAACATGGTGAAAGGGTTAGACTTTGTGACTTTTTTCCAAGAGGAAAATTGGATACGCTAGGAGGCAAGCTTTGTTTGGTTCACTTGTAAAAAGAACTATTTAATAGCCTACTCTGTTCAACAATGGAATGGGCTAGGTGCCCACCACTCAGGGCTGCCACAAATAAGACTTATGTGTAGGAAGCACAGACAGATTTATTAAATAACCTCTCAGATTCTTTTCAACTTTTTGTCTTTGTGATATTGCATTTTTTTAAAGAAAGTTCAGTTACCTAACTTGTTTCTTCTTATATTTTCAGGATAAAGAAGTACGTGCAGTTTTTCTTAGATTATTTGCACAACTTTTCCAAGGATATAGATCATGCCTACAACTTATAAGAATTCATGCAGAACCAGTAATACATTTTCACAAGGTAAGATGATACAGTACCAAAATGCTGTATCTGTCTGAAATGTAGCCTCTCATTTAATGAAACAACTTGGTTGTCTTTTTCTAGCCTTGTATTTTGACCTTAGTTTGTTAAACAAAGGTCATTCTTCAATCTCTGCTTTGTGTGATTTTATGGTAATTTTTAATAACGCTATGGAACTGACATGTTTGTCTTTAGAGTTTGTTAATTTTAAATTGGTTTTTCTTTTAAAATTGAGTGTTAATTTTTTGTTTCTCCTCCTGCTTTATAGACAGACCCATTTTTATTTTTTCCAATACATGTAGTATTTCTAGTATCAAAAGCCCTTTTTGAGAGAATGTATCTTATAACACATTTATACATAAAGATACTTATTCAGGTGTTGATCTTTCTATTTTTGTTTTGACAATTCATCTATTACTAAGTGATAAGATAGTCATTTCAATTTTTCTTTCTTTACAGACAGCTTTCTTGGGGCAGCGTGGTTTGGTTGAGAATGATTTCCTCACTAAAGTGCTCAATGGAATGGCATTTGCAGGTTTTGTTTCAGAAAGAGGTCCACCCTATAGATCCTGTGATCTCTTTGATGAGGTATAGTTTTTATCAAATGAATGCATATTTACAGACAAAATTGGACCAGTAGTTAAAAGTGGACAAGTGTTTTAATCAAAATCCTAAATATATTATAAATTAAATACCAAATAATCCAAATGTTATTTATTATTATGCTTATTAAATCTTGGTATTTATAATGTGGACTGGAGAATTAGAAAAATATAAGGATGTTACAGAAGTACATAAACATCTTGAACACCTGAATGTAAATAGTTCATTAAAGTATTTTTGAAAAAGTAACAGTGGTTATATAAATAGAACTCTTATTTTATAAGTTTGTGTATTTATTTTGAGAGAGAAATTAAAAACACAAGCGGGGGAAGGGCAGATGGCTTGAGCCTGGATCAAGAGTCAGATGCTTAAATGACTGAGCCACCCCGGCACCCCAAAAACTTATTTTTAAAGGCAATAATACAGTGATTCCTTTATCAGTTTCATAGAGATAAAAGTCTAAGTTTAATACATAGATATGTGATTTCAAACTACAGTTACATTTAGTCTATTAGTGTCATAGAACTATAGCTTGGCTTAATGGCATTCTTATTAATCAATAATCAACATTTGTCTGTCTCCTGTAGGAGATCTTAAATGTATGGAAGACAGATTTTGTCTCTGTCTTCAAGGAATTGGCCTTATAAAGGGAAAAGTAAGACAAATGTGACTCAAAATAAGGATGCTATTTTGTGTTAGTTTGATTTATTTTAGTACATTTTCCATTTATCATTTAGCTACATTTATAGCAGCTCATTCTGGTGGATAGAACAATGAATATTATTCCCATTTCATTTTCTAAAAGAACACTGTATTGGAACCAATAAATCTAGAGGTTCCTTGAAGTCTATAAAAGGAAAACACTCCTGGCACCCAAGATAGTGGAGAATAGTAATAGTGATTATATTTTGCCACAGGTCATTTTATTGTGTATAGAGAAGATAGGACTCAAGTTGTTAAAGATTCTCAGTTCAGAGAGCGATCTTTTATTTTCTGTAAAGATAGTTAAGTAATCACAGATAAGAATGAAAGAAGAGGCACATGTTATAGTTCTGAGTATGGAGACCTTCACCAAATACTTCAGTTAATAACACAAAGCATATGAAGACTTAGGAGAGATTGCCCTGTGGTGAGCAATTCTTTCTAATCAGTTACTAATCACTGATTCCCTAATACCAACATTTAATATGATGGATCATTGACTATCTAATACTAATGTATATCAGCTGTTAGATCCTGAATTAAGTAATCTATACATAATGTTTTATGGAGTTAAATTAGATGCTCTCTAAGATCCTTTCTAGTCCCCATATTTTATTAATCTCTGAAGCATTTTGAATAGTTACATCAGTTTATATATTCCCTTTTTTTTTTCTATCTAATTCTCTTAGTAACTCCTTCTGGCAGCATTATCACAGCTAGTAAGTCAGATTGATTACTTGCAGAAAACTTGCTTGCCACAGCCTCTCACTGTTTTTGTAAATCCTTCCCTTGCCTAGAGTATCCTCCCTCTACTTTTCAATCTAATCATGACCTCCCATTTCTCATACTCTGCTCTTATCTCACCACCTCCTCCAAACTTTCCTAGAATAAGTGACTTTGAGAGCCACTTAGTCTGCATTAAGCTTTATTTTAGGTCTCTATATGGCAACTTACCTTTTATTATACACCTTTATATACATTGGAAATAATGGTAAGGCAAGGACTGATTCCTACTGAATCTCCCCTGAGTGGTCATCCAGTTCTGTGTTCTGCCTACAGTTACAATTTTTAGTGTCTAATTGATGTTGTTACTTGAAAACCAGTTGTTCTTATGTATATTTCAGTCAAAGGCCTAGAAGGAATGAGATACCAGATCTAAGTAATTTCTCCTTACCCCTGTTTTGTTGTTGTTTGTTTATTTGTTTGTTTGTTTGTTTTTAGAGAGAGCTGTGTAAGCAGGGGAAAGAGGCAGGGGGAGAGAGAAAAAGAGAGAGAGAATGAGAGAGAGAGACTCTAAACAGGCTCCATGCTCAGCATGAAGCCCAACGTGGGACTTGAGCCCACAATCCTGGGATCATGACCAGAGCAGAAATCAAGAGTCGGACACTCAACTGACTGAGCCATCCAAGCATCCCCCTCCTTCCACCCTTCTTGGGCCATTTCATTTGCTTGAATGTGCTTTTAAAGGAAAATAGCATTTGCTCCTAGGAAAGGGATCCTTGTTTTCATTGAACCCAGGGTAGCCTACCATACCCAAGACTTAATGAGTCTTTGAGAGACGGCCTGCATTGTGTGTTGTCTGGTCCCCACACTCCAATCAAATAGGCCTGTTAGAAGGAAAGGAATGTTTGCCTTTGTTTGACAATCTTTCTGAATCCCGGCCTAGAACAGAGTTTTATATGTTGTCTGTTCCAGTGAATCTGTTAGTTTCTAGAAGGAAAAATCTTATACCCTTTTTAAAAAAATCATTCATCTATTTATCATTCTTCCCATTTTTTTCCTTTTTGTACTCTTTTCTCCACTCGCAAGTAGATATATTCACACAGTTCTCTTGGGGCACCTGGGTGGCTCAGTCGGTTGAGCTTCTGACTTCGGCTCAGGTCATGATCTCATGGTCTGTGAGTTCGAGGCCTGCGTTGGGCTCTGTGCTGACAGCTTAGAGCCTGGAGCCTGCTTCAGATTCTGTGTCTCCCTCTCTCTCTGACCCTCCCCCATCCATGCTGTGTCTCCCTCTGTCTCAAAAATAAAATAAACATTAAAAAAAATTTTTTTAAAACACAGTTCTCCCAGTAAATTAGTTTCATGTGGAAGTGGATTAGAGTTATATATTGTAAGAACTAGAAGGAGTCCACAGATCATTTTGTTTTTTCATCTGATTTTAGAGATGAAGAGACTGAAGCTCAGGGAGTTTTAGTGACTTGTTCCAAATCACTGTCAGCCGAGCTAGAACTAAAGTCTGAGTGACCTGACTTGAACATTTGGTTCATGTTTTGTAAGCTAGGGAAATGTTGGAGACTTCCTGACTGTCTGAAATTCTCTGAGAGCATTTTATGAATGAGGCCTGGAGAATGAGTGGGTCTCTCTCAGTTTCTTCCCCAAGAAGAAATAAGGCCCTGCATAATCAGGGAGAGACCACCAGACCATCCAAGGACTCAATCAACTCTGTAACTTTAGAATAGAGGTGAAATGCTGTAAAATGTAAAATATTT
The DNA here is from genome assembly GCF_018350195.1 of Panthera tigris. Classification (NCBI taxonomy): domain Eukaryota; kingdom Metazoa; phylum Chordata; class Mammalia; order Carnivora; family Felidae; genus Panthera; species Panthera tigris. Next base: position 66,066,044 of record NC_056669.1, on the reverse strand, counting down.
TGTTTTAATAGTAGCGTATGTTTTAGATGCTTTTTGGTTTGCAAATTGTATGAAATTATCATACTGTTTTCTAATTTAGCATTTTTGGAGTTGATGTTTTGCCATTTGATTCTTTTTCCAAGTTGGTAGCTTTTGAAGTAGAGCGAATTAAGGTTGAAGAAAATAACCCAGTGAAGATAATAAAGCATGTCAGAGAACTTGCCGAGCAACTGTTCAAAAATGTAAGTAAGTATATTTATTTAGACAGTCATTAATTTTAAAAGTATGTAATTATTTTGTTTAAAGAAACTACATTTTTCTAGTAATAATCTTTTTGCTCTGACTTAAAACCTTTAGGATTATAAGTTATAAGATATGTGTATCAAAACAGACCTCATTTTTCAAAGTGATTTTCCTGTTAATCAACTATATTATGAAAACACCTTAGTCACAGTTTCCCAATTTGTTATGTGCCCTCATTGGATTTTCATTTAGGTCCCTGTCTTCTTAAGAGCATATTGTGCATTTTTAAGACATAAAGATTAAACTCATTGGAGACCAGAACTAGAATTGACCAATGTGCTCTGCTTAGTGTGGTCCAGTGATTGTCATCTGGATCAGGAAAATTGAGTAGTATTGTTTTGAGCAGACAGGGAGTGAAAAGCTGAAAGGAAGAAACCAAATTGTCAAGTGAGCACAGAAACTCAAGGGTGGAAATATTCCCTGTGTATAGAAGAAATGCAATAAATTCTAAAGAGTGGGATGTGATAAAGTGTGAAGTAATCGCCTGGATACCAAAACAAAAGAGATCCTAAGATGACAGTGTCATTACATGCATGCAGAAAAATGGATTTTGGCTAATGATTACTAGTTATTCTTCCTACCTGTGAAGCCTTGCAGAGTTGAATCCTTTTACTAAGAAAAGGAAAGTAAACGGGAAGTATGGTCTTCCAGGGGAGAGTTGAGGGAAGATAATATTTTTCAGGAAATACAGTGAAGAAGGATTTGTGATCGGTATCCTAGTATTGTTTAACTTAATTACTTGAATAGATGGGTGTTTTTGGACAGTGGGTCATTAGTCAGTGCTTTGTCACACCCATTTGAAATCTGAGACCCAATTGGATAAAAACAAGAATGCTAAATTGTGTTTCTTTGTTTCATGTTATTCAATTATTTATTAATTTTGTTTCTGAAGTTATTTTAAAATTTATCCCTTTGACTAATACCCTAAACTCCACATATAACTGTGTCCAGTATACTAAATCTATTTCTTGGTTAGTATGCTAAAATTAAAAAAAAAAAAAGAATTCTGTCAGAAGAAAAATGTGTGTTCTGTGCTGGTGTTCACCATTTATGATGGCTGTGTAGAACTAATATAGAGCATAACCACATGAGAAATTTCTATTGATTGACTGTAATAATAATAAATATTGAATGCTTAACACAATGTACCAGACATGGGATTAAGCACTTTACATACATCATCTCTAATCTTCATAACAACAATATTAAGATAGGTGTCATTATCCCCATTTTACTGAGGATCATTGGCTCAGGATCATATGGCTATTAAGTGATTGAATCCAGATTTTAAATTCAGAAACTTTCAATTATCCAATCCCTAAGCCTATTTTCTTTCCCTCCATTAGACTGGCTTATCTCCAACTTGAAAAATAGTAATATTTTCAATGACTGACTTTATACTTTGTCATTTTAAAGCACTTTAACATACTTTCTCATTTGATCTTGGAAATGACCCTGTGAGATAAATAGGGCAGTTGTTGATATGTGGGAAACCAAAGGTAGAAAGTCTTTTTTCTTGGCTACTAGGAGTGATTTATTGATGGATTTCAAAAAATAGCAAAACATCAAATGGAAATCAGTGTTTGAGATTTTGGAACTGATCCCTTGAATAATTGAATGTTTATTTCTTAGATCTTTACAAGACTATTCCAGAACTGCAGAATTTTGTAGCCTGTAAGTGACCAGAGCTGGGGTTCTGACACAGGTTTGTCTCTATTACATGACTGAGTACACAGTGTATATGTAAGGGAGTGTGCCAAGTCACTTTGATGCAAAAACAAAGTAATTTCCCTTCTTGCCATCCTAGAACTTAAATTTTATGATACATAGCTTGTACTAAGCTGACACAAGACTGAAAACTGCAATAAAATAAGTAATAATTATACATTCTTTTTTTTCTCTTAAAATAGACACTTTATTATATCCACAGGCAATAAAATCCCAGAGCTACTATTAGGTAAATCCAGACCCTGCTAAATATTTAATGTTACCAAGCTTCTGCGATATCCAGCATGGTTTTGAGGCTGGTGACCTCAGTGTCTATCTTCCTGCCTGTCTTGGTGACAGCTCTATCTTGCTGGGCATGCAGTGTCACCATCTCTGTCCTCATTTCCAGCAGCTTCCTTTCATTTCAGCGAACACATTTCTTTCACTCTGCTCTTTTCTGGAACGAAGCCTAATTTGGTTATCTGTTCAGACTTTGATCACTTCATCCGTTACTTGGTTGTTTTAACCAATGTAGTTCAAGGTTTATTTTCTCATATTCTGCTCTGAGGGCTGAAAACTCACTGTTCTCCAAAATAATCATATCTTTTTTCACATTAGAAGTCTGGGACATTATTTTGCTGAACAGTGATCTGCTGCATCTAGGTGACCATATCCTTGTAGACAATATCCATGTTGGCATCCATGTTCTTGACCAATGCAGAGATGGTGATTTCTGCTTGCTGGGTGATGAAACCATCTTTTTTTTTTTTTTTTTTTTTTTTTTTTTTTTTTTTGAGTAAACACACTGAGGCATGGGTGTCCAGTAGAGCGTCTTATTCCCGCAAGAGAGGAAATCTGTCCTTTTGTGCTCCAAATCTTTCCCAGTGCTCCAGCTGCAGGCTCCTGCCCACTGCCGCCCTGGGGGTAAGGCCCCAGCACCAGTACTCCCCATCCTGGAGCACTCCCAGTCTGCGAGGGACCAGTGCAGGGTGGGCACAAGCAGCTAATTTTTATACATTATTAAAGGTAAATGGAAAACACAGACAACGGCTGATGTGGTTTGGTGGTGGGGTGCAGAGCCAAGGGCCAAGAAAGAATTCTTGAAACGTCTTTGGTGCAAAAGGTGTTTTTATTAAAGCACGGGAACAATAGGACCCATGGACAGAAAGAGCTGCACTGAGGTTGTGACAGGTGACTGATTATATACTTTTAGGTTGGGAGGGGGTTAGGGATAGCACAAGCCTCCAAGGAATTTTGAAAACAAGGTTTCCAGGACCCTGTTGGGGGCTAGCTATTGTTAAGAAAATGTCATGTATTACTGTTTAGTAAAAACTCAGTCATGAGACCTTTCAGATGTGTATCAGTAGGCCTTATGCTTCGAGTATGATTCCCAATATACATCTTGGTGGATAGAGATAAAGGAAGCTTCCAAAGGAATTTCTATATGTTTGAGGTAGACTCACAGGATCCTGAGGGGTCAGGCTAAGATTGCCTTTTGCCCTTAGCAAAGTGTCAGCATTAGGCAGCTGAGTTCCTAGAGGAAGGTCACTCTGCCTGTTTCAAGAACTTGTCAATGGGCTGTTAGTAGTAAGGAAATTTAATTGTTTTCTTTTTGCTTTTGTTCCCCCCACATCAACACCTATCCTTTAAAAACAGTATTTTTAAAGTGATCATGAGGGACTTGTATGACTAGGTCAGAGATGGAAATCACCCTTCAAATGTACTCTGCATTTCTTGAGCCCTTATTGAGCTTTTCTCCCCCAATCTAATCCTATTCCATTTAATTTGATCCATTCCATTCTTTCAGTATGTATTTATTAAGCGTCTGCTAGCACCAGGCATTTTCTAGGTACATGATTCCCATAGTATCCTTCGAAAGAGGATGTATCTACGTGATGAGTGAGAATTTCAGAATATCCCCATGGATTGTCCTCAGACTTTCTGAGATTCTGTCTAGTTGTAAGATTCTAAACTCCACATGGTCCCAACATTCCTGAAGTAAATATGTTACAAAGTTAAAAGGCAGAGTATGATGGTAAAGTTACTTTCTTGGGTCATGCAGGAAGTTGAGGGGAGGGAGGAAGGATGGTCTCAATGCAAGGAAAATAATCCAGATGGTTCTATTTTTAACTAGTCAGTTTTTTTTTGTTTTTGTTTTTTTTTTATCACATTCTAAATTCCCTTTTGGTCAGCAAGAACCAACCATATAATTTGACTGTTTCCTTATTATTGGGTTAGAATTGAGACCTGGTGATTCCACTTAGATGTTTGTAAATACTTTGTTGCAGTGAAGTCTGGTATGTGTGCCTACTCTCTCTGCTTCATTTCCCTTTGAAGTACCTCAAAAACGAACCTCAATTTCTGTTTCTTCTCACTACTCCCTTGTATTGCTTTTTGGTGTGTGAGAATATGAGGAGACGTGAGTAGGATGGATTATAACAGTGTTTGGGTGCTCTTTTAACTTTCTGGAGCTTCTTAATTAAGGAAATAATTTGGTGACTTAGGTAGAGGACAGGAATGGGAAGGAGACATGAAGGAGAAGGAAGGGAATAACTCCATTAGAGACAAATTGTGTAAGCATTGGCAAGGTTTATACCATGAAGATTATTGGCCATTCACTATACAGCTTTTCTTTCCATTCCCAATTGATAATACTGGATCTGGGTCTGCTCACTTCGGCTTTCAGAATCTTCCATGTCTATATGACAGCACATTTATCTACTTACTGGCTCTATCTCTGTGATTCTCATATATACTAACAAAGGACCACTGACTGTACACAAAATGAGAATATTAAGATAGGCCAAGACAAGAAATTTAGAAAACCTCCATTCCAAGGCACCAAGGAATCAGTTGGATATGTATTTTACTGTTTTACATAGTGCAGTTTTTCTAATTTGTTTTGCATCTGCAATGGTATATAAATATTTGCTAGACTGTGTAATTTGTTTGATAGTTTTCTTAAAAGTTAAAGGAAAAATGAGAAGACTTGGACCTTCTTATAGAATAATATGAGATTTCTATTTGTGCCTCATGGATGTTTCATTGCCTAGCATTGCAGTGAATAGGTTTTAAAATCCTAATGGGAGAACAAAGTCCAAATACAGGAATATCCATTATAAATCACATAAAGTCTATACCCTATACATTTCCACATAAAGTTAATTTCACTACCATGCAAATTTAATCTACACTGATGTTATTATCTCTTTGCCAACTGTGAATAAAAGGATTTTGTTGTTGTTATAGGAAGGATGTAAAATACTGTGATCATCTTTAGTCTTAAAAAGTCAAAACATAAACAGCTTACTTAGATTATTGTGATGAAATGAGATCCCCAAAGCATAAAAATCAGACTTCTCCCTTATCTTATCTGATCTATTTGTTCATTTTTAAGTCACGTTTACTGTGAGATAATTTACATGTAGTAATATGTACCTTTTTTAAAATGTACTCTAGGGGCCCCTGGGTGGCTCAGTCGGTTAAGCATCCAACTTCGGCTCAGGCCATGATCTCACAGTCCGTGAGTTCAAGCTCTGCATTGGGCTCTGTGCTGACAGCTCAGAGCCTGGAGCCTGCTTCAGATTCTGTGTCTCCCTCTCTCTCTGCCCCTCCCCTGCTCATGCTCTGTCTCAAAAATAAATATTAAAAAAAAAACATCAAAATGTACTGTAGATATTAACAAATGAATGAAGCTGTATAATCCATCACCACTACAATAAGGACATAGAACATTTTTGACAACCCCCCTAAATTCCTTTCCTTGTTATAATCACTTCCTTGTACCACCTCAAACTCTTAATAACTGATCTGTTTTCTGTCTCTTTAGTTTTTGCCTTTTCTGTAATGTCAGTATGTAGCTTTTTGAATTTGGTTTCTTTCACTTAGCATACTGCATTTCAGATTCCTTTATGCTGCATAGATCAGTTGTTTATTCCTTTTCATTGTTGAGTAGTATTCCATTGCATGAATACCTCACACTTCTGTTTATCTATTAACCAACTGAAGGGCAATTGTGGCAATTATGAACAAAACCACTAGAACATTTGCACAGGTTTTGTGTGAACATAAATTTTCACTTCCCTTGGGTAAATATTTAGAAGTAGGATGCTGGGATATATGGTAACAAAATGTAAACTTTATAATAAACTGCCAGACTATTTTCCCAAAAGTCTATACCATTTTGCATTGCCACCAGATATATATGAGTTACATTTGTTCTGCATCTTTACCAACATTTGTATCCTCAGGTTTATTTGTTTGTTTGGTCTTATTTTGTTTTTAGCCATTCTCATAGGTTTGTGGTGGTATCTTATAGTTTTAATTTGCATGTCAGCAGGTGAGCGAAAGTATGGGTCTCTTACCTAGTTGATGCGTCCTCTCTTGGCACTTGTGAAAAGAGTACTTGTCTTAGAATATGAAACTTCCATCTAGAATTATGAATTAGAGCAGTGGTTCTCAGCAGGGGTAACCCCTCCCTTCCAGAAATTTGGCAACATCTGGAGGCATTTCTGTTTGTCACAGCTGAGGAGGGTGTCCTAGTGGCATCTGGTAGGCAGATGCTAGGGATGCTTCTAAACATCTTACAATTTACAAATTTACAAGACACCCACTACTTCCCCATCCAAACAAAGAAATATCTAGCTCAAAATGTTAAAATTGCCATGGTACAGAAACCCTGGATTAGGGGAATCAGCATATTAGGTATTAAAGTCATACACCAAACTTATTTGTGTTAAGGATGCAGCTTTAATTCATCTGGGTGATCATTGAAAGTCCTGTAAGGATGGAAAGTTGAGAATGTTTCCTTTCATCAATATTGTATGCACAACTAGGCAACCCTAAAAAGTCCAGTTATATTTTGTCAGTGTTTAATGACTTAGTCCAGTGATAGTATTGATTTCAGCTGTGTTCGGAAGGTTTTGTGTAACTTGCTCTCCCACGTGGCTCTATAATAATTGGTGCACATTAAATAATTATTAAATACCTAAATTAATATGGGAAACTTGGTAGCCACCAACAAGGTCACATCGATTTGTCATTCACTGCTGAGACCAACGTGTAGGAAGAAATTGTTTTCCTCAATGTTGCCTACTTTGTATTTCCAGTAGGGTTTGGGCTTTTTGTTTTATTTTGCTTGCTTTGCTTTTATTTGAAGTGCATTCTCAGCCTTGTTTTCCATAAGCCCTAGGCATATTCTCATTTTGCTTGCCAAAAAAAAAAAAAAAGAAAAATCCATGTTTCCAGACCAGATGGTATGTGTGTCATTTTTTCAAGTCTGAGAAAATCATTGTACCTCCCATTACTATCATACATTCTCAAAGCAGGATTACAGAGCCCATTTCTTGAAAACCATTATCGAATTTTAAAATTCCCTCTAAACAATAGTGCATTTTGCTGGCTTTTGTGGGCAGTTCATCTTGGCTGCCTTGAACAAAATTGTTACCATGTTCACCATAGTGTTTAGTGGCCTGAATTCTTGGTTATTAATTTATATTTGCATTTCTCTGCAATCAAAGATGAAAATTTGGCAGCTTCTTTCTTCTATTGAAAATAATGAATTTCCTTGTTTCCACAAGGATATTCAACAACAAAATTAGGCTGCGGTTTTTAATGAGCTCAGTAATCTTCAAGGGAACAGTCCAAATGCAGCTGAAGTTCCAAGTAAGAGCAGATGTTTCTAAGAATATGCAGAGTTCAGTGAGCCTGAAATTTCCTCTCATTTCTTCTGTCTTCTTGAAAGCCATTATGTGACCAAATTGGGTGTAAAGTAGCAAATGTATTTCTTTATATTTACCACAGTGCCCGTTAGAGGGCAGCAGTATACAGACACAACATCCAGAAAAAACAAGCACTCTGATTCACAGGCATGAGCCTTTTTTGCATCTTCTGAACACAATTGAATATGTTATAATTTTGTAACTTTATCCCATAATATGAATTTTATGTATAATGTCTATACAACTGCAGGATAGCCTCATCTTTGAACTTTGTTTTAAAATGACTAAAAATGCTTTTTAATCTTAATTCTATAGATTTGGTTTATAATATTTCATATTGCTTATGAGAAGAATAACACTACTGATGACTAATAGCAATATCTTTTCTTTAATAAGTTATTTCTGTTTTAACTCTTATTGACTATGATTTTTGTTGTTGTTAAAATGTAAGTAGCTGGTGATATGATGGGATTCGTGGAAGAAAGACATGGTTTGAGTTTTAGAGGTATGGTGTCATGCTATAGAATATGCAGTGAATAAATATTTTTTACATGAATGTACTCTAAATTTTTAGAAAACAGCTTTCATATTTTCTGGGAAAATGTGTATGTGTGTGTACACGTGAGTGCACACAGGCACTAAAAGTTTTCCTATAACAACTCCTTTTGTCCTCTCAAGAACCTTATGAAGTAGGTACTGTACTATTATCTAGATTACAGGTGAGGAAACTAAAACACAAGTGGTGAGTGAATTGACACCGTACCAGGTCACACTACCAATAAGTGGCTAAGCTGGAATTTAACCCAGAAGGTCTGACATCAGAGACCAGGCACTAAAAATACTTTGTTGTACTACCTGTCTCATTGAATTGTCCAACCATTCCCTGTGAATCGTAGTGTCACCTGTCTCTATCACGTTTTTACACATAGTCCTGTTTCTGGGCCTTTATTCCATTAGCCTTTTTAACCCTTCACTAATACCAGTTGCCATACTAGATTTATTATTATAGGTTTAGGTAAGTTTTGAGATCTTGGAACTTTGACTTCTCCACTTAATCTTCTTCAGAATTGCCTTGACTATTTTTGTATCTTTATTCTTCCATATAAGGTTTAGGATGAACTTATACATTGCAGGATTTTAAGTAGAAATAATATGTGTATCTTTATTTTTCTAAATGACCTTAAGTCATTTTTGGAACAAGATAAAAGAATATATAGTAAGAGAGAGATAAAATATAGTTAGGAAAGATAACTAAGAAGATGTATTTTTTAATTCTATTTTTCCATGTTTTAAAATTTGTTACAATGAATATTATTTATATCATGGAAAATATATTTTAAGTTTTTATTTTATTATAAAGAAAATAAGTATAAATAGAAACAGAAGTAATGAAGACTGTACTTAAATGATTCTGATTCTGACCTCAAAATCCATATGAATTACCTTTCCAGCCTGAAAAAAAAAAATCTGCCAGTGAGTTTTAGAAAATTGATATTTGTAACTTCGAGAAGATATCTTAGACATTGTGACTAAAGAACAGAAGCATTTAGTCATTGTGACTAAAGAAAAACAAGCATACTACTTTTGAAAAGGACAGTTGCAGAAACAATAGACCAGTGATGTTGGTGTTAATCCAAGCATAATTTTAGAACAATTTTTTCAGCATATAGTTTAGAAAGTGGTGGTCATGAAGACTTGGCATAGGAATTTATTTATATATTTTCCCCTGCCTTTGCTAACAATGCAAAGGGAAAACACAAAGTGCATATAAGGGTTACTTTGGCAAGAACAAATTTTATAACTAATTTCACCTTCTCAAGAACCTTGTAAGATGTCCCTCAGGCAAAGTTATTTTCCCAGCGTCACACATGAGTCGAACAAAAACTAGAACTCGGGCTTTTTTACACTTAAAAGAGTATTAATTATTATGGTGTTTCTGAGATATGCTACCTATGTCATCTGCCATGGCTGAACCTTTTCTTTATCTGGGTCTGGACCATATAACCATAAAGAATTGTGGGGAGTAGCTCTAGTAGATGATGACTGATATCCATTTTAACTGTCTGGAGAAAGTATAGGGTAGTATTGAGCTTAATCTACAACACAAATAACAGGTTCAAGAAGAAAAGGGAATTTTCTGGTTGCAAAGGATAATAAATGCTAGAATTGGTCTAAGAATGGCAGTAAAACATCTTTCCCTAGAGAACGTTATTAAAAGATGAATTCCATTCTACCTGTGGTGTTTGAAATATAATCCTCCTTAACTGGGTGACTAGATAAAAATTTATGCCAGCCCTAAGGATCTATGAAAATATTAGCTGATGTATTTACTTCAATTATTGCAATCCTAGTATGTGTTCAACATTGTGTCCCACTTATTATGAAATAGTGGGAAGTAGTTTAGGGTGCCCGCTATGTGCCAGGCAGTTTCTAGATGCAACAGGTATACAGCAGAGGGCAAAGAATATTTTTCTGATTGGCTGAAATGTTGGCCCTCATGGAGCTTCATTTTAGTAAGAGAAGGGTAGACAATAAGCAAGTTAAATAAAATTTATAATATGTGAGAAGATGGTAAGTGCTAAAGAGGAAAATATAATAAGAGGGATAAGGAGTGTATTGGTATAACTTTAGATAAGGTGGGCAAGAAAGGTAGCATTTGAGCAAAGAAATGCAGGAAGGAATAAAGGATGCTGTTGAAATTGTAGGGGGATAGGCAGAAGTAACAGTTAACTGCAAAGGCCTTGAGGCTGGAACAAGAAGGCCTGGGTAGCTAGAGCAGAATGAAGGAAAACAGTAGCAGGACACAGTCCTATAGGAAAGCCAGATCTTGTGGGGCCTTGTAAATTATTTTAGGAACTTTGGATTTTACTCTGAATAAGATAAAGAGCTACTTGAATGAACAGAGTATTGAGGTGATAGTTTGACATACTTTTAACTAGATCACTCTGTCTGCAGTATTAAGAATAGAGGGAGGGAGGGAATGAGGATGGAAGCAGAGAGACCAGTCAGGAGACTGTTGTTCTGTGGTAATATAGAGATGTTGCCTTGAACCATAGGGTTGTTGAAAAATGGTCAGATTAGGAACATATTTGAAAGGCAAATTCCAAAAAGTTTGCAGAGGAATGGATGATTGAGTGTTGGAGAAAGGGATTACAGATAGCTAAGCATTTCACCTGAGAGGAAAAATAAATATGCCATTTACTGAAGTGGAGAAGACTATAGAAAGCAGATTTGGAGGAGGGGAAGAGTAATTGTGCCATTTGGACGTCTATTTAAGAAGTTATTTTTTTTTAATTTTTTAAGTTTATTCACTCAGAGAGAGAGGGAGAGAGCACAAGTAGGGGAAGGGCAGAGAGAGAGGGAGAGAGAATCCCAAGCAGGCTCTGCACTGTCATTGCAAAGCCCCATGTGGGGCTTGAACTCACGAACCATGAGATCATGACCTGAGCCGAAGGCAGATGCTTAACCGACTGAGCCACCCAGGTGACTCAAGAAGTTATTTTGAATCCAAATGGAAATACTCTGCGCAGGCAGTTGAATATATGTGTATGACGTTCAGGAGAAAGCTCAGTTGGAGGAAAGAATTTATGGATCATTGGTGTTTTTATGGTTGAAATATTGAGAATGGAAGTTGTCCCCAAGGAAATAAGTGTAGATAGAAAAGAGGCCCGAAGTCTGAGCCCTGGTGTTTTTACATAGTTAAGAGATTAGGCAGATAAAAAAATAGACAAAGATGTAGCAAGAAGACCTAGAAACCACATGGAGAAAGTATTCATAGAAAAGGAGTTTGAGTGATCAGCTATATTATCAGATGCTGCTGATAGATCCCCTGAGAAGATTCTGGTACTCTTTTATGGCATGTATCTGAATGTATATATAATCACTCATCTGTCTGATTTCAGTTTTTGTCCCTTTGAGCTCCCACTCTCTGCCTGGCAATCTGCCATTGGTATTTCAACTTCTGACTAATTTTACCTGTTTGATATTGCAGGAGAATCCTAACCCTCATATGGCATTCCAGAAAGTTCCACGCCCAACAGAAGGATCCCACTTGCGAGTTCATATTCTGCCTTTCCCAAAAATTAATGAAACTCGGGTACAGGAATTAATACAGGAAAATCTTGCTAAGAACCAGAATGCGCCTCCTGCTTCACGAGTGGAAAAGAAATGTGTTGTGCCAGCAGGTCCACCTGTTGGTATGTATCTGTCTCTTTGTTTGTTTTAAAAGTAAACCTTTGGACGCCTGGGTGGCTCAGTCAGTTGGGCGTCCGACTTCAGCTCAGGTCACGATCTCGCGGTCTGTGAGTTCGAGCCCAGCGTCGGGCTCTGGGCTGATGGCTCAGAGCCTGGAGCCTGCTTCCGATTCTGTGTCTCCCTCTCTCTCTGCCCCTCCCCCGTTCATGCTCTGTCTCTCTCTGTCTCAAAAATAAATAAAACATTAAAAAAAATTTAAAAAAATAAATAAATAAAAGTAAACCTTTTATCAAGATAGAAGACACAAAAATGAAAGTGATGAATTTTTGTAAAATTTTGTAAAAATTTTGACAAATTTTTACAAAGTAAACAAACTTGTATAACCAGAATTAGAGCATTGTTAACACCCAGAAACACTGTTCCATTCACTGTCTCTCACAAACAGTAACCATTAATGTAACTGCTATACTATAGAATCTTCTCTTTTTAAAAAACAGCTATATTGAGTTATATTTCACACACCATAAAACTCAATAAGTGCACCATTCAGTGGTTTTTAGCATATCCACAGAGTTGTGCAACCATTTTCACTACATAATATCAGATTGTTTTCATTATGCCAAATAGAAATACCCATACCCATTAGTAGTCACTCCCCATTTTCCACCAAAACCACTCCTCTCTACCGTTAGGCAATAATCTTTCTATCTTTATAGATTTACCTATTCTGGACATTTTATATAAATGGAATTATACAGTATATGATCTTTTGTAACTGACTTCATTTAGCATAATATTTTCAAGGTTCATCCATGTAGCATGTAACAATACTTCATTGCTTTTTATACCTGAATAATATTCCATCGTATGGAGATATACATATATGTATACATGTATGTGTGTGTATATGTGTGTGTATATGTATATGTATATGTAAGTATATATATTTACGTTTTGTTGTCCACTCACCAACAGGTGGGTGGTTGGGTTGTTTCTACTTTTGCCTACTTTTGACTACTTTTTGACTACTGTTTTCAGAATGCTGCTGTGAGCATTCATGTGTAAGTTTTTGTATGGATATATGTTTTCAGTTCTTTCAGGTATATCACTAGGTGTGGAATTTCTGGGTCATATGGTAAGTCTATGTTTAATAGTTTTAGAAACTGCCAGACTGTTTTCCAAAACAGCTGCACCATTTTACATTCCCATTAGCAATGTATGGGGCATTCTGATTTCTTTATATACACTGATGTTATAGAGCATCTTTTCATCTACTTATTTACCATTCTTTATATCTTCTTTGGAGAAATGTGTATTTAGATCCTTTGTCCATTTTTAAATGGGCTACTGGTCTCTTTATTATTGATTCATAAGAGTTCTGTATATATTTTGTATACAAGTCCCTTATCAGATATGTAATTTGCAAATATTTTTTCCCATTCTGTGGGTTGTCTTTCTTTACTGATTTTTATCTCTTCTTCTTCAGCTGTTGAGGGAAATGTGTTATAGTCTCCTGTGATAATAGTAGAATTTACCTATTTCTCATTTTAATTGTATCCATAATTTCCTTCATATATTTTGGAGATGATTTGTTGGATCCACATATATTTGATATATCATAGCAACCTGGTGATTGATCCCTTTATCATTATGAAATGTTCCTCTTTGTGTCTAGTAATACTTCTTTCCTTAAAGTATACTTTGATATTTATATAGCTATGCCAGCTTTCCTTTGCTTAGTGTTTGTATGGTTTATCTTTTTTTATCCTTTTGTTTTCAAATTTTCTAGGGCTTTATGTTTAATATATGCCTCTGGTAGGGGCACCTGGGTGGCTCAGTCAGTTGAGTGTCTGACTTCAGCTCGCTTCACTTCAGCTTGTGGGTTTGAGCTCCACGTTGGGTTCTGTGCTGGCAGCTCAGAGCCTGGAGCCTGCTTCGCATTTTGTGTCTCCCTCTCTCTCTCTGCCCCTCCCCTGCTCACCCTCTCTCTCTCTCTCTCTCTCAAAACAAATAAACATAAAAAAAATGTATACCTCGGGGCGCCTGGGTGGCTCAGTCGGTTGGGCGTCCGACTTCGGCTCAGGTCGTGATCTTGCGGTCCGTGGGTTCGAGCCCCGCGTCGGGCTCTGTGCTGACTGCTCAGAGCCTGGAGCCTGTTTCAGATTCTGTGTCTCCCTCTCTCTCTCTGACCCTCCCCATTCATGATCTGTCTCTCTCTGTCTCAAAAAAAAAAAAAAAAAAAAAATTTAAAAAAAAAATTAAAAAAAAATACTGATAAAAAAAAATGTATACCTCTTGTAAACAGCATGTGGTGGGGTTTTTTTTTTTTAGCCAGTCTATCTTAGTATATTACTTATATTACTTAATATACTATTTATCTTTATGTAAATGTAATTACTGATATAGTAATGGCCTTAATGTAGTTTATTGGTTGTTTTTTTTTTCTGTTTAATCTTCCTGTTTTATGTTTCCCCTGCTTTCTTGCTTTCTTTTGGATTAATAAACTATTTTTCTTATTCCATAATTTATCTCTGTTAACTTTTTATTTATACATTTGCTTACTGATCTTTTAGAGGCTTACCTACAGACCATGGCACACATCTACTTTTGTCAGTTCAGCTTTCACCAGAAACTTTTGGTCAGCCTAGCCATATGCCAGATTCAAGCCTGGATTCTCAGTAGTCTTCTATCTGTACCCAAAATTGGTAGATCGCCTAGGGAAAATTTGGATGTGTGTGTTAACTCACCTCTCCAACTTTTTTCTCCTTCTCTGGAATTTTAGGTCCTCTAGTCCTGGTGCTTCTTTAGCAATCTGATACATTTAAATAGATCGTTTTGCATTTTATCTGACTTTTATAATTGTTCCTGTAGGAATTTTAGTTTGCTACAGACTGTTCTATCATACCTGGAAGTAAGTGTGGTTTTATTATCAATGAATAACCGTATAGTCATTGTATATTTGCATAGTAAGCTTAATAATTACACATTGTTAACATTAATGTTATATTACATATGTAGTAATATTAATGCTACTTTTATTATTTATTTATTTAGTAATGTTAATTTGCCATTATTTTCCTAAGAATACCTTTTACTCAAGTGTTGATTGAACTTTCACATAGAGAAGAAGAGGGAGAAGGTAGACACATTAGGGTGAATAATTATCTTTTGAAGGGATTAGTCAGGTTATTTTAATAATCATAAGCTAGTTGAGTTCTTTCTTTAATGTTTATTTGTTTTTGAGAGAGAGGGAAAGAAAAAGCACAAGTGGGGTAGGGACAGAGAGAGAGGGAGACAGAGGATTGGAAGTGGGCTCCGAGCTGAGAGCGGAAAGCCTGATGCAGGGCTCTAACTCACACACTGTGAGACCATGACCTGAGCCAAAGTCAGACACTTTACTGACTGAGCCACCCAGGCACACCAAGTTCTTTCTTTAAATACCCACATGAAGTTTGATAAAGTTTAATTTGCTTTAATTGTAGCCTTAACTGTCTCAATATTATCCTCATTTGATCTCTTTACTTCATTTTTAATCCACATCAAATTCATTCTTTAGATGCATGTGGAGTATATCACTGTAATCAGTGAGAGAGGTACACATGACTCAGTATTTGGCCCTGCATGTAAAATCTGAATGAACGAACGAATGAATGAATGCAGGGGCCTCTGTCCAACTTTCTGGTTCATTTGGGTTGATAAGAGTCGGGATTTCCCTTGTACTAAAATTAAACAGTATGAAAGTTTCATTTTACATGATACTCACTTCATGAGTGTAAAATTGCTGTCACCTTAGGAGGCATTCACATTGTGAGAGGTTAATTAGTTTCGAGCTATTCCTCAGGGGAGCCAGAACTAGCATTGGTAAGCCAAAGCCTTAGAAAGGAAGCCCTGGGAATCAAGTGCCCACAAACCAGAGTTGTCATCAGACGTTAGAAAGCTAGTATTAGAACGCCACAACTGGGGGTTTGGCCAGTCTGAAGTATCAGTAACTCCAAGTGAAGAGCTTTCTTCTCTGAGTGAACTAACTCATGGTCTCAAAGGAAGACAATAATTCCCACATGGTAACAGACTTATTATCAGAAAATGTGGGATGTTTTAATGGCTTGTCCTAAAGAAAATTTAAAGTGTTGCTGAAGAGATTTTAGAATTAAAAGTTTATAAACACAGCTTAAAGATGTTGCTCAATAAAGTATGTGGTATTATTTGGAGACTCTAAGAAGTTTCCTACTTAACAATTTCTATTTCAGTCTATTCCACTGACCTACATGTGTGGGAAGCACCAGAGCACACAACTAAGAACGAGCATTTCATAGAAGAGTCATGTGTAATATTCTATTTAACCATCATGGTCATGAAGAATATCAGTGTCATATGATTAAAAATGAATTGAAAAAAAACTAGTAAAATTTGAGTTTTATTGTCTATTATATGGTGCCAATTGATTTCCTGATTCTGATAATACACTCTAGTTAGGCAAGATGTCACCAATGGGAAAAGCTGAGTGAGGAGTGCGTGAATCTTCTCCGTACTATTTTGTAACTTTTGGTGAGCTTAAAATTATTGCAAAAAAAAGTTTAAAAAATGATTTGAAAGATAAAAGATTTTGTATTGATGAAATGAAAGGGATGCTAATAAGTAAGATATGATAGTCTTTCTTCTTAAGTATGCGGGGAAGTAAAGGGATTATGCCTTTAGATTCCAAGAGCAACCATAAAATATAAGGGCTCTTAAACAAAAAGCCGTATCAGACCTATAAATGTAGAGAACAAACTGATGGTTGCCAGGGAAGTGGGGAGAGTTGGGAAAAATAGGTGAATGGGAACAGGAGATACAGGCTTCCAGTTTTGGAATGAATAAGTCACAGGAATAAGAGGCACAGCATAAGGAATGCAGTCTTTGGTATTGTAATAGCAGTATAATGGGACAGATGGTAGCTACACTTGGAAACAAAGCATTATGTATAAACTTGTCAAATCACTAAATTGTACACCGGAAACTACACTCAAATAAATAAAAAGAAAAAAATATATAAGGGGTCTTTCTTTTTGGCTTAAGAATGATTGATACTACATCATTTGTACCAATGATACAGTACTTTGTGAAATTAACACTCTTAACTAATACTACTTTGGTTTATATCCTTCTAATATTCTTTTCATAAGGTAAATTTATTTTAAGTAATTTTAGCCTATGTATTAGACTAGATTTTTTTAAAATATAATTTATTGTCAAAATGGTTAACATACAGTGTGTAAAGCGTGCTCTTGGTTTTTGGGGTAGATTCCCATGGTTCATCGCTTATATACAACACCCAGTGCTCATCCCAACAAATGCCCTCCTCAATGTCCATAACCCTTTTCCCCTCTCCCCAACCCCCCAATCCACCCTTAGTTTGTTCTCTGTATTTAAGAGTCTCTTATGGTTTGCCTCCCTCCCTCTCTGTAATTATTTTTCTCCCTTCCCTTCCCCCATGGTCTTCTGTTAAGTTTCTCAAGTTCCACATGAGTGAAAACATGGTATCTGCCCTTCTCTGACTTATTTCACTCAGCATAATACCTTCCAGTTCCATCCACATTGCTGCAAATGGCATGATTTCATTCTTTCTCATTGCCAAGTGGTATTCCATTGTATATATAAACCACATCTTCTTTATCCATTCATCAGTTGATGGACATTTAGGCTCTTTCCATAATTTGGCTATTGTTGATAGTGCTGCTATAAACATTGGGGTACAGGTACCCCTATGCATCAGCACTCCTGTATCCCTCGGATAAATTCCTAGTAGTGCTATTGCTGGGTCATAGGGTAGTTCTATTTTTAACGTTTTGAGGAACCTCCGCACTGTTTTCCAGAGTGGCTACACCAGTTTGTGTTCCCACCAACATTACAAGAGAGCTCCCATTTCTCCACATCCTCGCCAGAATCTGTAGTTTCCTGAGTTGTTCATTTTAGCCACTCTGACTGGCGTGAGGTAGTATCTCAGTGTGGTTTTGATTTGTATTTCCCTGATGATGAGTGACATTGAGCATCTTTTCATGTGTCTGTTGGCCATCTGGATGTCTTCTTTGGAAAAGTGTCTATTCATATCTTCTGCCCTTTTCTTCACTGGATTATTTGTTTTTTAGGTGTTGAGTTTGGTAAGTTCTTTATACATTTTGGATACTAACCCTTTATCCAATATGTTATTTGCAAATATCTTTTCCCATTCTGTCAGTTGTCTTTTGGTTTTGTCAATTGTTCCCTTTGCAGTGCAGAAGATTTTTATCTTGATGAGGTCCCAGTAGTTCATTTTTGCTTTTAATTTCCTTGCATTTGGAGATGTGTCAAGCAAGAAATTGCTGCAGCTGAGATCAAAGAGGTTGTTGTTCCCTGCTTTCTCCTCTGGGGTTTTGATGGTTTCCAGTGTATTAGACTAGAATTATTCAATCTTACGGTAAAGGTGACTGGTACGTAGTTCATAGGAGTAAAAAGTTACTCCCAAGTTCATATAGTAATTCTTGGGCCATAATCATTTCTCTTTTTGTATGGTGTCTTTTCAATTCCCCTCTACTCAGAATTGTAGAATCTGATTTTTTTGTCATATGTGGTTTTCCTTTGGTAATATCTTAGAAATATCAGCTTCTTTTTTTGTTAGTAGTCTTCTCATATATAAATGTTAGCTACTTTTTTCATGATACTGTGCCCCAAACTTTATCAGTTTGTTTACAATTCAAGTTAAAAATTGGGGCATTTGGTGTGGGTTCAGTTGCTGCGTCAGGCTCTGTGCACTGTGCACAGGCATGGAGCCTGCCTAGGATTCTCTTTCTCCCTCCCTCTCTGCCCCTCCCCCATTGGCATGCTCTCAAAATAAATAAAGAAACTTAAAAAAAAATAGATATTTACTTTTGCTTATACAATTGTACTGTGCAGTATCAATTAATTTGCATAATAGTTCAATTTATCTTTGGAAGCTATCCTGTGATATTATCCTCTATAAGCCTTTGACTAGCCTGACACTTCAAAACCTAAATATGTAATCAGAGTAATAAAATGGAATACCTCCAGTGCCATGCAACCAGGGAAAAGAATAAATTCTAAATGTTGGTCATGTAAATAGTTATAGTCATATAAAGTGTAAATACTAATATTCCTCTTGCTTTTGTAGTTGCCAAAGAGGTTTAATTTGTTTGTGTTGTCTTTATATTCCTCTATTAGTCTCCATAATGGATAAGGTGACAACAGTTTTCAACAGTGCACAGAGATTGGAAGTTGTTAGAAATTGCATCTCTTTCATATTTGAAAATAAAACGTTGGAGACTGAAAAGGTAATAAAATTCCATCTTTCCCAAGTAAGCATTCATCATTTCCCTTTCAGATTTACATGTGTAGCTTGCCAAATAACCTCTCCTCTAATTCCATCTCTTGTCTTTATTGAGTGTCCTTTGATCGTTTTGATCATTTTAAGTGAATCAAGTCTAAGATTTAAAATCTTAGCCAAGCCTAGTTATGTGGCTACCAGAGAAATACTAATAGGCATTTTTTTCCTCAAACTTTTAAACATTGTTCACTAAATCCTATTTTACTTAGAAATTTAACATTTTAAGTATAATTTTATTTATTGCAAAGAATCTAGTCAGAATAAGTAATGAATTATACAAACAGTGGTATTCAATTTAAATGGGTCTTATTAAAGCACATTTTCTTGAAGCTCATGGGTCGCTCAGTCAGTTAAGCATCTGACTTCAGCTCAGGTCATGATATTATGGTTTGTGAGCTCAAGCCCTATGTCATGTTCCATGCTGACAGCTCAGAACCTGGAGCCTGCTTCAGATTCTATGTCTCCCTGGCTCTCTGCCTCCGTGTCTCTCTCTCTCTCTCTCTCTCTCTCTCTCTCTCTCTTTCAAAAATAAACTTAAAAAAATCAGAGTGTTTACAGTGTTCCCAGTATAATAATGTTATTGGAATAAACATAAGAGACGCTATTGAAAACAGTGTTTTAAAAAAACACATTTTCTTGACTTTTTAAATAAAACATGCTGAATGTAACGTAATCTTTTCTTAGTGACTCATTATAGCTCTGAGCATCTATTACAGGAGGCTAAAGCATGAAAAGAGTAACATTTTTACCCTTATAGTAAATGACCCCAAGCCTTTCTAGGTTTTGACTTTTTTTGGTTTCCATTTTCTCTTATGCTTGAAGTATCACAGACTTCCTTTTGCTTCTCTTGCTTTAGGTTTCCATCCTATTTCTTGTGCCTGCCTATAGTAATACTGTGCCCTCTTTCTCTCAGACTTCTTCCCTTCCTTCTTAGTTGCTCCTTTGTTCTGTATTTTTTAGGTTTTCAAAGTTAAATAAGCTTATTACTATTTTATATAAAATACATTAACTAGGCTCTCAATGGTAAACTGGAAGAGACATTCTTCTGGGTGATGAAATGAAAGAGTTTTAATACATAAATCTGGACATTTCTGTTTGTTGATCTGAGTCCTTTATTATATTGAAATGAGGAAGGGAGATTTAGAATTTTCTAGTCATAAATTTAAACTGACTTGTGATTAAAGAACTGATTAAATAACCAGTTTAAAGGTATAAAATCACCTGTGTTTATTTTCATTTAAATTTTTCCTTCTATTCTTGCCATGAAGATGTGGCCAGTTATTAAAAGAGGTGTCTAAGTGTCATGAGTATTTTGGTAACCAAAGTTTTGTTGAGTTTTTTTTTTTTTTTTAGGTGAAGTTAATGTTTTTTTGTTTTTGTTTTTTAACTTATCACATGAATCAGTTCTATTTCTTTTTCATGCTGGCTTACAAATAAAATTAACTGTTAACCCGTATATTTATGTATAGTTGTTCTTAATAACAAATCAACTCTTCTAGAAGCTAGAAGTTTAATTCTAATAACTTTGTTAAATGGTTTGTAGATAAGGTGCACTTGAATTTTTAGTGTGATTGAAAGTACTTTTTTGCATTGATTCCTTTTGTTCACTTCTGCCTCTCTTGTCCTCAGACCCTTCCAGCTGCATTGAGAGCCCTTAAAGGAAAGGCAGCAAGACAGTGTCTCACTGATGAGCTGGGTTTGCATGTCCAGCAAAACAGGGCTATATTAGACCACCAACAGTTTGACTACATAATAAGGATGATGAACTGTACTCTACAGGTAATTTTTAGTTCTTTTAGATTATTCCTAATATTTAAGACTACTTTTTATTTTCCCAGGAGATTCTGTAATTACTGATATGTCCAGTTCTTGAGCCTTCCACAGTGAATAAGATGAAGAACCAATATCCATACCATTTTGGACAGAAACGCTTATTACTTGGCATAAACATTTTTATTTTCTCTTGAAAAATACTAGGTTATATTACTTGTTCTCTAAGGAAGCTTTCTGAAAATGAAAAGTCATCTATAAAACATTCATTTTTATATTACTTAATGTCAGATTACTTAATAATTACTACTTAATTATTCATGCCATTGTCAGGTTTTGGTTGTGCTATTAAGGTAGAGGGTAATGAATGATGGATAATCCAAATTATAAATGAATTACTCCATAAAGTATTTGCTAAACACTACGCATATAAAGCCAAAACATACTTCCATTTGTTTTCAAAAAATATATATATTATATTACAGAAATAAACTTCCCACAAAATAGTGATACCAATTTAAGAGAAGCAAATAATCTGCTTACCCCATCCTGTCTCACTTGTTAGATAATTTATTACATTGGCATTATATTCTTTACAGGTGATACAAAAATTATTTCTCAAACTTTCTTTTTTCAAACTTTTTGAACAAGGAGAAAAATGTTATTAAATATTAAAAATTCAAAGACTATCTGTGGGAGTCTAGAGAAACTAAACAAAATGCATATTAAATTCTGTTACACTGGAAGATGAGAATTGCCAGATATAATTAATAATAAAATTTATGGATGAAAGAAGGCCTAATTAAATGGAAGATATACCATGTCCATGGATTAGAAGATAAAGATAGCAGTTCTCCCCAAAATAATCAATAGAGGCAATGCAATTTCTATCAGAATCCAAACTAGAAGAGCAAAAACCTAAGAATTACCAACACATCCCTGGGGCACCTGGGTGGCTTAGTCAGTTGAGCATTCTCTTGATTTTGGCTCAGGTCATAATCCCAGAGTCGAGGGATCAAGCCCTGTGTGGGGCTTCCTGCTGAGCATGGAGTCTGCTCTGTATTTTTCTCTCTCTCTCCTCTCTCTCTCTTTCTCTTTCTCTTTCTCTTTCTCTTTCTCTCCCTCTCCTCCCTCTCTCTCTCTCTCTCTTTCTCTCTCTTTCTCTCTCTTTCTCTCTCTTTCTCTCTCTTTCTCTCCCTCTGCCCCTCTCTCCTGCTTGTGTGCTTTCTCTCTCTAAAAATTAAATAAATAAACTACAGTTGCCAACACATTCCTAAAAACAACAGCAACTTGGGAATTGGTCCTGTCAGATCAAAAATTAGTTTAAAAGAAGACATACCAAAATAAATAAATAATTAAAATAAGACATACAAATGTACAGAAGGCACCTGAAAATGTGTTCAGCATCACTAATCATCAGGGAAATAGGAATCAAAATCACCATGAGATATCACCTCACATTTGTTAGAATGGCTATTATCAAAAAAGGTAAAAGATAACAAGTGTTGAGAGGATGTGGAGAAAAGGGAACCCTTGTGTCCTGTTGGTAAGAATGTAAATTGATACAGCTACTATTAAAAACATAAAATTAAAACTAAAACATATGATCCAACAGTCCCATTTCTGAGTATATCCAAAGGAAAACAGGATATTGAAGAAGTGTCTGTACCCACATGTTCAATGAAGCATTTTTAACAATAGCCAAGATATGAAAACAATCTAAGTGTCTATCAACAGATGAATAGAAAAAGATGTGTTATATATAAGCAATGGAATTATTCACCCATGAGAAAAAAGGAAATCCTGCCATTTGTGATAACATGGATAGACATTGAAGGCATCATGATAAGTGAAATAAGCCAGACAGACAAAAACAAATACTGCATGTTATCTCTGATAGGTAGAATCTTAAAAAAAAAAAAAAAAAAAGTCTAACTCTTAGAAACAAAGAGTAGAAAAGTGGTTGCCAGGGCCTGAGGGGTAGGGAAAATAGAAGTTGGTAAGAGGTGCAAACTTTTAGCTATTATAAGGCCAAGGCCTCAGGATCTAATGTAAAATGTGGTGACTGTAATTGATAAAACTGTATTATATACTCAAAATTTGCTGAGAAAGTGGAACTTAAATATTTGCGCCAAACAAAAACAATAAAACAGGTAAATATGGGAGTCCTTTAATGATGTATGTATATATCAAGTCATCATGATGTACACTTTAAATATTTTATGATTTTATTTATCAATTATACTTCAATAAAACTTAAAATAATGTTTGACTAGTTTAAGATTGTAGTAATTAAGACACTATATAGTAGTTAGATTGACCCCTAGAACAGAATATTCATAACAGATGAGAACAGATAATAAACAGAACTACACATATATGGAAATGTGACTTATGACAAAACTGGTATTTCATGGGAGCCATTGTGGCTCAGTGGGTTAAGCATCTGACTCTTGATTTCGGCTCAAGTCATGATCTCGGGGTTGTGAGATTGAGCCCCATGTCAGGCTCTGCACTTGGCTTGGAGCCTGCTTAAGATTCTCTCTCCCTCTCCCACTGCTCCACCCCTGCTCACAAATACACTTTTACTCTCTCAAAAAAAAAAAAAAAAGGGGGGCATTTCAGATCAGTGACAAAATGATGAAAAATTCAATAATAGTGCCGGGACAATTAGGTGAAAATGTACACAACTTCACTAATGTATGTGTACCACACTATGCACTAAAAACACTTTCACGTGGATTAAAGACTTAAATATGAAAAGCCAGGCTATCTAATTTTCCGAACAATCCTTAAAAGAGATATCCTTATGACTCTGGGGTAGGGACAGATTTGTTAAACCAGTTACAAATCATCCTGATCTTAAAATAAAAGATTGATGAATTTGACTACATTCAACTTAAGAACTTTTCTTCATCAAAAAATACCATAGAGTGAATGCATACCTCAGGGTGAGAGATGTTTGCAAAGAATATAACTGCCAACAGATTAGTGCTCAGATTATAAAAACTTCTACAAGTGGGGCACCTTGGTGGCTCAGTTGGTTGAGCATCCAACTTGATTTTGGCTCACGTCATAATCCCAGGGTCATGGGATCAAGCTCCATGTTGGGCTCCATGCGGAGCATGGAGCCTGCTTAAGATTCTCTCCCTCTCTCTGCCCCTCTCCCCTGCTCATGCTCACTCTCTCTCTAAAATAAAATAAATAAAATAAAAACTCCTACAAATCAATAAGAAAAAGACAAATTTTTAATGGACAAGAGACTTAAAAAAAGTATCTCAGAAAAAAGGAAACCCACTTGGTCAGTAGGTGTATAGAAAGATTATCTAGAAATAAAGGACATATGTCAATAATTGGAGAGTGTCAATTTAAACCATAATGCTATAGCCTTTTACATTCACGATTTTGGAATAATTAAAAAATCATATTATCAAATATTGGTGAAATTATGGAACAAACGGAAGTTTTAAACTTTGCTGGTTAGAATGTAAAATAGTATATAACTCCTTTAGAAAATTTAGTAAGATATAAGATACTAAGAAATAAGATAATTTGTCATTTATATATAAAGCTGAATATGAACATATTCTCTGACCCAGTGATTCCACTCTCAGATGAGCTCTTACCCATATACACCAAGAGGCATGCACAAAAATGTTCATAGAAGCATTGTTTGAAATAGCAGAAAACAAAGGAACTAATATGCCAACCAGCAGTAGAATGAATAAATTATGGGGTTTAAAAAAAAATTTTTTTAACATTTATTTTTGAAAGACAGAGACAGAATGCAAACAGGGGTGGGGCAGGGAGGGAGGAAGACACAGAATCCAAAGCAGGCCCCAGGCTCTAAGCTGTTAGCACAGAGCCTGACACAGGACTTGAACCCATGAGCTGTGAGATCATGAGCTGAGCCAAAGTCGGACACTTAACTGACGCTTGCCAGGCGCCCCTTTTTATGTTAGAATATTTTTTAGTAGAGAAAATGAATGGTAGCTACAAGGAACAATGTGGATGAATCTTAAGATAATTTTGCACAAAAATAAAAAGGCAATTCAATTACAATATGATTCCATTAGTATAAAAGTCAAAGCATGTAATGTATTATTTAGAAATATGCAATTTAGGGATACAACATGTATATGGTAAAACTATAAAGAAAAGCAAGGCTATATATATATATATATATATATATATATATATATATAAAATCATTACATTGTATACTACAATTTTATTTGTCCATTATACCTCGATAAAACTGGGAAAAAAGGAAATCAAGGGAATAATAAACAAAATATTGAAGAAAGTTACCTCAAAGGTTAGAGAGGAAGGGCAGATGAACATAGAGATCTTTGATGGTAAAGGTAATATTCTATTTCTTAAACCAGTTGTATGAGTGTTCATTGTGTCATTATTCTTTATAACCTTATAACTTATACACATTAATATCTTAGGGTACTGCTATTGGGCTTTTCTACAGGGCATATTTTTCTCTTCAAATCCATTTCAAAGGGTATCTTTCTCAGAAATTCTAATTTAAGGGGTGCCTGGGTGGCTCAGTCAGGTAAGCGTCCAACTTGAGCTCAAGTCATGATCTCACAGCTCGTGAGTTCGAGCCCTGCGTTGGGCTCTGTGCTGACAGCTCAGATCCTGGAGCCTGCTTTGAATTCTGTGTCTCCCTCTCTCTATGTCCCTCCCCCGCTCATGTTCTCTCCCTCTCTCTCTCTCTCTCTCTCTCCTTCAAAAATAAAAATTTAAAAAGAGAAATTCTAATTTAAAATTTACCATCAAAATGTAATCTTATAACAAGCACTTTGTAACTTATTTAAGCAAATTGATGAGATCAGAGAGAATTTATCTTTACTGGAATACATTCTTACTTTAAAGTATAATAGACTAGCTATAATGGTTTATAATGGCAACAATTAAAAGCAACCTAGGGGTGCCTGGGTGACTCAGTCAGTTAAGCATCCGACTTCAGCTCAGGTCATGATCTCATGGTTCATGAGTTCGAGCCCCACATCAGGCTCTGTGTTAATAGCTCAGAGGCTGGAGCCTACTTCAGATTCTGTGTCTCCCTTTCTCTGTCCCTCCCCTGCTCAAGCTCTGCCTCTCTCTGTCTCAAAACTAAATAAACATTTTTTTAAAAAGCAACCTAAATGTTTACCATTCAGATATTGATTAATTATGTACAACTATTTAGAATAGTGATCAGCTACTAAATAAAAAGAGGTAGATCTATAACATGTGCTCATATGGAAAACCTTCCATTATATATATGTTGGTAGGTGGGAAATTACATAAAGTTAATATAATTCTATTTTTGACCTAAAAGTACACACACACACACACACACACACACACACACACACACATATATATATATAAAGATATTTGTAGTAAGTCCTAAACAATAGTTATTTCTGGTTTATGGATTAGACACACACAGAGACAGGCACAGTTAAATTATGTAAAACATGGCAAGCATGTATTTTATAATTTTAAAAAAGATTCTCATTTTGGTAGGAAGGAAATCATTGAACACCTTTATGAAAAGAATAAAACACAATAAAGTTGACCTAAAAAAGGCCATATCTTTTGTTACTTTGCTGCAGTTACTTTGATACTATCATTGTAGAGAACAAAGGAATTTGATTAATAGGTGAAGGTCTCTAGAAGCCCTAAAGTTAGGTAATCTTTTGATACCCTATGATTGCTGATAAAAGTACAAAAACTATTTTATAGAGCTTTTTCCCCATTTCTGTGCTGCTTATTAACTGAGGAACTAAGTTTTAAGGCTTTCTTCAACTTAATTTTAGCATATACCAATTAGGCATTTATAGAATAGCCAGGTACCCTCAGGCTATGAATATTTCCCTTTTTCATTTGAATAATCACATTTCTGGGGAGAAAAAGGCATGGGCAATTTTTTTTCCTGCTTTCAAATACACCGGGACTATGGCACTTACTATTTTATAATTCAGTATTTCATGAATACATAAAAATAGATCCTGTCCTTATTCCAGCACACGCTGTTGTTTAACATTATATAGAGGCTCTTCTCAGATATAAATGAGCTCACATGTGACAGTCTTATTTTAATGGGTTATTTATTACTAACTTGGGATTTATTAGTATTTATATTCTTGTTACAACAATGTTACTTGTGGGGATTTAACATGACATTCTGAACATTTTTGACAAAAGCGTAGAATTTCAAGGCAGAGGGGCCAGACATCTGTGTCGGTATTTTAAGAAAGAATCCTTAACTAAATGAACTAATTTTTAGCTAGCAATGCAAAAACTTTAAATTTTTGCTTTTCGTGATTTTGAAGTTATTCTGTCTTTCCCCTTCCTCAAGGGAAAATTAAGTGGAACATGAGTACTGCAGGGGATTATTTTATTTATTAGGTTCTTTCAATGCCAAGGAAATTTTTTAAAGGAAAAGTTCATAAAGGTTATAGATTATTTCTATTTATCATCTCATTTCAAATAACTAATTGTATTTTGGGTTTTTTTAATAACTAAGATTACTATAAATCTCTCCAAAACTGTCATGACCTTAACTCTTCATTTTAGCAGATACATGATTAAAACTTTATATGTGTCAAGATCATAGCTAAAATTTTTTAACAATAAGTTATAATTTAAAAGCCCAGTGAGGGGAGTACCTAGGTGGCTCAGTTGGTTGAGCGTCCAACTTCAGCTTAGGTCATGATCTCACAGTTCATGAGTTCAAGCCCCACGTCAGGCTCTGTCCTGATGGCTCAGAGCCTGGAGCCTGCTTTGGATTCTCTGTCTCCCTCTCTCACTGCCCCTCCCTCGCTCATATTCTGTGTCTCTCTCTCAAAAATAAATAAGCATTAAAAAAAAATTTTTTTTAAATAAAAGCCCAGTGAGGTCCTCCATTTTCAATATCAAACAGCTGCATGCTACGAGGAGCCCTCCCACTAATATAGTAGAAATAGATCTTAGAAAATTGTAAAAAAAAAAAAATTTTAAATACCCATGTGATTTTGGTACATTGTTTTTTCTAAGAAGAAAAGGAAAATTTCAATAGGCCCTTCTTCTGTTTTCAAAAAAAGGACAAATAGGGAAAACTAAATTTGTGAGCACAATTAAGCATTGGCCTCCATAAGGAGGGTTGTTTGAACCTGAGAGTTTTGCATTAGGCTAGGACACTAAAAGAGGAATAATCCCTATTCAGTAACATGCCCCTCACCCTCACCTCCGGAAGAATCCATTGTAAATCCTTTCTGGAATAATGCAGCCCCAATTTAGGCAATCAGGATATCCATAGGTTAAATTCAATAAAATATGAACTCACCATTTAAAAATGACCAAATACCAAGGAAATGAGCCAGTATGAATTAGTGTCAACAAAACAACCAACAGCAGATTTATATGCTCAAATACTATATTTTGAATTAACCAGTTCGAATATATAAGTAAAATATTTAAAGAAAAGACTGAGTACAAATAAGCCAATAATTAGAGAAACAAAAATGGCCAGGTGAATTTATATAATTACCAAAAGTAAAAATTCAGAGGATGTGGAATATTCAATATTGTTAAGATGTCTGTTCTCAGCAAATCCATCTACAGGTTGAATGCCATCCCAATAAAAATTGCAACACTTTTCTCTAGAGAATCACAGTGGACTCTAAAATTTATATGGAAATGCAGAGAACTTAGAATGGCCAAAGCAATCTTGAAAAAGAGCAGCATTGGATGACTTATACTACCTGATCTCAAGACATATTATCAACGCACCATAATCAAGACAGTATGGTACTGACCTAAGCATCAACAAATAGATCAGTGGAAAAGAGTACCCAGAAACAGACTTACATTTATGGGATTTTTAATGAAAACACCAAAGTGATCCAATAGGGGGAAGAAATTTTTTCCCACAAATAGTATTGGAATAACTGCATATTCATATGGAAAAAAACTGAATCTTAACTTCTACCTCACATCAAACACAAGGATAACTTTGAGGTAGAGCATAGACCCAAACATCAACTAAGAAACCATAAAGCTTTTAGGGGGAAAACATGGAACAGTTTCCTAACTTGGGAGTGGGCAACAGTTTCTTATCACAGAAAATGATAACCAAAAAGGAAAAAAAATTATCATTATACTTTATTAAAATTAAAACTTATGCTCATCAAAACACACCATTGTGAAAATGAATAGGAAAAATTGGGAAAAAATATTCCCAAAATATATATGTGGTAAAGAACTGGTATCAGGTTTATATAAAGAACTCCTACAACTTAAGAAGAAGCCAAACCAACCAATTTTTAAAAATGAGCAATTTGAACAGATACTTTACAAAATGATATGTGTGTGAATGGTCAATAACCACATGAAGGTCTCAATATCTTTAGTCATTAGAGAAATGCAAATTAAAACCACTATGAGATAGTACTATATAACCCACCTATATGCTAAAATTAGAAAGACTAATGATGCCAAATGTTGACAATGTTGTAAAATAACGAGAATTATACTTGATTGTTGAGAATGTAAACTAGTCTAATCAATTCAGAAAAAAAGTCCAAGAGATTCTTATGAAACTAAACATATACCTATCCTATGACCCAACAATTTCATAATAATTAATGTCTGCTGTTTACTTTGAAAAGCACTAAAACTAATATGGATTAATGGATAGTTAGATGGATAAATAATAAAGCAAGCCTAGTAAAATGTTCATGATACAATCTGGGGGGAAACATGTAGGTATTCAGTATAAAATTATTTCAACTTTGATATTTTTTGGTATAGAAGAGTAAAGAAATAAGTACATATGCACAAAAACTCAATGGATAGGTCAAACATCAGACTAGACACAGTGAAAGAGAGAATTATAATGAACTGGAATACACATGTGAAGCAATTGCACATAGTAGAGCAGAGAGAAATAGGAAATGGAAAAAGTGCAGAAGAAAATACAGGCAGGAGATAGTAAGGTCGTCTCATACAATACTGTTCAAAGTGGTAGTCTGTGACAAGATAAGAAACTTGTGCCAAAATGCAAATCAGTGATCTTCATTGACAAAGTCTTACTATGAAAAAAGTAAGCTACTAAACATTGGGCTTAGTGTGACTTCATCGGGCAGTGGTCAGTATCCCCTAAAGTAACCAAGAATCCTGCCTTATTAAAGAGGAGAGGCTTCAAAGTCTAAGTCTCAGATTTTGTTAACGCTGAGAATTCCAGACACCAAGAAAATGTTTTCATAAAATTTCTTTGGTTGCTGAGTAGATTCTTATATTGGGTTTCTTTGACTGAGGACTCAGAATAATAATAGGAAACCACATACAGGTTTTAAAGTATGAGAAACTTTCACATCAGATTGATTTAATCTAGATTTTTTTTTAAGGTAGTTGACATCTATATTGGTTTGGAGGCAGGGGAGAGGGGGTGGGGCGGGTGCTCAGGAGCTCGTGGAGAAGTGTGCCCGTGTCCTCTTCACCATCACAGGCTTCTGGCTGTGCAGGATGGCACTGGCTCTGCGAATGGCATCCATGCGGAGATCTGGGTAGTACTTGTTCTTGTGGATCATGTGCCTGATGCTGCTTAGGATGGCCAGAGCATTCTTGTTGATGGTAATCCGTACACAGGAGGTGGCGGGTTTTCACTGGCCTGATCTCCACTTTATGACCACCACTATACCTTTGCCTTTGGCCACCAACTCCGTGCCCACACTCTTGTAGCGAATCAGTCAATTTTAGCAGAAGGAGTTGTAAGCCTTCAGGTTACTGGGCTCTGTGCTGTATGTCTGCTTGTTCCTTTTGATCAGGAAGCTGGAGCAGTTCCCCACCACCATCCATTGTAGGTGGCAGACATGGCAGCAGCTCCTCTCATTACTGCAGCCAGAGGAGGAAAGGGCTATCTAGAAATTTTTAAGGACACTCATATACTGCTCCTATGTATGAATATCAAATTTGGACATTTTGTTAAGTGCTGTAGTCTGAATGTGTTCTCCCAGATTCCTATGGTGGAAACTTAACCTCTGAGGTGATAGTGTTAGGGGATGGGGTTTTGGGGAGGTGGTTAATCTCATGAGTGAGATTAATACCCTTATTAAAAAAGAGCCAACAGGGCTCCCTTAGCCCTTTTCACCAAATAAGGATATAGGAATTCTACAACCCCAAAGAAAGCCCTCAGCTGATCGTGCTGGCACCCTGATCTTGGACTTCCAACCTCCTGAACTGGGAGAACTGAATTTCTGTTGTTTATAACCTCTTAGTCTGTGGTATTTTGTTGCAACACCCAGAACAGACTAACATATGAAGAATTTATTAATCAGTAGAATCCCTCTTCCTTAATCAGGGTGTATTTTTTACTTTTTTCCTCTCCTCTTCCATTTACTGATTTCTACTCTATAGTAGTCTCTGTACTAGATACTGAGGTACACTTCATATGGAGGTGATTAAGATAAAGTCCTGGTTCTTAAGGAGTTCACAATCTAGAAGGAAAACCTCACAGGTAAATATATAATACAATGGGATATGCGCTGATGAAAAAGTGAAAAAGTACTATGAACGCTATTATGAGATTACTGGATTTTGAGTGGGAAGAACGTGGTCACAGAAGGCATTTTTCAGACAAGGATTGAAAGGGAGAATATTCCAGATAGAGGAAGTTGCTAGTAGAAAAAAAAGTATAGAAGGACCTATGTTTTTGAAAATTGAAAAATATTTCTACGCTGCCAAATGTAGGGTAGAAAGATGGTAGATGAGAAAAGTAGATAGGGTAACATTTGGTTAAAGTGAACTGATTGAATACGTACATTTAGCCTCAGCTATTACCCAAAACCCCAGTAAAACAAAAGTAAAGGATTTTTTTTTTTAATGCAGAAACCCACAGGCAAAACAGGAGAGGAGACAAGAACAACAGCACTTTGGAAATTGGAAAATTGATGGGTTAATGACTTTATTTAGCAGACTCAAGACAGCCTTTTCCTAACTGACAGTTGTAAAAGCCTTGAAGCAGCCGAATTTGCAGAACTGCAAAAGGCTCGGGGATTGGGGACATCTAGTAATCTCTGGACACAGGAAGCTAAGGTGGGACTGAAACATTAAAAAGAGAATTGATTGAAAGTCTTCTTAAGGAGTGCCTGGGTGGCTCAGTTGGTAGAGCATCCTACTCTTGTGATTTTGGCTCAGGTCATTATCTCAGAGTCATAGGTTAGAGCCCTGTGGCAGGCCCTGAACTGAGCGTGGAGCTTGCCTGGGATTCTCTCTCTCCCTCTCGCTGCCCCTCCCCTCCTTGTGCACACACACTCTCTCAAAATAAATAAACATTTCAAAAGAAACTCCTTAAGTTACAGTTGGATTGCCACAATCCCTATCAAAATAACACCAGCATTCTTCACAGAGCTAGAACAAACAATCCCAAAATTTGTATGGAACCAGAAAAGACCTCAAATAGCCAAAGCAATCCTGAAAAAGAAGACCAAAGCTGTAGGCATCATAATTCCAGACCTTCAAGCTGCATTACAAAGCTGTCATCATCAAGACAGTATGGTACTGGCACAAAAACAGACACATAGATCAATGGAACAGAATAGAGAACCCAGAAATGGACCCACAAACGTATGGCCAACTAATCTTTGACAAAGCAAGAAAGAATATCCAATGGAAAAAAAGACAGTCTCTTCAGCAAATGGTATTGAGAAAACTGGACAGTGACATGCAGAAGAATGAACCTGGACCACTTTCTTACACCATACACAAAAATAAACTCAAAATGGATGAAAGACCTAAACATAAGACAGGAAGCCATCAGTGGCATCTGGGTGGCTCTGTTGGTTGAGCGTCGGACTTCAGCTCTGGTCATGATCTCACAGTTTGTGACCCGCGTTGGGCTCTGTGCTGACAGCTGAGAGCCTGGAGCCTGCTTCAGATTCTGTGTCTCCCTCTCTCTCTGCTCCTCCCCTGCTCACACTCTCTCTTTCAAAAATAAATAAAGATTAAAATTTTTTTTTTAAAAAAAGAGAGGAAGCCATCAAAATCCTAAAGGAGAAAACAGGCAACAACCTCTTTGACCTCAGCTGCAGCAACTTCTTACTTGACATGTCTCTGGAGGCAAGGGAAACAAAAGCAAAAATTAACTATTGGGACCTCATCAAGGTAAAAAAAAAAAAAACCTTCTCTACAGCAAAGGAAGCAATCAGCAAAACTAAAAGGCAACTGATGGAATAAGACAAGATATTTGCAAATGACATATCAGATAAAGGATTAGTATCCAAAATCTATAAAGAACTTACCAAACTCAACACCCAAAAAACAATCCAGTGAAGAAATGGGCAAAAGACATAAATAGACACTTTTCCAAAGAAGACATCCAGATGGCTAGCAGACACATGAAAACATGCTCAATATCACTCATCATCAGAAAAATACAAATCAAAACCACAATGAGCTACCACCTCATACCTGTCAGAATGGCTAAAATTAACAACTCAGGCAACAACAGATCTTGGCAAGGATGCGGAGAGAGAGGAATCATTTTGCACTGCTGGTGGGAATGCAAACTGGTCCAGCCACTCTGGAAAACTGTATGGAGGTTCCTCAAAAAATTGAAAATAGAACTACCCTATAACCCAGCAATTACACTCGTAGGTATTTATCCAAAGGATACAGGAGTACTGATTCAGAGGGACCCATGTACCCCAATGTTTATAGCAGCACCATCAACAAGAGCCAAAGTATGGAAAGAGCCCAAATGTCCATCGACAGAAGAATGGATAAAGAAGATGTGGTATAGGGGCGCCTGGGTGGCTCAGTCGGTTAAGTGTCTGACTTCAGCTCAGGTCATGATCTCACGGTTTGTGAGTTCGAGCCCCACATCGGGCTCTGTGCTGACAGCTCAAAGCCTGGAGCCTGCTAGGGATTCTGTGTCTCCCTCTCTCTCTGCCCCTACCTCCCTTGTGCTCTGTCTCTGTCTCTCTCTCTCTCAATAATAAATAAACATTAAAGAAATTTTTTTAAAAAGATGTGGTGTATATATATTTGATGGAGTATTAGTTGGCAATTAAAAAGAATGAAATCTTGCCATTTGCAACAATGTAGATGGAACCAGAGTGTATTATGCTAAGTGAAATAAGTCAGTCAGAGAAAGACAAATACCATATGATTTCACTCATCTGTGGAATTTAAGATACAAAACAGATGAACATAAGGGAAGGGAAGCAAAAATATATAAAAATGGAGAGGGAGACAAACCATAAGAAACTTAAAGACACAGAACAAATGGTTGCTGGAGGGGTGTTGATTTGGGGGGATGGGTTAAATGGGCAAGGGGCATTAAGGAGGACACTCGTTGGGATGAGCACTGGGTGTTATAAGTAAGTGATGAGTCACTGAATTCTATTCCTGAAATCATTATTAAACCGTATGTTAAGTAACTTGGATTAAAAAAAAAGAAGATACAGTTGGATTCCCCTCCCAGATCATGTTTCAGTTCTGTGTAAACAGCCAGCTGCCTCTCCTTTACCCTGGTAGAAGATTACGGGTTTGTTTGTTTGTTTGTGTATTTGTTTTTAAGAGAAAGGACATCACTAGCCTGGGAGACATAGGTCTAGCTGAGGGAAATTCTGTTTTGCTGCAAACAAGGGAGTTAAGTGAATGACAGATATTGAGAATACCAGTTTAGCTCCCAGAACTCTGGCAATCTGCCCTCAAGTCAGGAAATTGGAAAACAGTTCTTTGAGAAATGTGACCAGCCAGAGAGAAAAAGATTTTACTAAAGATACTAAGATTAGAAGTTTCTCAACCAAAGAGCTTAACCGGGTCATGCTATAATGAAGCTTTCGGTCAACAAGCTTCACCATGTACACATTCTTTTTATTTTGTCATTCTTTACTTTGTGTGCAGTATGACCTAAGCAAGAGGGACCATTAAACAAAGTCAGTTCCTACTCCCCACCATTGTTTCCCAACTCTGCTTTCACTGCCCGCTCCTCCTTGTGAGAGAACCATCTAGTCAGCATTCCTAATTGCCCTGTCCTTTTCCTTCTTGGGGATGGGTATCACTGATGGCCTCAGACAACCTCAGCTTTCTTTTGGCTCTGAAACTGAGTTAGCCACAGTCACTACCACTCTCTGGAAATAGGCCCAAAGAAATTAAACAGTTTTCCCAAATCACAGAGCTCATAAATTGAGGAGGTGAGTTCTGAATCTAAATTTTGTTTTTTGTTTTTTATTTTTATTCATGCTGTGCCTTTAACTTACTGATGCTGTGTTCTTCAAAACACATTAAGTGGCAATAGGTGCTCTACAGCTAAATTTAAGTTTAGATCAGAAGCCTGTATTCTGGAAACTTGTGGATCTTTATTTTCATTTTTTTAAGTAACAACTACTATTGAAAAACT
The DNA here is from genome assembly GCF_018350195.1 of Panthera tigris. Classification (NCBI taxonomy): domain Eukaryota; kingdom Metazoa; phylum Chordata; class Mammalia; order Carnivora; family Felidae; genus Panthera; species Panthera tigris. The sequence goes on along the minus strand of NC_056669.1, from coordinate 66,030,628 downwards.
TCAACCTCAACTGAATAAAAACAGACCTTGTTTATGTTGTTCATTATTGTACAGCCAATATCCAGAACATCACCTGGTGCATAGAAAGTATTTATATGTGTTTGAATATGTAAATGATTATATAATTGTGTTTTTCCAAGTACAATTTTTTAATAAAGATAATTACAAAAGATGGAAAAATCAGCTCAGAAAGTGCAATTACTTCTTTAATCAGTTTTTTTGACATAACTTACATCAGTTTTAAATACTATCACATAAAGTATGGTGAAGAAAAGAAATTTTGCTTCACAATTAGAAACAATAAAACTTGCCAAGAGAAACAAAAGCCATTTTGAAAATAAATACAGTCCATGCCAAAGTAGCATAAAATGAAGCCAGAAGTCTTCAAAAGGAATAAATTTTTCTTCCCAATATTTTCTCACACTTTTATGGTTTCTGAGATTGGTGAAAGTTCAAGGGTTGAGATTCAAGGGTTGCTGAGCTATTCTGATTTAGCACCTTTGGTATCTGTTCTTTTCACTATTGTCCTTGGATTGAAATAAGATTCCATTTTTCCAAGTTACTAAGGAAGTAACTTGGTTGTTAACAATTTTGAGTTTCAGATTTAAGAGACAATTCATTGAGAATTTATTCTTTTTTTTTTTTAAGTTTATTTTATCTATTTTGAGAGAGAAGCAGTGAGCATGAGCAGGACAGAGAGAGAGGGAGAGAGACAATCCCAAGCAGGCTCCACACTGTCAGCCTGATATGGGCTCCATCTCACAAACCATGAGATCATGACCTGAGCTGAAATCGGGAGTCAGATGCTTAACTGACTGAGCCACTCATGCACCCAAGAAGTTAATTATTCTAACAGTTGTAAGGTTTAGGCCAAATCTTTGGCTACCACTACTCAACCAAGATCATTGATGAGAACTTATTGATAAATATAGTGGAAACTTTTCAGTTCTTACTTCACACTTGGTAGCATTTCATGATGCTCTTGGTAGCATTTCATGATGCTCTTTACAAAACCTTCCTCCCTTATCTTTGATGACAATATTTCCCCTGGCTTTCTACTTCTTTTGAATTTTTCAGTCATTTTGATACAGCTTTTCTTCCTTCAACCTTGCAAATGATGATGTTTATTTGCATCTTTAGGTTCATTTCTAGGTTTTCTGCTAGTCTGAGATTCTCAGAGCCAATCTTACTCCTCCCTGTTACCATCTTTTACTTATGCCATCCAAATTTGTATCTCAAGTCCAAATCTGCCTCTTCAGTTTCAAAGCTGAATATCCTGCTAGTTACTGTCCATCTGTGCTTGAATGTCCCAAAGCTATTTATAGATGTTGTGTTCCAAACTGGAATAATAATCTTTTATCCCCATTTTGAGACCCAAAAACTCTTCTGTTGAGTTTCCTACCTCAACAAATGACACCAATAAACCAAAAACATGGAATTAGTCTTTCTCTTAGCCTTATCTTCCTATCTGATCAGCCACTGAGTCCTAGAAATTTACTTCCTAAATCTCTCTCAACTCCATTCACTTTTCTCTCTCCTTAAATTCCAATATTCTGACTTAAGTCACCAACATTTCTTACCTCTGTTATTGCACTGACCTAACTGGTCTCCCTCCCTCCATTCTGACCCACCCCCCTACCATATCTATTTCCTTGCTTTACCAATGTGATATTTCTATAATACAAGTTGGATCTTATCACTTCCTAACTTAAAATCCTTCCCCTTTGCCTTCAGAGTAAAGTCTAATCATATCTTGGCCCCTGCCTGCCTCTGTAGCTGTATCTTTCACTGCTGTCAGTCTTGTGGCCTTTGCACATCTTATTGCCTTAGTTCAGAACACTGTTTCTTTCTAATCACTACTCCCTCATTCATCCCTTTCACCTACTAAACTCCTGCTCATCCTTTAATCTCAGTGTAGATGTCGCTTCCTACTGGAAGCCTTCCTCAACCCATTAATTATGGATTGGTAGCTACTTTTGTGTGCTTCCACTATATGTCATACTGACCACATCCTGTCCAACATGACCCTGCAATAGTGCTTATTACAAATAATGAAACTACCTGTTTTGACTTATCTGTATTTTCTGTTATGTCTGACATGAAGTAGTTTCTCAATAAAAATCTGATAAATGACTAAATGAATAATTAAATGTAATGTAAGTAGCTACTTACGTCAGCTAGTGTGAGTTTGAGTTTTATACAGTTTCCATCCCTACACAGGTTTGTAGCTTTTACCCTTTTTTGGTTATACAGTAGGTTTCCCCTTACCTGCAGTTTCACTTTCCCATTTCAGTTACCAGTGGTCAGCCATCATTAGAAAGAGATGATCCTCCTTTTGACTATTCGTAGATAGGTCAGTAGGTTAACAGTAGCCTAACACTGTGTCACAATACCTGTGTCATTCACCCCAATTTGTCTCCTCACATAGGCATTTTATTATCTTATATCATCACAAGAAGAAGAATGAGTACAATACAATATTTTGAGAAAGGGAGAGACCACATTAACATAATTTTTATTACAGTATATTGTTATAGTTATTTTAAATTATTAGTTATTGTTGTTAATCTCTAACAGTGCCTAACTTATAAATTAAACTATTCATCAATATGTATGTATAAGGAAAAAAACATAGCATATATAAGGTTCGGTATTATCTACAGTTTCAGGCATTCATTGGGGGCCTTGGAACATATTCCCTGTGGATAAGAGGGGGACCACTGGTAATCTAATCCCCAAACGAAACCAGCCTCTGTTCAATTTTATGTCTCATGTACAGGAATATCTTGGTAAGGGAATATAGATGGATAGTTCAATACTTCATGACCTCTGCTTGAAAGTAAAACTTAAAGTTCACATACAGGTGGTCAGTACTGTTCCAGTAGACAGTACTGTGACTGACATATTTATAGCTCACATGTTCATACCTGGTACATTAGAATCAGGATGAAATTTAAAATTTGTATTTTTTAAAGTTCCACAGGTAAATTTGATGGGTAGCTAGAGTTGAAAAATTAATGTCCTATTATTTAGTGTAGTCATTTCTAAAACTTTTTTTAAAGTTGTTTAAATGTACATTTCTGGGTTCCATCATCAGAGATTCTGATCTGGTAAGTCTGAAAAGGGGTAGAGGTATCATTTAAAACTTAACAGTGAAATAGATTCCTTTATAGATATATATTCCCCATTGCTAGAGTATTTCACCAAATACTCTTTAGTCATTTTCAGGAAAGTTGACAGAAGGATTCCTACATTGTCAGAAGGGTTGGACTAGATTCCCCCAAGGTTCCTCTGACCACTGAATTCCATGATCTTAGGATCCTTTGCTTGCTTGCTTGCTTTCTAACTATATTTATTTATTTTGAGAGAGAGAGAGAGAGACAGAGAGAGAGAGAGACAGAGAGAGAGAGAATCCCAAGCAGGCTTCACACCATCAGGTGGAGCCTGATGAGGGGCTCAAACCCATGAACCATGAGAACGTGATCTGAACCAAAATCAAGAGTTGGTCACTTAACCAACTGTGCCACCCAGACACCCCTAGTTTATTTATTTTTATCACCATTATGCTCCTAGATTAAAGGAGAAAAATTATGATTAATCAGTGCAGAAAAGACATTTGGTAAATCCAATGTGTGTTTGTTTAAAAGTTCTTAGGAAACCGTTATACACAATGGAGTACTATGTGGCAATGAGAAAGAATGAAATATGGCCTTTCGTAGCAATGTGGATGGAACTGGAGAGTGTTATGCTAAGTGAAACAAGACATACAGAGAAAGACAGATAACCATATGTTTTCACTCTTATGTGGATCCTGAGAAACTTAACAGAAGTCCATGGGGGAGGGGGAGAAAAAAAAAAGGTTAGAGAGGGAGGGAGTCAAAGCATAAGAGACTCTTAAAAACTGAGAACAAACTGAGGGTTGATGGGGGGGTGATGGGTATTGAGGAGGGCACCTTTTGGGATGAGCACTGGGTGTTGTGTGGAAACCAATTTGACAATAAATTTCATATTTAAAAAAAAAGAAAAAAAAAGAGAAAAGCTTTCATACTTGGCAAAACTACATAACAAAGACCTACAACAAACCGGATACTTAATGAAGAAACTTCATATGTGTTCCTCTAAGATTGGAGCAAGATAAAGACACTGTCAACAATGTTGTCAAATCATTATGTTGTATACCTTACACTAAGACAATGTTATATGTCACTTACATCTCAATTAAAAAATATAAGCAGGGGAGGACAGAAAATGAGATCATAGAGTTAGAAAAGAAAGAGAAAGCTGTCATTTTCAGATGATATGACCCTCTGCCTAGAAAAGGTGCCACATTGAACAATGATTTTATTTTAACTAATGAAATGATTTAGTTAGGTTGCTGAATGTAAGATCAATCTAAAAAAATCAATAGCATTTCTTTTGACCAGTAAAAACCAACGAAAAAGTTAAAAATGTTTTAAATACTCCCTCCATTTCCCCTTCCTTCCTCCAGTGTCCACCATTAGGCAGTCTCATACAAGGCAGTAATGGCAGCTAGGCAGAAGCTGAGTCCCATACTTACAAACATGGGATCTCAGTGAAATGGTGTTGGTGGCCCAGTGGATTCAGAATACTGTTCACATTTAGAAGACTGAGCAATAAGTAACTATATTGAAGATAATGGTAGCCAGGTTTTTCACCGGTAGAGAAGGTGCAAATAAAAGGAGAAAGCTAGAATGAATGTTATGGTTTTGAATAAACTAGAGCTAATAATAAGAACTCATGATTTTCAACATACATTTGATACTGAAATAAATATAAGTGGAAATGTATGTATATGTCTGTGTATATATGTGGGGCAGGGGGGAATGGGAGTGGTTCATAGCTTTGTTCATTGAGAGGGCCTGGCATAGAGACACTCCAGTAACAGTGAGTACACCTAATATACAGATCTTGGTTTCTAAATACCAATCTCCACTGAAAGAAAGAAATGACTCCTTGAAGAAATGGCTAGGGCCAGGAATAGGGCAAAGAAAACATAAGAAAGGCTTTGGAGTTATCTTCACATTCCACAAGATACAGAAGTACTCGAAGAATGAATGAACTCTAATTGGATTTTTGTTTGATTGTGGTAAAATATACATAATATAAAATTCACCATTTTGAGCATTCTTAAATGTACAGGTCAATGGCCTTAAATATATTCACATTGTTATGCAGACATTTCCACCATTCATCTGAAGAACTTTTTCCATCTCTCAGACTAAGACTATACCAATTAAATATTAACTCTCATTTCTCCTCTCCAGCTCCAGGCAACCTCCATTCTATTTTTTGTCTTGATGAATTTGACTACTCTAAGTGGAATCATGCTGTATTTGTCCTTCTGAGATGGGCTTATTTCATTTAGTATAATGTTCTCAGTGTTTTATCTGCTGTTGTATCAGCAGAATTTTCTTCCTCTTTAAGGCTTAATAATATTCTATTGTATGTATACACCACGTTTTGCTTATCCATTCATCCATCAGTGAACACCTTAAAAGGTTGTTTCTACCTTTTAGTGTTATTAATAATCCTGCAGTGAACAAAGGTATACAAATATGTCTTCAAGTCTCTGCTTTCAGTTCTTTTGAGTGTGTACCCAGAAGTGGAATTGGTGGGTCATGTAGTAATTCTATTTTTAATTTGGGGGGAACTGCCATACTGTTTTCAACAGCAACTGTACCATTTTACATTCCCACCAGCAATACAAAAGGGTTCCAGTCTCTCCACATCCTCTCCAGTACTTGTTATTTTTTATCCTTTTGGCAATAGCCATCCTAAGGGTGTGAGGTGGTACCTCACGGTGGTTTTGATTTCCATTTACCTAATGATGGTGGTGGTGTTGAGCATCTTTTCATGTGTTTATTGGCCATGTGTATATCTTTTTTGAGGAGATGTCTCTGTAAGTCCTTCGGCCATTTTTAAATCAGTCTAGTTGGAATTTTTGAGGAACTTGACAATACTCTAAAATTTATTTGGAAGAACACGAAGGGCAAAGAAGAGGGACATTCCCTATCAGATACCAATACAAACTTTGAAATCATGATAATAAAACTAGTGGCATCAAGTAGACTAATAAACCAGTAAAATAGAGTGCATAGAGACATACTAGTCTTAATGGGAACTTAATAGGTGTCACAAATCAGTGGAGAAAGGAGAACTTATTTAGTAAATGCTGTTGGGAGGAGTGGATCACTGTATGAGGAGATATAAAGCATTCCTAGAGAGCAACAATTACAAAGATGTTCTTCAGATGTTTACATCTCTGTGTAATGAAAGAACTCCAAAGTTAGTAGAAAAAATGAAGATGAATATCTTTGTGAACTAAAGAGCAGGGAAGAAATTCTTAAAATGTAAAACATGAATGCAATGATATAAAGTAAACATAAATATAAACAATACAAAACCAGATTGATTTCTTAAGTTATTAAAACTTTTTAATCCATAAAGGACAACATGAGTGAAGTTAATATACAGATGTTAATTAACAGGCCAGAAATCATATTTGTTTCACCATCTAAAATCCACAAGGAAATAATATTTGGAATATAAAAAAGACTTCTTTATATCATTGAGTTAAACAGCACCCCCAATGAAAATTGAAAAAAGATATGAACAAGCTCTTTATAAAAGAACTTGAAACAAAGCTATAATGTTATGTAAATTAAAATAATAACTCTTTATATTCTTAAGACTTAGAAAAATTAGAAGAATAATGCAAAGTGTTGGTAAGGATGTGGCAATACAGGAATCTTCATGCACAGCTGGTGAAGAACACAGGTAGGTAGAGTTATTTTGGAGAGCAATCAGGTGGTACTTAGTTAAAGGGAGACTATGTATATACCCTCCAACCCAGCAATAGTCCTTGATAGATGATTGATGGAGAGGGAGAAGAAGGAAGAGGGATATTAAAGGAATTATTAGTAATCCTGTGTGATAAAGTACAATGTTTAGATTTGTCCTTTCCTAATACATGAATTAAAATATAGGTTTTATTATATATCTGTAATTAATTGATGATTATAGATTATTTAGTCCATATATTTACCTGTTTTTGAAAAGGGGAAGAGTAAGGACAAATTGGAGCTCCTATATATCCCTCACTGCCTTTAAACCTTCAACGTTGATGATGCACTTGACTTGCAGAAAAAGTTAATTCCCTTTACTACAGAGCTGCACATACACTAGCTCAAAATACAAAGAAGCTGAAAGGAAATCCAGCAAGAGCTGTAGGAGCTGCAGACCTGAATGACAAAATAAGTCAGAAGATTAGTGACACAACACTGACCTCTGAACATAAACATGGGTGCTGCTCCACTTCCTCCTTCCAAGTCTCTGGCAACTCTTAGCTCAGAACCATCTGGAGAAGGGAATTCTGGTGAACTTAGTTCCAGCTTATTTAAATTGACATAGTACCGTCATTACCGTCTTCTTCCTAGTCAGTACCCTAATTTAACATGAGACTCTTTGAGGCTGTGAACTCAAATTCAGTTGTTGTAATTCAGTCACCTACAGGATTAGACTTCATTATGAGTTTTAGACATCTCAACCCTGCAGCTACAGGATCTTATTTATTTTTTAGAGCAATCATAGAAACTAGCCCCTTGTCTGAACCTTGTGATAGAAATTCAATGCCCTGAGCTTATTACGATCTTTCTCCAAATTCTCTAGTTCATTTGGAAACAATGGACTAGCTTCATTGTTCCCCTTATTTGAACTAAAATATGTATGGCAACAATTAGTTGGTTATCTATAGGCACTCGATTATAGTTGTTTATTAGTGATAATTTAATTGTTTTCCAGTGAGTGCCATGAACTACCAGTTTTTCATTAACTACTGGCAAAAGACTAATAATGCTTTTCGGTTTTAGTAACTATTTTTATTAATACTTTTGTTTTAGAACAGTTTTAGTTTCACAGCAAAATTGAGGGGAAAGTATAGAGACTTCTCATATATCCCCTGCCTCACACATGCATAGCCTCCCCCATTATCAGCATTCCTCACCTGAGTGGTACATTTGTTACAATTAATGAACATACATTGACACCTCATAGTCACCTGGAGCCCGTAGTTTACATTATGTTTTACTCCTGGTGTTGTCCATTCATTGGGTTTAGACAAATGTATAATGAGATGTATCCATCACTTTGGTATTATATGGAGTATTTTTACTACGCTGAAAATCCTCTGTGTTCTGCTTATTAATCCCCCCTTCCAATTATTAACGCTTTTGAATATCATCAGATTAAAAACCCAATTCCAGATTTCCATCCTTAAGTTTCTTTTCTTCTGAAACAGCTATTGGTACCGGTCCCGAAAATCCTTAAGTAGCACCCTTCATTTTCTGTAAGTTTGTTGTGTCATACTCCTCTCCATTACATCTCTCTAAATGTGTAGAAAAGACCAACAATAATTTCCAAATATTCTGGTAAATAACATAATTGCTTTTACAAATAAAATTTAAATTACTGTCTTACCTAGTTATATCAGATTTCATTGAATGTCTACTGTAATATCTAAGGGATATTTAATGGAAATTTAACAGACTGCTGACAGTCACGGATTTGACATTCTGTGTATTGACCATTTAAGAACAATTCATGATAAATAGTAATTTGTATTTTTACTAGGCAGAAATTTGAGCTGTGCATGTAATGCTGTTATGTGCTAGTCAAACACTTAGCTAGTATGTAAACCTTGCTAATCATGATCCATTCTGCATCTCAACTTGACCTTGTTTTCAAGTAGTCATTGTGTGACTCATGAAATTCTATTTGTAAAATATATAGCATTTATGACATATGTGTTGCTTTAAGAATGGTAATAAAATAGGGGTGCCTGGGTGGCTCAGTGGGTTAAGCGTCTGACTCTTGGTTTCAGCTCAGGTCATGATCTTAGTTTATGAGTTCGAGCCCCACATCAGGCTTCGCACTGACAGTGAAGAGCCTGCTTGGGATTCTCTCTCTCCTCTCTCTGCCCCTCTTCTGCTCCTGCTCTCTCTGTCTCTCTCTCTCAAAATAAATAAACTTAGAAAAAAGAATAGTAATAAAATAAATACACATGTACCCAACACCCAGTTCAAGAAATACGACATTAACACTGAAGTCCTTGGGACTTCATGTGTGTACTCTTAAAATATAATTCAGTTTTGTTTTTCCTGTTTGACCTTCATATAATCGGAATCATCCTTTTATATTAGATGCTTTGTCTTTTATATTAGATGTTTTGTTCATTTGTCTGGTAATCTTTGGTTGTCTGCTTGTTTGGGAACCCTCAGTATCAAAGTCTTTAATTCGTTGTTTTTTTGGGGGTGGGGGTTGTTTGTTTTTTCTTTTTGGAGGTGAGGGCAAGGAGCTGTTCAGATTTCCCAAAAAATAATCTAGTCACCTACCTGGAATGTAAATACCTGGCTGTCAGAGTTCTAGCCCAGTAGAGTAAGAGGGCTAGGTATCTTTAACATTCATTTTGTAATATTTTACTTAATTTTGCTCATTTTTAGTATGGTACACCAACTTTCAATGGACTCTGGTGTCCTTCAATTCAGGGCTCCTCTGTTGTACTTTCCCCAAGCATCTGAGCAGAAACAAATGAAATAAAGACAAAAGACAAAAAACAAAAAACAAAAAAAAACATGAACCAATAGAACAGAACAATAAAACCAGGAGCTGGTTCTTTAAAAAGAGCAACAAAATTGATAAACTTTTGGTCAAACTCATCAAAAAAAGAAGACTCAAATAAATAAAATCAGAAATGAATGAGGAGAAATAACAACCAATACCACAGAAATACGAAATATTCTAAAAGAATATTATAAAAAATTATATGCCAACAAATTGGACAACCTAGACAAAATGGATAAATTCCTAGAAACTTAACAACCTTCAAAAACTGAACCAGGAAGAAATAGAAAATTTGAACAGACCAATAACCAGCAAAGAAATTGAGTCAGTAATAATAATAAAAACTCCCAATGAGCAAAGTCCATGACCAGACAGCTTCACAAGTGAATTCTACCAAACATTTAAAGAAGAGTGAATATCTATTCTTCTCAAACTATTCCAAAAAATAGAAAAGGAAGAAAAACTTCCACATTCATTCTATGAGGCCAGCATTACCCTGAAAACAAAACCAGATAAAGACACTACAAAAAAAGAGAACTACAGGCTAATACCCCTGATAAACACAGATGTGAAAATCCTCAACAAAATATTAGCAAATCAACCCAACAATGTATTTTTAAAAAATCATTCACCATAATCAAGTGGGATTTATTCCTGGGTTGCAAGAGTGATTCAGTATTCACTAGTTAATCAAAATGCTACATCACATAAATAACAGAAAAGATAAGAACCATATTATCATTTCAGTAGATGCAGAAAAAGCATTTAACAGAGTACATCATCCATTCATGATAAAAACCCTCAACAAAGTAGGTTTAGAGGGAGCATACCTCAACATAATAAAGGCCATATCTGGAAATCCCATAGCTAACATGCTCAATGTGAAAAACAACTTTTCCTCTACAGTCAGGAATATTTGTCTCTACAGTCAGGATATTTGTCCTCTCTCACCACTTTTATTCAACATAGTACTGGAAATTTTACCGACAGCAGTCAGACAAGGAAAAGGAGTAAAAGGCATCCAAATTGGCAAGGAAGAAGTAAAAGTTTCACTATTGGCAGATGACATGATATCTATATAGAAAACCTGAAAGACTTCACCAAAAAATTACTAGAAACGTATAAACTAATTCAGTAAAGTCTCAGGATACAAAATCAATGTACATAAATCCATTGCATTTATATACACTAATAATGAGGCAGTGGAAAGAGAAATTAAGAAAGCAATCCCATTTACAATTGTACCATACCAAAGATAATAAAATGCCTCGGAATACCTAACCAAACAGATCAAAGAGCTGTCTT